>NC_138777.1:175457092-176029592 GCF_965119305.1 Pelophylax lessonae | reverse complement strand
CAACACAGAGACAGTTCAGAATCCGTAGAGCCAGCGAAACCGACCAAGCGCAAGATATAATCTTATGGTCTGAAATGCAAAGCTCAGCCCCGGGGGACCTTTTTACAAATAGAAATGGTATATTTGATCTGGTGGAAATGTCAGCGAGTGTTTTTATTCATTGGCTGTGTGAGCTCCTGTTTGGAACACACATATGCCAGACACAAGCAATCGGCTAGAGGAAGTTTTCCTGAAGGGAAATGAAAGAGAGAAGTAATATATATCAATAGAAGCCTGGCAATGATCAGCAGGAATAGATTGTGCCATTTGATGCTGGCTATGCAAAGCCATTGTTGTACGCTGCCAGCATCCCTCTTGACACGTTAAGATGTTTATCCTCCGTCATCAACAAAGATTTCGGCATTGCTATTTAATTAGCTATTTGGCTTTGATCTGATTGGTGTAAACATGCAGACATTTAGTGATGGGTGAAATTTGATATAATACTGAGAAGTCATCCAGATGTAAAAACATTGCGCTGTCCTCTACTGTTTTTGCTAGTTTTTGATGAGTGTTGAATGTGCTGTTCACAAATGCAATCCATGCAATCCCTTTTGGATTTAAAGGAAGCGTATAGTGGGTTTTTTTTTTTTTTGTTTAAAAAAACACATTTTTTTTTTCTAATTTGGACATTATTTTGGCAATTTCATGGCCTGCTGGATCTGTTTCAAATAGTGATGAGCCAAACATGCCTGGGTCTGGTTAAAGGTGAGCTACTGAGCTTAGCGTACTTTACTGAAGCTCAGGTACCAAATCTGAATCTGACTGAAGGTAATGGGAGTTGAAAGTTAAAAAACAGTAATTACCATTTTGAGGCTAATAGGCAAGGGACTGCCAAACAAATAGCATGTGGGGCTGGGCACTGTCCTGGGGAATATCTAACTAAGCAAAACAAAAAAAATAATAATAATTTTGCTATGGGGGATCAGTGGTTTTAATAATGCTTAACCACTTAAGCCCCAGAAGATTTTACCCCCTTCCTGACCAGGGCCTATTTTGCGATTCGGCACTACGTGACTTTAACGGACAATTGTGCGGTTGTGCGATGCTGTACCTAAACTAATTTGACGTCCTTTTTTTTCCCACAAACAGAGCTTTCTTTTGGTGGTATTTGATCACCTGTGCGATTTTTTGATCATGCGCTATAAACAAAAAAATTGACAATTTTGCAAAAATAACAATATTTTTCACATTTTTTTATATGAAATTCCCAAAAAAAAATGTAAAAATCTAAATTTTTTAACATTTTAGGTCAATTTGTTTTCTGCTACATATGTTTGGTAAAAAAAATCACAATAAGCGTATTTTGATTGGTTTGCGCAAAAGTTATTGCGTTTACTAACTAAGGGAAAAGATTTTTGTCATTTTTGTTGTTTTTTTTTTTAACGAGTAATGGCGGTGATCTGCAATTTTTTTGCGGCACTGCAACATTGCGGCGGACAGATTGGACCCTTGACTGACATTTTTGACACTTTTGGGGTTACCAGTGACATTTCTACAGTAATCAGTGCTATACATATGCACTGTTACTGTAAAAATTACACTGGCAGGGAAGGGGTTAACTTTTTTGGGGAAGGAGGGGTTAAGTGTGTCCCTAGGGGCGTGTTTCTAACTGTGATTGGATGTGGCTTTACATGTAACAGCACAGATCAACGGTCCTACATAGCAGGACCTTATGATCTGTGTTGTTACACAGGGAAGAATGACAGGCGGCTTTGTTTACATTAGCCGCCTGCCTTTCTCCCTTCACAGCGGACGATCGGGAGTGACCGTCGGACATCGGGTCCGCCGGTCACACGCACGGGGGTGTCCGTGAACGAGCCGGGGCGGGAGCGTGCCTCCGGGGGTGCGCGCTCGCCCCCTATTGGCTTACAGGCTAGTGACGTACCCATACGTCACTTTGCCTGGCCGGGGCTGACCGCTGCAGTATATGTGCGGCGGTCGGCAACCGGTTAAAGTGAAACATTAAAAATGCTACATTTCTTTAAATAACCGGGAGATACCCGGGAAATCTCAACCTCTCCCGCTGTAGTGCTTGGACCAGGGAAGAACAGCACTGGCAGGTCACGTGAGCGCCCGGCGGCACTGTAAATAAGGTATTTTGCGGAATAATTTTACTGCACATTATATCTTCCTCTAAGACAGGGAATTTACAAAATTTCCCAGTAGTGAATTTACAACCACTTTAAGGAACCAAAAGGAACTTCAGAAATAATTTTAAAGTCTCGGAGAACCTAAACCTTGTCATTGGTGGCTAGTAGAAAGAATGCCCTCCGTACAGACAGCTTAAAAGACCATTGGATCACTATGACAAATCCTCCCAAAAATTTTGAACTATGCTTTATAATATTTTTTTTTAATCAGGTAGAGGTTTATTTGATAAAGCCAACAAGCCATATAACAATAACAGTGAACGTTTCAGAGAGTCCATGAACATTGTAACAAATCATCCAAAAGAAAGTACATGACCACATCTTAAGACACTTAGCAAGTCAAAATAGTTGTAGTCATTTACCTCACTTGCACTGCACCTATAAAGACATTAAAGTTCCAGTCGTTCTTAGGTTTTATAAAAGTCAGCAGCTACAAAAAGTGTAGCTGCTGACTTTTAATAAAAACACACTCACCTGTCCCACGATCCAGCAATGCGGCCGCCTAAAGCCTTGGCGCTGGCATCACAAGTGTGGGCACCCGGCTGTGACAGCTTAACAGCCGGGTGCGCACTGCGCACTGTGCATGCGCGAGTCACGCTGCGCTTCCTCAGTTGCCGGGACCTCTGATGTGTCCCAGAAGATTGCAGGGAGGGAGGGGGAGAGGAGAACTTCCACTCGAGCCGTCTAGGCGGCCCGAGCATAAGTGGGAGCCGGTACCTGTCAAAACTAGGTACCCGCTCCCCCCCCCCAAAAATAAATCACATGTCAAATGTGGCATGTAAGGGGGTGAGGAGTGCTTAAAGTGGAAGTTCCACTTTTGGGTGGAACACTGCTTTAAAGGGATTGTAAAGGCAGAAGATTTTTTATCTTAAAGCATTCTTTGCATTAATGTAGCGGACCCCCAGGACCCCCTAGGGCCTAGTGATGACCTTCAGAGGCAGAGAGGGGCTACATACCTCCTATGGGTGTGGATTGTCAGGCATGGTGGGTAGTGATGCAGGTAAAAAAAAATGTTGGGCGCCAGTCACTTTTATGCTGAAGTAAATGAATAGTTTATTTCTTCTCAACAGGACAAGAATAAACTGGGGGAGAGAGGGATAGGGTCCAGGACACCCTTTAAGAACAGTCTATTAGGCAGACTCCCATTGCAAAAGACAGGTTATTCAGACAGCGGTACAGGATAGCAGCCATGAGCTTCAGATCGATCTGGGAGACATCTTCTCTCCACTAGACCCAATCCCTTTTTGTGGTCTGTACTGTCTGGACAGCTGTCCTCCATAAGAAACAGGCAGGTTACTCACACAGGTTGCTGGATGTCTGTGGATGATCTTTCCCATGTGGGTCGCTGGCTCTCCTCAGCAGAATCCCAGGCATGTGACCAGGCCTCAGACTTCAGGCCTAGCCAGCAGCAGCACAGCAATACACACCCTCCCCCAAGGGGGTCCGGGCGGGAAGAGACCGATTATTGGACCTCCCCCCTCTTAAATAAGATCTCCCAGGATGCCGTAGTGACACTGTAATTGGCTGAGAGAGACATGGACATTAACAGTTTGTTTAACTGTAATTCTCACACTAGTGTCAGAGGCAACAGTGCCACCTACTGACGGAAGGGAGAAACGCAGTCAAACCAGATTAAGAGGGAAAGTCCAATGACCACAGAATAATTACAGCCAGGCTAGTTAAGGCCCAGCAAACTAAATTTAACAGCAACCTTGCATTAAGACAAGGGTGCTACATTAAGATAAAACACCTGTGTGCCGCGGCCTCCCTCTTGTCCAGGGGCACTAGGCAGGAGGGAAGGGCCAGGAGTGCCAACGAGAGACCCGAGAAGAGGAGGATCCGGGCTGCTCTGTGCAAAACCAACTACACAGAGCAGGTAAGTATAACATGTTTGGTATTTTGAAGAAAAAAAACTGAGAATTTACAATCACTTTAAAGTGGTGACTTTTGCCATGTAAAATGACTGCTTAAAGTGGAAGTAAAGTCTACTTCTTTAATTGTACCTACAGGTAAGCCTATAATGAGGCTTACCTGTAAGTACGTGAATGTCTCCTAAACTTGCACAGTTTAGGAGATATTTTTAGTGAATGCAGCCGATGACGTCATCGCGCATGCGCTCTGAAGGTCTGGCTTACCGTGCCGTCAGAGCCTACACCACAGACAGTGACATCTTTGTAGCTCCAGCCACTCACAGCCCCAGAGCCCGCGAACCCGGTAGAAACACAGAGGAAGATGTCAGCTGTCTCAGCAGTGTGCGGGCGCTGCTGGAGGGCTTTGTTCTAAGGTAAGCATTTCAAAATCAGCTAGTATGCGATGCATACTTGCGCATTATGCCTTTGTCTTACAGGGTTTTTTTTCTCAAGGTTTTACAACCTCTTTAACCACTTCTGGACCGAAAGGTTTTCCCCCTTAATGACCAGGCCATTTTTTGCAATTCAGCTCTGCGTTACTTTAATTGACAATTGCGCGGTCGTGCGATGTTGTACCCAAAAAAGAAAAATGTATGTTCTTTTTTCCAAAAAATGTAGCTTTCTTTTGGTGATTAATATATTAGATCCTAAGGTACCTCATCCCTAGTCAGAATAGAGGGAGTATCGAACATTGGGGCATAGGTTGGGATTTTAAAGGGTACCGTTTTACAACCAATACAACACAAGAATTGTGTGATCTACAATTTATCTAAAAAGTTTTACTTTATTGTTTACATAAGTTTCCCAACAACGGGACAGACAAAAATAAATAAAACAAAAATGTTACAGAACAGTATAAAAATACCATAGTAGGAAACATTAATACAATGTCATCATAAGGTCAAATCCTTGACTTGTTGGGCGGACTCATCAGAGGTCACAACCAGCTTGGATGGCCAGAGCCAGTATGTAGCCCTCTAATGGATCCAAGCTCCACTACCCAACATGTTTCGCGGTGTGTACCGCTTCCTCAGGGGCACAAGGGATAAAGCTTAACAATGAACAATTAGAAAGATGACAAGAAGAGTACAAAGTTATTATACTTACATGTCACAATTTACACTTAATCATCATGCCATTCTATTATTTCGAATATCAGTGTGTGTCAAGTATGGAGTCTTCGGCCGCGGCCCCTCCAACTTATGACACTTATACGTCATGTATTCGATCACAATTTCAACAAAATTACTTACATGAATAAAAAGAAGACAACAAACAGGGGTGGTTAATCCTCAGACAGTATGTGTCCATCCCAAAGAGACTGCCCCTGTTTGTTGACTTGCTGAAATACAGATAGCCTATTTCCTCTACTGCCTAGACAGCGTGGGAGTTTCCGGTCCGGTCAGGACACCTAACCTCTCCGCTGCCGCCAGCATCTGGGTTCTCAATGTATAACTCCACCTATCTATGAATTCTCTGACCCCTTGGATCTGAGACTTCCCTGTATGATTATACAGGCTTCTCTCTTTAAAGGTTTTGGTAGCCCATATAATGTAAGCATTTTGGGGATTCGTGGTGATCTAAATAGTTTTTTCCTACGGACTAAAAAGTATTGTCCACTGTACACAGCGTTTTCAATGCAGACATAAAGAAAGGATTTGATATTATTGTATAAACCTATCTTGAAATAAACTCGCTGGACCCTGATGAAGCATCTTCAGCGAAATGTGTTGATCCAGCTGTAAATTCAACCATGTATCTCCCTCATTGGGAAAATTGCACTGTAATGTATACTATGATGATGCACATCTATGTAAATTATTATGTCATTTTCTTCTATGTATGAATAAACTTTTTGATACTTTCTTTTAAAATGGCTTCCTATTGAATTTAATAGTTTTTCCCGGCACAATTAAATCCCCATTTTCCATATATGCTTAGCTTTACTTCCTTCTCTCCCAGTCCTTTTTCCCTATATTTTCCCGGCATATCTGGACCTGCTGCTCCTACCAGAAGTAAAAAGTTCCTGCCACTGACCTACTGAGTGCGGGTTGAAGACAAGGACAGAGTCCAGGCCTCCCCCCAGCATGGATGGTATAAACTGTGTCCGAGCAGAGGCCGGTTCCAGATGCCCCACTGGAGACTCTCCTCCCCCGACCAGCCCCCACCGAGCTCTCCTAGCTCCCCCCAACCGCCCCATTCTGGCCAGGTCGGGACCCCGGATTCCGCCTGGTAAGTAGAAAGTATTTGGAGCAGGGCTTCAGCTTGGAATAGGGGGTCAGGAGGAGGACAGGAAGAAGGAGAGGGGGAGGGGGGCTGAGTTGCTGCACCATGGACCTCTGGTTTGTACTTGCCCCCTGGGCTGAAAGTTGCCAGTCTGCCCCTGCATAGGTGTATGTTTTTAGTACAGTAAAACCTTGAATTGCGAACATAATTCATTCTGGAAACATGCTTGTAATCCAAAGCACTCTTATATCAAAGCAAATTTCCCCATAAGAAATAATGGAAACTCAGATGATTTGTTTCACAACCATTTATTCAGAAGTCCTTCAGTCTATAGTCCATTAAAAAAGATTATAGCATAAACATAAAATGTCCATCCACAAATGGCCGCCTCCACAAGGGAATAAAGGCAAAATCCAGCAGGAGCTATAGAGTATAAAAGAGAAGAGAGGCGCCTCTAAGTGTAGCAATATGGTTACATTTAATGAAGGTACAACATTTAGCAACTCACATAGTTGATATATAAACAGGTACATCTAAGAGGTCAGGCATCCAGGGTAAAGCTGTCCACATAGACCATTCCCCTCACCGCCGGCTCTCAGCTCTGTCAGTCTGCAGTCACGACCGGGAAGACTGCCCTGCAGTAGAGCGATCTGAAAGCGAGGCTTGAAGCGCTCGTGAAGCACACCATGGAAGGGGTGACGTCGATGGCGATGCGGAGGACGGTCTATGGACAACTTTACCCGAGATGCCTGCATACTTAGATGTGCCTGTTGAGTGACACTACTTGTATATCAAAACATTGCTTGTTTATCAATTCAAAATTTATAAAAAAAAGTTTTCTTATCTTGTAAAACACTCTCAGACCAAGTTACTGTCAATCCAAGGTTTTACTGTATATTCTGTTGATTACACCATTTTGTCTGACCTTTGTAAATCCTTTTCCAAGAATTAGTCATACCTTTTAAAAATTACTTTATAGTTTATCTCCTTTTTTTGTATTTTCTTTATAATTCTCATTTATGTTTACCTATTCAGTTGACGCCTGAAAAGAAACAAGCTTACTCTATTATATTCATCTATTTGCGCAAAAGTTATAGCATCTACAAACTATGGGATATATTTTTGGGATTTGTTTTTTTTTTTTTTACTAGTATAGTGGGACTGCCATATTGCAGCGCACATTCTGACACTAACTGACACATTTTTGGGAACCAGTGACACTAATACAGTTATCACTGCTAAATATATGCAACAGAGGTGATCAAAGGATCAACTGTGTGCTTAGCTGGTGTTTTCTTACTGTGGGGGAGGTGCTTTTACTAGGGGAAGGCATGAATCTTTGTCCCAGTTTTGCAGGAACACAGTATCCATGCCTTCTGTACTGACAGCACAGCATTCTGCCTTGTTGACATAGGCAGACTGCCATTTTCATTGTGTACCGAACGATCGACGGGTGCAGGCGGACATTGACCATGTGGTACCCATTGATTGGCTCTGGCTGTGCATAATCACAGTGGGAGCCGCAAAATCACGTATATATACATGATCCTGTGCACCTCGGCGGCCCTGTAGCAGTAAAGCTTCAAAAGGGCAGTCATAAAGTTGTTAAAAAAAAGATTATTTATAAACACAAGTGCTTTTTATACGACTATTATTCCTTTATACTGGCTTTTAATATTTACAAATGCAGAAATGTAGAAATTGGAGAAAAGGTTTAACACTGGGAAACACTTTTTGAAAGATAAAAAGTGCATTTTATATACAACTATATATATCAGACCAAACTGGGGCACAAATGAGGAGGAAAGAGTGTCAGAGGGACAGAGGGACTTTGTTCAAAATCAGGGACAGTCCCTCGAATTCAGGGACAGTTGGGAGCTATGCACATGGGCTTTGCTGCTTAACTGCAGACAGGAAAAGGAACTTTATTTTTAGAGAAAATACACAGAGTTTACCAAAGATGCAGCTACAAACATATAAACACTGCCATCTACTGGTTGAGGAATATATATCTACGGAATACTGATATTGATATAGTTGTTGCATAAAATACATGAACGTGGAGGTTGATTTACTAAAGGCAAATATACTGTGCACTAGAAGTTCACTGCAAGTGAAGTTGCTCTAGATCTGAGGGGAAGCTCTGCAGCTTTCTATCATCCAATCGTGTGCAAACAAAAACACAGTTTTTTTATTTTCCTTGCATGTCCCCCTGAGATCTAGAGCAACTGCACTTGCGAGGCACTTAAAGTGCATTTGTAGGTGCACTTGCAGGTGCACTTGTAGCGCACAGACTATTTACCTTTAGTAAATCAACACCATTGCATTCCAACAGTTGTATCCAAACTTACCTAGTAAAAGACCTTGGCTACAGCTGTATTTATATCATAAAGGCTCAAGTTGTGCTTCTGCAGGTAACTTATGGTGAGATGAGTAGGGGGGCATAAGAAAATGTTCTATACAGTGAGGAAAAAAATATTTGATCCCCTGCTGTATTTGTACGTTTGCCCCCTGACGAACAAATGATCAGTCTCTAATCTTAATGGTAGGTTTATTTTAACAGTGAGAGACAGAATAACAACAAAAATATCCAGAAAAACACATTTCAAAAAAGTTATAAATTGATTTGCATTTTATTTAGTGAAATAAGTATTTTATCCCCTATCAATCAGCAAGATTTCTGGCTCCCAGGTGTCTTCTATACAGGTAATGAACTGAGATTAGGAGCACTCTCTTAAAGGGAGTGCTCCTAATCTAAGCTTGTTGCATGCATAAAAGACACCAGTCCACAGAAGCAATCAATTAATCAGATTCCAATCTCTCCACCATGGCCAAGACCAAAGAGCTGTCCAAGGATGTCAGGGACAAGATTGTAGACCTACACAAGGCTGGAAAGGGGTTCCAAGATCATCGCCAAGTAACTTGGTGAGAGGATGACAACAGTTGGTGCGATTATTCACAAATGGAAGAAACACAAAATAACTGTCAATCTCCCTTGGTCTGGGGCTCCATGCAAGCTCTCGCCTCGTGGAGTGTCAATGATCATGAGAATGGTGAGGAATCAGCCCAGAACTACACAGGAGAATAATCAAGTTTAGGTTCTTTTTGCCAGAGAGGAAATAATAAAGCACCACATCCCTTAACTTATCCTCTACTTTACACAGGAGAATCTTGTCAGTGACCTCAAGGCAGCTGGGACCATTGTCACCAAAAAAGATTTGGTAACACACTACGCCGTAAAGGACTGAAATCCTGCAATGCCCACAAGGTCCCCCTGCTCAAGAAAGCATATGTACAGGCCTGTCTTAAGTTTGTTAATGCACATCTGAATGAGGAGAACTGGGTGAAAGTGTTGTGGTCAGGTGAGACCAAAATTGAGCTCTTTGGCATCAACTCAACTCATCGTGTTTGGAGGAGGAATGCTGCCTATGACCCCAAGAACACTATCCCCACTGTCGAACATGGAGGTGGAAACATTTTGCTTTGGGGGTGTTTTTCTGCTAAGGGGACAGGACAACTTCATTGCATCAAAGGCACAATGGATGGGGCCATGGACTGTCAAATCTTGGGTGAGAAACTTCTTCCCTCAGCCAGGGCATTGAAAATGGGTCGTGGATGGGTATTCCAGCATGACGATGACCCAAAACACATGGCCAAGGCAACATAGGAGTGGCTCAAGAAGAAGCACATTATGAAGTCTCCAGACCTTAATCCCATATAAAATATATGGAGGGAGCTAAAGGTTCGAGTTACTATCAGCCTTCAAACCTTAATGACTTGGAGATGATCTCCAAAGAGGAGTGGGAAAAAATCCCTCCTGAGATGTGTGCAAACCTGGTGGCCAACTACAAGAAACGACCTCTGTGATTGCCAATAAGAGTTTTGCCACCAAGTACTAAGTAGGGTTTTACGAAGGTGGTCAAATACCTTTTTCACTCATTAAAATGCAAATCAATTCATAACTTTTTTGAAATGCGTTTTTCTGTATATTATTATTATTATATAGGATTTATATAGCGCCGACAGTTTATGCAGCGCATTACAACTTGAGGGTAGACAGTACAAATACAATACCCTTTAACCACTTGCCGACCACTCACATTGAGGGTACTGCAGCAAAGTGGCTCGTTATCGTCCAGCAACGTAGACCTATGTCGCTGGATCCCGCCCCCTCTCTGCGGCGCGTGCGCAGCGCCAGAGGCTCGCTTCCGCTGTATTCAGACACAGCGGGAGTCGGGCCAGGGGAGGAGAGGCGGTGATCACATCATCGGGGATCGAGTGAGGAAATCCGCCCACTTGTGTAAACAAAGCGGACGAATCTCCTATGTGACAGACAGTCACAGATTACAGGATTCAGCATAGCTGAACCTGCGATTTGTGTCTGTGTCACACAATCCCCTCCCCCCACACATATCAGTAAGCATGAGGCATACATTTAACCCCTTGATCACCAATAAAGGTAACCCCTTCCCTGCCAGTGTCATTATTACAGTAACAGTGCATATTTTTAGCACTGATTACTGTAGTAATGTCACTGGTCCCCCCCAAAAGTGTCAAAAATGTCAGTTAGGGGTCCGATCTGTCCGCCGCAATGTCGCAGTCCCTCAAAAAAAATCGCAGATCGCCGCCATTACTAGTAAAATAAGATAAACAATAAAAATGACAAATCTTTCCCGTAGTTAGTAAACGCAATAACTTTTGCGCAAACCAAACAAAATACGCTTATTGTGATTTTTTTTTACCAAAAATATATAGCAGAAAACAAATTGGCCTAAAATGTTAAAAAATTTTGATTTTTAAATTTTTTTTTGGGAATGTTAGATAACAGAATGTAAAAAATTCTGTTTTTTTTTTTTTTCAAAATTTTCGCTCTTTTTAAAAAAAATAAAAAATCACACAGGTGATCAAATACCACCAAAAGAAATCTCTATTTGTGGGAAAAAAAGGACATAAATTTAATTTGGGTACAGCGTTGCACGACCGCGCAATTGTCCGTTACAGTAACGCAATGCCGAATCGCAAAATATAGCCTGGTCAGGAATGGGGTAAAATCTTCCCCGTCTTAAAGCGGTTAAAAATACGCTCATTGAGGATTTTTTTGCCAAAGACATGTAGCTAAATACATTTTGGCCTAAATATATGACAAAAATTGAATATATTGGATATTTTTTAACTGTCAAAGTAGAAAATGTCAGTTTTTTCCGCAAAAGTTTCGCTCTATTTTTATTAATATCGCAAAAAATAAAAAGCGCAGAGGTGATCAAATACCATCAAAAGGAAGCTCTGTTTGTGGGAAAAATGGACGTAAATTTAGTTTGGGTATAGGGTTGCATGACCGCGCAATTGTCAGTTAAATTCGTGCAGTGCCAAGTTGCAAAAAGTGGCCTGGACGTAAAGCAGGAAAATCCTCCGGTGGTAAAGTGGTTAATACAGTAGGAATCAGAGGGCCCTGCTCGTTAGAGCTTACAATCGAAGACTTTTTTAGTTGTTATTTTGTCTCTCACTGGTAAAATAAACCTATCATTAAAATTATAGACTGATCATCAGTGGCGTAGCGTGGGGGGTGCTGAGGGGGCCACTCGCACCGGGCGCAACATTTAGGGGGGCGCATCCCACGCCCACCATCCGCGGGGATCATAGTGTCCCTTTATTTTGATGATGCCCCGTCCAGCGGCCCGCCCGCCCGCACTTCTCTTCTTGGCTCCGTGACTGCTGCTTGGTGCAGGAAGAGTGGCGGACCGCTGAAGGTGTTACGTGCGGCCAGGGGGCGGGGCTGGTCGGACTCGTGGGTGAAGATGACAGTCTTGTGCATGTGCAGCACTGAGTTCCGGATTCTCCCCCTGCTATCCGGGCCGGCCGCCGACACGCTGTTCCCTCCACTCCGGATCACCTTCTCGAGTCGCCAGTTTTTGGACACAAAACAAGGTAAGTGATCTGCTGCCTGCCCCCGGGGGGCCAGTAAAGTGGACATGGGAGGGGGTGAGGTGGGTCAGTGTAGGGGGTGTCAGTATAGGTGTCAGTGTAGGGGGGTGTCAGTGTATGGGGGGGTCAGTATAGGTCTCAGTGTAGGTGTCAGTGTATGGGGGGGGTTGTCAGTGTAGGGGGGTCAGTGTAGGTGTCAGTGTATGGGGGGTGTCAGTGTATGGGGGGGGTCAGTATAGGTGTCAGTGTATGGGGGGGTCAGTGTATGGGTGGGGTCACTGTAGGTGTCAGCGTATGGGGGGGTGTCAGTGTAGGGGGTCAGTGTAGGTGTCAGTGTATGGGGGGGGTCAGTGTAGGTGTCAGTGTATGGGGGGGATCAGTATAGGTCTCAGTGTAGGTGTCAGTGTATGGGGGGGTCAGTGTAGGGGAGGTCAGTGTGAGAATGTGGGGGGGTCAGTGTCGGTGTCAGTGTAGGGGGGTCAGTGTAAAGGGGTCAATGTATGGGGGGCTCAGTGTATGGGGGGGTCAGTGTCTGTGTCAGTATAGGGGGATAAGTGTAGGGGGGTCAGTGTATGTGTCAGTGTAGGGGGGTGTCAGTGTATGAGGGGGTCAGTGTATGAGGGGGTCAGTGTAGGTGTCAGTGTATGGGGGGTCAGTGTAGGTGTTAGTGTATGGGGGGTCAGTGTAGGGAGGGTCAGTGAAGTAGTCAGTGTAGGGGGGGTGAGTGTAGTGGTCAGTGTAGGGGGGGGTCAGTGAATGTGTCAGTGTAGTGGGTTCAGTGAAGGTGTCAGGTAGGTCAGTGTAGGGGTCAGTATAGTAATTAGGCAGCTCCGTGTAGTGGTCAGGTAGGTCAGTGTAGGTGTCAGTATAGTAATCAGGTAGGTTAGTGTAGGAATAAGGTAGGTCTCTGTAGTGGTCAGCTAGGTCAGAGTAGGTGTCAGTATAGTGGCCTGTGTAGTGGTCTAGTAGGTTTGTGTAGGGGGCGCAAATTACTTGCATTGCCCCGGGCGCTGACAACCCACGCTACGCCACTGCTGATCATTACTTTGTCAGTGGGCAAATGTACAAAATCAGCAGGGATCAAGAACTTTTTTCCCCTCACTGTACATGGAAGACATCCCCGTCCACTACAGTGGGAAGCATCATTTTATGTAGAATGTAGCTATATATCTTTCTATCTGATGCTTGGGTAACTTCCCAGCTGGAAGTACATTGATGCATAAAACTGTAACGTGATTGCACATTATAGTGACATACACCATTCTACCTCCTGCTAAGGCAAATGTAGATTTATTGACACATTTCCTAATACCCTCCTGATATTGCACACATTACTACCGTATGGCAAGCTGAGTTCCAGGCCTCCGCTCAGTCAGACCCAAGCTAGTTTATTAGGATTGTTCAGAATATAGGTACATGCTTGTTCCTCAAAGTATCTGCAATTATATGTACCAATGAAGAAAATGAATTGGAACAGAAAATCAAAGAACAAGAAGATGGAGTCTTCAACGGCCAAATGGTGTAGTATGAAAATACCATTTCCAGATAATTTCTTGTGTTTAAAAGACAGCTTGTCATGCATCATTAAACTGAGACATGTTTCACATGCGGAGCATTGTGTGTATTCCCGGATAACTACAATTATGGAGATGAGATATCTCTATATCAAACATGTGTTTGAACAGGGATGACTCTGCGTGCAACATACCGCTTGACAAATGAGTGAAAATATTTCTTTGCAAACCAAAACCCATTTATTGGAGTGAGGATTTCACACCTGTATGATGATTTCCAAACCTGAAACAAAAAAAGAACTTAAAGTGGTTTAAAAAAATATATTTTATTCAACTATGTGTTTTTTCAACTCTAAGCTCTTAGGGTCCTTTCACACAGGCTTTCCGATCAGGTCTGCCTGTCAGATTTTCAGGCGGACCTGTGAGCTGTCGGCAAGTGGTTAACCGCTTGCCGACCGCCGCACGACTATTTACTGCGGCGGTCAGCCCCGTACAGGCAAAATGTCGTTAGCTTGTGAGCCTCTAGGGGGCGAGCGCGCGCCACTGGAGGCCCGCTCCCGCCCCCGCTCGTTCCCTAACAAGTCCGCGCGTGTGACCGGCGGACCCGATGTCCGCCGGTCACTCGCGATCTCTCCGTGGAGAGGGAGAAAGGCAGGCGGCTGATGTAAACAAAGCCGCCTGTCATTATCACTGATCTAACTGCAGAGATCATACGATCCTGCTATGCAGGATCGTATGATCTCTGTGGTTACATCACTAGCCACACCCCTTTACAGTTAGAAGCACGTCCCTAGGGACACACTTAACCCCTGCATCACCAATAAAGTTAACCCTTTCCCTGCCAGTGTCATTTTTACAGTAACAGTGCATATGTATAGCACTGATTACTGTAGTAATGTCACTGGTACCCCCAAAAGTGTCAAAAATGTCAGTCAAGGGTCCGATCTGTCCGCTGCAATGTCGCAGTCCCGCAAAAAAAAATCACAGATCGCCGCCATTACTCGTTAAAATAAAAAACACCAAAAATGACAGAAATCATTCCCTTAGTTAGTAAACGCAATAACTTTTGCGCAAACCAATCAAAATACGCTTATTGCGATTTTTTTTTACCAAACATATGTAGCAGAAAACAAATTGGCCAAAAATGTTAAAAAAATTTGGGGGGGAATTTCATATAAAAAAATTTGAAAAATATTGTTATTTTTTCAAAATTTACAATATTCTTTTGTTTATAGCGCAAAAAGTAAAAACTGCACAGGTGATCAAATACCACCAAAAGAAAGCTCTGTTTGTGGGGAAAAAAGGACGTCAATTTCATTTGGGTACAGCGTCGCATGACCGCGCAATTGTCCGTTAAAGTCACGCAGTGCCGAATCACAAAATAGGCCCTGGTCAGGAAGGGGGTAAAATCTTCCAGGGCTTAAGTGGTTAAAGAGTAACTCCACTTTCGTGGGGAAAAAAAACAGCAAATAAAGAAAAAAACAATATAGTGTATACAATTGCGACACAAATCATATTGTAATTTAATGTTTTTAAAAAATTCCTTTCCTTTTCAATCTGCAGCCACTGTAATTTTCTGAAAATGCAATGCGATATGGCTACCTGAAGCTGTTCTGTACACAGAATGAATACTGACCACACCCCAGAAACATAATTTCCTGCTTGTGTGATTGGCTCACCAATTTTCCTAGAAGTCTGCCTAAGATACAAGTCAGATTTCTGGCATCCCTTGCCAAAATGTCATTTTTTTGGTGAGATACTCCCAATAGTAACACGTCTAAAGGGATGCAGGCCCAGCAACTTTCCTCATTAGTGCTCTGCAGCTGCCATAGCTGATAGATAATTATGAAACCACTCCCATTAGACCCACTCAGCAAAGGGGCACAGAGGAACAAACAGTGATTTCTTCACAATAACAAAAGGTAGGAATCTGCAACAAAGTTTGTTAAATTCCTTGTAATATACAGAGATCACCCAGAGGGGAGTGTTTTTTTCTCAACAAAAGTGAAGTTAAGCTTTAAAGAAAACTGACATAGGTTCTAACCCTTCTACATTTTGTTCAAAACTACAAAAAATGAGGCTGCACATGCACGTTAAAGCGGTTGTAAACCTAAAAAAAAAAAAAAAAAACCCTGCAAGACAAAGGCATAATGAGCTAGTATGCATCGCATACTGGCTCATTATGAATTACTTACCTTAGAACGAAGCCCCGACACGGACCCCCGGACACCGCTGTGGGAGCTGACATGATCCCTCGGCGTCTCTTCCGGGTTCGGCGGCTCCAGCGCTGTGATTGGCCGGAGCCGCGATGACGTCATTTTCCGGCAAGCTCCCGGCAAGGAAAGCTGAAGGTCTGCCGGACCTTCAGAGCGCATGCGCCGCTCGTGTGAGCGGCTGCATGCAGTGCAAATATCTCCTAAACTGTGCTGGTTTTGGAGATATTAATTGTACCTACAGGTAAGCCTTATTATAGGCTTACCTGTAGTTAAAAGTGGAAAAAAGCAGTATACTACCGCTTTAAATAGCAGACCTTAACTTCTTTCAAATAAATGTGCCTATGTATAGTCACGCCTATGTATCGTTTCTGGAGTCCTGCCCCAGAAAAGCCTATTGGAAGAATTAATTCATCTGAGTCTGCAACAAACAGAAGGAAACAATCCCTCAGTCCCTCTACAGTGATCACTCACTTAGTCTGTAAATTGTAACTTTCTGGCAGGTCAGTGAGAAACAGCAGCAGTGGGCTAGGCTGTGTGTGATAACCTGAGTACATATAGCCAGGAAATACAGGCTACTGTGCAGACATTAAGATTTATATCAGAATGTAAAATATTACCTGTGTCAGCATCGTAGCCCAGGATTTGGATGGTGACCTTGGGTGATGTTTGCAAAAAATGGTACTAGCCTTCTTTGGAGAAGTGAAGAGCTTTTACCACACCAATTATCAGCCACATAGGCATGCGCAAAGGATGTGCCAGGTGTGCCTGGGCACACACATTAATCATTCTGTTTGGCACGGATTCCCCCTGTTTAGACCCCTGATATTTCCCCAAAGCCCCCTAATGGGGCTCCTAAAAAAAATAGTAAAAAAATAACAAAATAAAATGTAAAATAATAACAATACAAATGACTGACGGCATCCACTGCTCTACTAACACTGTCAGTATATAGACACATGCACACACGCATATTTGTTTGAGCTTTGGGGTGCACACCCCAATGCAGTAAGCTGCGCAGATCTATGATCAGCCAATTATTTCTTTTTTACCTAATTGGGTTATTTCCTGCCTGGATATATAGTGAGGATTTGGTGTGTGAATTTACAAAACTGGCTGTACAATATTGCAAACGCTTATAATTTATATTTACGTATGTCAACCTTGTAATTATTTGGTTGTCCAGAATTCTGCTTTAAATGGCTATGACAGATAAAGAGGTGTTGGAGAATCAGTTTTCTGGTATTAAAGCTATAATAAAGCAAAAAAAGAAAATATTGTGGTATACCAATTCTTAGATGTGGTGGCTGCATTAGTTTATTTATTTTATTTTTTTCCCCTTTATTTTCACCTGGTGATCTTGCCAGTAAGCCTGTTGTTTTTCAACTTTTTTTTAATAGATCAAGCTGTCCAACAAAAGTGTCAGTTAAAGGGATGAGACAAACTATTTTTTCTACTGACACAGGTTCTTGCAATAGTCAACTTTTATTAATTATATATTTTTATAAATAATAATTTTATAAATTATTATTATTATTTTGTTTTTTTTAGAGCCATTATACCAAATGGAAAAAAATAAATATTGCAGCATCTACCTAAAAAGTGTTAGCTAGAGTTTGGATTTAAATGATGAGTTCACTTTTGTAAATAAAATAATAATAAATGCACATCTTTTTGCTGGTAAAAAAATTTGCATTCATTATTATTATTTTTTTTTTTACAAGGAGCCTACAAAGCATTTTACCCATTATCAGCAGATCAATGCAGGACTCCTGCAGACTGTCTGTGTAAGCTGTTGGCTCCTACCTCATATGGGCAGGCAGTTACACAATGAAAGAAAGAATTCCGGATTGATCCTGGACTTCCACCTGCAGGGAGGCGGCTTCTGGTGTGAAAATTCAGAGTAGAAGCCGAACTGCAGATGCCGGGCACTCAGTGTCCTCCGGCACCTGCTTATCATCGGCAGTACACAGAAAATAGGCACAGGCATATTTTAATTCTGACAGGGGGGAAGGAATGGATTCTGTGTTCCTGCAAAGCAGGCACTAGAATCCATTACTTCCCTTAGTAAATGCAGCAGACCATTAACACACAAATAGAAAGGAAAAAAGAAAAAGAGGGGCGCACCGACCTAGTGCATTACCATAAAAACATTTATTAAAATATTAAAAAGTGTACATAGTACTCACAAAACTAGTGTGATACAACACACATCAAGAATAGCATATACAGTTTCCAAGGTAGCCAGGTCCCGATTGTGACGCATTAGCATGCAGATGGTCGCATGGGGCTGCTATGGCTAGGCTGACGCGTTTCAGGGGCGAACCCCCTTCCTCAGAGCCAGATAAAGTGCTGCTAGATCACAAGCCGAACGGCCGAAGGCTAAATGGGAGTAGACCCCACCTCTTCCTGCTCTGCCCCAACCCCAAGTGCGGGGCAAAGGGGGTATTGCACATCGATGACACTTATTATCACCACAAAAAGAAAGCTCTATTTTTGGGGAAAAAAGTGACATCAATTTTATTTGGGTACAGTGTCGCATGACAACACAATTTCCAGTTAAATCAACGCAGTGCCATATCACGAAAAAAGGCCTGGTCATGAAGAGGGGTAAGTGGTTAAGTAATGGAAACCGGCAGTGACTTTACAACTTAACCCGATTGCACATGCGTGAGCCATGCAGCGCTTTGTGAATTGTCCCGCAGTCTTCTGGGACCTGTGATATTTCCCAGAAGGCTGCAGGGGCTGAGGGGGCCAAATTCCACTCAGATCGCCGCTCCGTCCACTGCCCAAAAAACTTTCAATAATTATTGAGGACGGGGGAGGATGCAAAGAAGCAGGATTTCCCCTTTTGGGTGAACTGCCACTTTAACCGCTTGCCGACTGCTCACAGTATATTTACTGCGGCAGTCAGCCCCTCACAGGCAGAGTGACGTAGGTCTACGTCGCTCGCCTGTGAGGCTCTGGGGAGCGAGCGCGCTCCCGCGGAGGCGCGCTCCCGCGGAGGCGCGGTCACGGACCCCCCCCGCGCGTGTGACCAGCGGACCCGATGTCCGCCGGTCACTCGACGATCGGCGGGGGAGAGGGAGAATGTCAGGCAGCTTGTGTAAACAAGCTCCTCGCTGTAAAAACACTGATCACATGGATCTACTATGTAGATCCGTTGATCAGTGTCCATACAGCTCAAGCCACAGCCAATCACAGTAGAAAGCACGCCCCTAGGGACACACACAGCCCCTCCCTCCCAAATAAACCCCTTCACTACCAGTGTATTTTTACAGTAACAGTGCATATATATAGCACTGATTACTGTAGAAATGTCACTGGTAACCCCAAAAGTGTCAAAAATGTCAGTCAAGGGTCCGATCTGTCCGCCCCAATGTCGCAGTACCGCAAAAAAAATCGCAGATCGCCGCCATTACACGTTAAAAAAAAAAAACACCAAAAATGACAGAAATCTTTCCCTTAGTTAGTAAACCCGATAACTTTTGCGCAAACCAATCAAAATACGCTTTTTGCGATTTTTTTTACCAAACATAGGTAGCATAAAACAAATTGGCCGAAAATTTTAAAAAATTTTGATTTTTACATTTTTTTTGGGGAATTTCATATAAAAAAATGTGAAAAATATTGTTATTTTTGCAAAATGTACGCTCTTTTTTTGTTTATAGCGCAAAAAGTAAAAATCGCACGGGTGATCAAATACCACCAAAAGAAAGCTCTATTTCTGGGAAAAAAAGGACGCCAAATTCGTTTAGATACAGCGTCGCACGACCGCGCAATTGTCTGTTAAAGTCACGCAGTGCCGAATCGCAAAATACCCCCTGGTCGTTTAGCAGGAAAATCCTCCGGGGCTTAAGTGGGTGGTTCTCTCCATGTTGAGCAGCATTTCCCCACACAGACAGTAGTTTCACTCTCTAGATTCCACAACACAGCTCTTTAGCTGTATGGATGCCCAAGCAAAATGCCTAAAAAAAGTTTTTTTTCAGGGGTGCCTTGGCAAAATGTCTAAAAATTGCCCAAAAATTGTATACAATCCAGTGTGTGGATGAAGCCCACCTTTTAGTTACACAAAGCCACAGGTTTTCATTGTGCACCATTACAACCTTGTAGATCCTAAAGACCAAATGCATCATCAGTTGAAATGGAGGATGTCAGTCACCTGCATAGCATCCTTGTTTGACCCTCCCCTGCCCCTCTCCATCAGCTTTGGGGGTCACATTAGTTGAGTGATGGAGAAAAACTGAGGGAGAAGAGAAACATTAGAGTACTAGTCAGTACCAGTTTGTAAAAGTGTATATGCTTTGGAAGAATAAATCACCTCTAACGTTGGGAGTCCTACTTGTGTGAATGTTGCTACAATATGTAAAACTATTAGAATACTTTTAGATTTTAGAATGGGGTGCATCGAGACTGTCCACATTTTCTAAAAGGTGCCTTAACTGAAAAAAGGTTGAGAAAGACTGCTGTACCCTATGGATAATATTCTTCTTTACATGTCTCTACCTTTCATGCAGCATTTCTAAGCCGGTGCCATGTGACGTGCACAGGACGCCACCATCTCAGTTACCTGTCGCCTCCTCCCAGGGACACTGATCTGTACGCTCAACACTTGTGATTGATCTTGAAACCCAGGAAGCTTGTATATAACCGGTGTTTATTCTCCCTTGAGGCCTCACTCCATATTCCGTGACCTACAGGCTGTGTTTCTGGAATGCTCCATACCGCAAGTCAGACCCAGGCTTGGGGTACTGATCTCTAGGGAAGGAACGTAAGCATAGACGTTACTTTACTACCGAGGCCTTCCGAAACATATGCCAAGTCACCTCAGCTTTATATGGGGCTGGCTTCTATATGCACATAGACACTACAATAGTACTGTAGTCCTTGGCAACACCAATATAGACTTCTTTGGTTAGCTTGACCGTTCATTAGACACTGGGACTCCATCTTCCCTTGTAGTGTCTTTCTTGTCCCCTGGTGTGAACCATATGTCTGATACACCATGCATGCGTCCCTTTAAGTATGTCCTCAAGTAACTTCACACCAGGCAAGTATATGTAACAATAAAGTTCTTTGACGAAAGTTGTTTAAGTATAAATAAACATTACGGCTTTGCTTGTTTCCAGACATCCATTCCTAGCGCAAGTGCTTTTCTCAGGAACAGTTGGGAGTTAAGGTTTACTACATCTCTGAAATACATGCATATTTCCCCATGTCTTATCCCTTTTCATACATTGCAACTACAGAAAAATATCTGTTGATGTGCTGGAAGCTCTGAATTGCTAAAAATGCGGTGTCAGCCCTGCCTACTTCATTTTTTATAGATTACAAGAAACACAGTGCTCTTCTTATCTACTCCACCTGCTCATCTCCATATTTCCTCCTCTTCTCAGTAAGACTCTGTTCACACCTGGGCGATTTGAATCGCGGTCGGAAACGGCGCAATTCTGCCCGCGATTCCAAGTTGGGGCAAATCATGGGACGCGTGTGACTGTGCGATACGATTACTTCTAAACCACTTGCCGTCGCTGCACTGCCTATTTACATCGGCAGTGTGGCTCTCGCAGGCAAAATCACAAGAATAGGCGTCATCTGCATGGGAGGCCACTAGGGGGCGTTCTCCCGCCCCCGCTCGTCCCCGGGGAAGCCAGTGCGTGTGTCAGGTGGCTCCGATTGCTGTCTGACACCCCTGATCTCCCCCCCCCCGCTGACAGAAAAGGACAGACGGCTGATGTAAACATAGCCGTCCGTCCTTCTTCCTGCAATGATCACAGAGACCATGCGACCCTGCTATATAGGATCGCATGTCTCTATGATCATTTCAAAAGCCCAACCCCCCCACAGTAAGAATTACTCCCCTAGGCTTACATTTAACCCCTTGATCACCAATAGCATTAACCCCTTCTCCTGCCAATGGCATTATTACAGTAGCAGTGCATATTTATAGCACTGATTACTGTAGTAATGTCACTGGTACCCCCAAAAGTGTCAAAAATGTCAGTTAGGGGTCCGATCTGTCCACTGCAATGTCGCAGTCCCGCAAAAAATCACAGATCGCCACCATTACTAGTAAAAAAAAACAATAAAAATGACATAAATCTTTCTCATAGTTAGTAAACGCAATAACTTTTGCGCAAACCAATCAAAATACGGTTATTGCGATTTTTTAATCAAAAATATGTAGCAGAAAACAAATTGGCCTAAAATGTTAAAAAATTTAGATTTTTACATTTTTTTGGGGGAATGTTATTTAGCATATTGTTTTTTTTTTTTTTTTCAAAATTGTCGCTCTTTTTTTGTTTATAGCGCAAAAAATAAAAATCGCACAGGTGATCAAATACCACCAAAATAAAGCTCTATTTGTGGGAAAAAATGACGTCAACTTTGTTTGGGTACAGCGTCGCATGACCGCGCAATTGTCCGTTAAAATAAAGCAGTGCCGAATCACAAAATAGGGCTTGGTCATTAAGCAGCAAGATCTTCCGGTCTTAAAGCGGTTAATGGCACCCCGATCGTGCTGCAATTGTCGCATGGTATTGTGCTGCAATCGTGGCAAATTGAAACGCACAAAGCTTGGGGCAGGAGCTTCTTTCGAGCAGCAGCATCGCGCGTTGCAATTTTTTTTAGCGATTTATCGCGAGACAATTGCACCACAATCTTGGCATTATTGGAGAGGCATTTAGAAGTAATGGCATCGCACACGTGCCCCGCAATTTGCGGCAATTTGGCATCATAGGAAGAATCGCGCCGATTCCGCTCGCGATTCAAATTGTCCAGGTGTGAACAGAGCCTAACCTCCTTCTTGTGCACAGACAGAGAACAGAGGAAGTTTTACGCTTACAAGATTTCTGGCAAAGTCAACATATGTTTTGTACTTTAAACAGAGTTGTATAAAGTACTCGGAACCCATACTTGAGTAAAAGTACAAGCGTTTAATCAAAAAGTGACTTGAGTAGAAGTGGAAGTGCTCGATCAAAAAGTGACTTGAGTAGAAGTACTAAAGTATTCAACATTTTTTGTACTTAAGTATTGCAAGTAGTTTTTTTTAAAAATGTTGCTACTCAAGTACTGAAAGTAAAAGTACCAGTAGTTTTGAAAAAAAAAAATTGCTACTCAAGTAATGAATTTGATTATTGAATGAATGCAATTTCAAATGCAGCTTTTATTTATACATACAGTAGCATTTATTTTTGTATGCGCTGATAATACACACGTTTTGAGCTTCATGAAACCTGCCATCTACTGTTCTGGCAGGGGTAATTTTTATAATAGTAACGAGTAACTATGCAGCACAAAAAAAAAACATTGGAGTAGAAGTATTGAAATCATTGAAAAAATGTAGTGAAGTAAAAGTGGAAGTAGGAGAAAAAAATTCTACTCTAGAAAAGTACAGATACCGCATTTCGGTACTTAAGTACAGTAGTGAAGTAGTTCTACTTAGTTACTATACATCTCTGACTTTAAACAAATATAACAAATCACCTTCAATGGTATGTTTAGCAGACAGAAAGGGAGAAAATAAGAGAAGTTCATTGCAAGTATTTACATACACTTTAAGTCCTGGTTTTTATATCTTTCCAGTTAAGCTTTTATAAGCCCTTACCTAATCTACAAGCAATCACATGCACTGATGCATTTCATTTTAATAATAATTATCAGGAAAGGGGTTTCCAAACAAGTTCATGTCGGTACCACATGCCTATACAGGTCTTATTTTCTTTACCAGTTCAGTATAAAGGGCAATGCACTTTCATTTATTGTGCTATCATACCAATGGCTATAATAAAACCTTCCAAATAAAAAGACAGACTCTTAGCTTGAGAAAAAAAAAACACAGGTTATTTACAGCCCAAGACAACAAATGTAACTTTGTAAATCCAACTGGGAATATTCGGCCTTTCTCTTCCCATAAATTAGGACCCTAAAAGAGTTCCTTGCCGCTACCTTGTCTCTTCCAAAGTCACCATGCCAACAACTCTAAGTTAATAAGAAGCTGTCAGAGGCCATGTGGGATAAATGGAGAATCTCAGCTTTCTGCAGGATTAAAACCCCTCAAGAGTCCAACTTAGAGACGGCACAGCCATAGAGAAAAGGTTTAGACTGCGGTGATTACAAGGAAACGTTGAAGAGCAGCTGTGTTCCTCCTTAGTACCAAGGATGAGCACAGTAGTAGGTTATATATAACAGTACATCTGTAAAACAAAGAAAATTGTCAGCTACGTTATTTGACCAGCTTGAAGTTAGCTGTTCACTGCTTTGACCTGGAAAATATGAGGCTTGCAGATGTGGGAACTGTTTCAATGCTGCACCACAGTAGAACATACACTATATTCTTAAAGTGGAGTTCCGGGCACGAAAACGTTTTTTCAATAAACATACCCCCGGGACAGTCAGGGCTAGTACATTCCACAATGGCTAGCCTCTGATCTGTCCCGGTTCGCACTTACCTGCAAGAAGAAATACTCACTTATAAAATTTCTTCTCCAGCGTTGCCATCTCTGTTGTGGGCAGCTGAAGCCGGCGTGATCCTCTTCTGCGTCCTCTTCCGTGTCTTCTTCTCCCAGAATGCGCCTGCACCGGCCCCTCTCGTCACTTCCGGTGCAGCGCCGCATTCCTCCACAGCTTCTGGGCATGACGAGCGGGGCCGGTGCTGTCGCATTGATTCCTGGGAGCGATGACGTTCAGCTCCCAGGAATCATCGCAAGACAGGAAGTGACGGCGGAGCCAGGCACAGAGGGAGGAAGTGGAGAATAGGTGAGTATTTTTCTATCTACAATTACAAGGTGAGTAAAAAAGAAAATATACCTAACTATCCAATTCCTTTTCAGGTGAAGAAGATCCAGCGGATGGGCACAAAATCGATTTTGGAACTCCGCATTAAAAGTATTGAGACACCTGCCTTTACACGCATACGAACGTTAATGACATCCCAGTCTTAGTCCATAGTGTTCAATATTGAGTTGGCCCACCATTAGCAGCTATAACAGCTTCAGCTCTTCTGGGAAGGCTGTCCACAAGGTATAGGAGTGTATCTATGGGAATGTTTGACCATTCTTCCAGAAGCACATTTGTGAGGTCAGGCACTGATGTGAACGAGAATGCCTGGCTCACAGTCTCCAATCTAATTAATCCCAAAGATATTCTATCGGTTGAGGTCAGGACTCAAACTCACTAATCATGTATTTATGGACCTTGCTTTGTGCACTGGTGCACAGTCATGTTGGAACAGGAAGGGGCCATCCCCAAATGGTTTCCACAAAGTTGGGAGCATGAAATTGTCCAAAATGTCTTGGTATGCTGACACGTTAGGAGTTCCCTTCACTGGAACTAAGGGGCCAAAGGATGGGTCAACTCAGTATTAAACCCTGTCTCCCATCTATCCATTAGCAGCCATGTGCTTCCAGTGTGGAGACACTCAAAATAGACAGTGTTAGCACTGCAAGAAACACAGGGTGCCGTGTAGAGGCCTTGCAGCTTACACATGCGTTTGCAAATGCGTGTCAACTAAACCCCTGTTCTTTATTTATATCGTGAGACAGGTCTACTTGGTTGGTGGCAGACTGGAAGGTGAGTACATCAGACTGGGGGCTGGCTGGCTTCCATGCACCTCTTTTAATCCTTTCAATTTTCAGTTACCACTAGCAACCTTGACATGCACAGTCTCTGACTTTTCATCTTTGGCTCGTCCAGTAATCAGTCTAGGGGTATGTAGTTGTTTTTGGGTTTTATTATAAATTAGGGTTGGGAGAAGGGAATAGTGGGATACTCCAAATTAACTATTCACAATACTGGAGGACTATCTCTTGGTACAGCCAGGCTGTGGATCCACCTTGCCACTGAGGTGAGTTTAGATTTAAGTCTCTTTCCCAAGACGACTTGATGAACTAAGGTTATCTTCAGGACACTCTCCTCAGTATCCTCTTTCTTGACTGCTGACACCCATCCACTGACTATCCTACTCTAGGGGGTGGCCTCCCTCAGGTCAGGCCCCTCGACATGAGCCCCTGTACTCACGATACTGTTTTTCTAGGGTCTCCAGTGTCTCCCCCTCAGTCAGCTCTCCTGGACCTCTGGGTTCAGCTCCGTTCCTCTGGCCCTCAGGGCCACCTCCTGAGGCCACATGCCACTGCTACAGAGGGGGAGGCAGCCACTACCCGCCCTCCAGGACTCTGCTCTCCAGCCAAAGACCCGGCAGCACATTTGCTCCTGGATTTTATACAGTATCCCAGAGTGCACCTGCCCCTGCCAATCACCAGGGTTGTACCAAAACCTATGCATCCATTTGTCAGGTTTCCTCCCACTGTCCTACATGCCTCCCTATTGGACCAGTGTGAAACATTCTCTAGACATAATGAATCACATACCGAGCACAATGAGCAGACCTCACTAACAGATCCTGCTCTCTAATAAGCAGAGAGCAATATAGATTTGCCTGCTGCTTCTCTGATAGGCAGACAGAGCCAAAAACGATACTCTCTCACTAGCACCTACCTAGGAGGGTGCTACATATTTAACTTTCAATTATGTTTCCAGCCAATTATGCTCCATAGTAAGAAGTAGCTGAGCTCTTCAGACCCAGGAATTTTTAAAGAAAAGTGAGGTAATGAAAAATAACAAACATTTATACATACCTAGATGGCTGGCTCTACACCAAGAACTGAGCAATCAGTTATCGGGTATGCTCTAAACACCGAGCAGTGACTGTCAGTCACTGCTCTGTGCTCTGCCCCTCCAGCACTCACTTGAGTGCTGGGCTGTGCAGGGTGTGGGAGCTGCTGGCTCAGGGTCTCAGCAACCTGCTAGTCAGGCATCTGGGCAGATACAGACATTATTGTCTGGATCCCTGTAAAGCCTGGACCAACTCTGTGACATCAGCCGACAGCGGCTAAATCTTAGTCACAGGAGTGCAGAACTAAGTGCTCTCCTGTGGCCCATAGGATAAGTATGGCCAAAAGAGCTTCAGGTGTTTTTACGTGCTATCACTTTTATTTGTGAATATCTAACTTGGGGTACTATGAACCATACTCAATTACATTGGGGGAGGGAGTTCTGGGGGCTCCCTTATTATAAAAGGCAAAAGGACCTTTCAGATTCCGAAGAGTCCCCCCCCCCCTGCAGATCCTCTAAATTCCTTATGGGTGATGAGGCTGTTATCTACATCAACATGGGGACAAGTTACTTTGTAAGGAGGGGAGGCTTTATTATTCCCCCTTACAAGGTACCCTAACAATAATGAGGACATGTTTGGGGAGGACACATTTTTTTGCTCCCCCCATTTATTTGCCAGCCAGGCTGCAAGCCTAGATAAGGGTCTTCTGCGATTTTTTGAGAGGACTCATTTCAGTTTTTTTTATGGGGTCCCAAAAAAAAAGGTGTGGGGTCCCATATCCGACGGGAGAAGACAGTGATTATTGCTAGCAGCTATAGCAGCCGCTAGTGATAATCCAAGTTAATCTGGCAGGCTGGTTGTGCTCAAGTTGATTGATTGATTAACTTGGTACATTCAGCCTGCCCACACATGGTTTGAATCTCGGCCGGTTCTTGCTGAACTGGCTGAGAGTCAAACCGTCTATGGCCAGCCTAAAGCCTAGAACACATGGGAGTAATATCTGAATTTGGCCCATGTGTACTGCAGTCGGTTCAACAGACGAAGGGGATAGACCGAAAAAGGTCCCCCGACCAGCTTCTGTTCAGCGCTATGAGCTATGTGGAGTGTTCTGGTGGTGGGGGGGGGGGGGGAGGGGATGTGTACCCCTGTCAGAATACAAGCAGCGAAGCAGGGGAGATCACGGTACTAACGTTGGATAGTTAGTACAGTGGCTCCTCCTCAGCTGTCAGCCCTGATGGGTTGAACAAAAAAAAAAAACTGCTAGTGTTTACGAGGCTTAGGATTCTCATGAACAAATCTAGCAGAACCAGATTTGTGACTGGTATCTTGTGACTGGTGAGTACCCTTGCGACTGGTAAGTATCTTGTGACTGGTGAGTATCCTTGCCACTGGTAAGTATCTTGTGGCTGGTGAGTACCCTTGCGACTGGTAAGTATCTTGTGACTGGTGAGTATCCTTGCGACTGGTGAGTATCCTTGCGACTGGTGAGTATCCTTGCGACTGGTGAGTATCTTTGCGACTGGTGAGTATCTTTGCGACTGGTGAGTATCTTGCGACTGGTGAGTATCTTTGTGACTGGTGAGTATCTTTGCGACTGGTGAGTATCTTTGCGACTGGTGAGTAACTTTGCCACTGGTGAGTATCTTTGCCACTGGGAGTATCTTTGCCACTGGTGAGTATCCTGCGACTGGTGAGTATCCTGCGACTGGTGGGTATCTTTGCGACTGGTGAGTATCTTTGCGACTGGTGAGTATCCTTGCGACTGGTGAGTATCTTGGCGACTGGTGAGTATCCTTGCGACTGGTGAGTATCCTTGCGACTAGTGAGTATCTTGGCGACTGGTGAGTATCCTTGCGACTGGTGAGTATCCTTGCGACTGGTGAGTATCCTGCGACTGGTGGGTATCTTTGCGACTGGTGAGTATCTTGCGACTGGAGAGTATCCTTGCGACTGGTGAGTATCTTTGCCACTGGTGAGTATCCTGCGACTGGTGGGTATCTTTGCGACTGGTGGGTATCTTTGCGACTGGTGAGTATCTTTGCGACTGGTGAGTATCCTTGCGACTGGTGAGTATCCTTGCGACTGGTGAGTATCCTTGCGACTGGTGAGTATCTTTGCGTCTGTTGGATCTTTGCAACTGGTGAGTATCCTTGCGACTGGTGAGTATCGTTCCGTCTGTTGGATCTTTGCGACTGGTGAGTATCTTAGCGACTGGTTAGTATATTAGCGACTGGTGAGGACCCCAGGTTTAGTACCAGGGGAGACAGAGGTAGTGTAGGTAAGGAAGAGCAGGTCGTTAATATTATCCCCATAGAGTAGAGGGTAATAATGTCCAACAGGATTGCGGATGCTACTCAGTGCACTTCTTGCTGCATGTATGCGTTCCTTGATGAACCAATCGAGGGCGAATACTGCTGTGCAAGATGTGAGCGACTTGTTGCTCTGGTAGACCAGATCCTGGACCTACAGAACACAGTGGCAACACTGCGTGGCATCAACAACCTGGAAAGGAGCTTGGACATTGCCTATCAGGCGCTGGTAGGGGCCAGCATAGAGGAGGGAGGAACAGAGGAGACGCAAGCAGCAGAGGTACGTAGCTGGGTGACTGATAGGAAGGGTAGAGGGATGAGTGCCAGGGAGGCCAATCCTGAGTTGGTACACCCTAACAAATTTGCCGAGTTGCAGGTTGAGGGGGATATCAACTCAGGGGTGGCAGA
Source organism: Pelophylax lessonae (assembly GCF_965119305.1). Classification (NCBI taxonomy): domain Eukaryota; kingdom Metazoa; phylum Chordata; class Amphibia; order Anura; family Ranidae; genus Pelophylax; species Pelophylax lessonae. Next base: position 176,000,286 of record NC_138777.1, on the reverse strand, counting down.
GCTGGAGAACGCGCCCTCCCCCAGCTGCCAGGGGGGGGTCGGCTCCAGGAAGAAGGGGGGCGGTAACTCAGGAAAGGTTAGAAAGGTTGTGGTAGTTGGGGACTCAATTATCAAGAGGACAGAGAGGGCAATCTGTAAAAAAGATCTCGTGAACCGAACAGTTTGTTGTTTACCGGGCGCCCGAGTTCGGCACATCGCAGATCTGGCAGACAGATTGATGGGGGGGGCTAGGGATGACCCAGCGGTCATGGTGCATGTGGGCACTAATGACAAAGTTAAAGGTAGGTGGAGGATCCTTAAGAACGATTTCAGGGACTTAGGTAATAGATTGAGGAAAAGGACCTCCAAGGTGGTTTTCTCTGAAATACTGCCTGTACCTCGAGCCACACAGGAGAGGCAGAAGGAGATTAGGGAACTTAACAAGTGGCTAAGGAATTGGTGTAGGAAGGAGGGGTTTGGGTTCCTGGAGAACTGGGCTGACTTCTCAGTCGGCTACCGGCTCTTTAGTAAGGATGGGCTGCACCTTAATGGGGACGGTACAGCTCTTTTGGGGAGAAAGATGGCCACCAAGTTGGAGGAGCTTTTAAACTAGGAGACGGGGGGGAGGGCTCAGAAGTAGAGTCAGTCAGGAGGGAGCAGAGGACTGAAGGCAGCTGTAGGGTCAGCAGCGGCAGTACGTCCACAATGTCAATTGGCAGGTCTGTGCGAGAAAATCTCAGACCAAACAGGAATAAACATAACCGCCAATTGCGCTTAACTTCCATAAAACTAAGAGGGGTATATGCTAATGCCAGGAGCCTAGCTAATAAAATGGATGAGTTGGAAATATTGGTACATGAGGAGGACATAGACCTTGTGGGAATAACAGAGACTTGGTTCGACCCCTCACATGACTGGCTGGCCAATATCCAAGGGTATTCGGTGTACCGGAAGGACAGGGTAGGAAAAAGAGGGGGAGGGGTATGTCTCTATGTCAAGAACAATATAAAGGTGATAGAAAGGAGTGACATTACGGATGGGATGAGCATGGATTTAGAATCTGTGTGGGTTGAACTCCATAGGGAAGGAGAAAAGGGGAAAGTAATTGTGGGGGTTTGCTATAGGCCACCTAACCAAGGGGAGGAGGTAGAGCTGGAATTCTTAGCACTAATGAGTAAAGTGGCAAAATTGGGATCAGTCGTCATATTGGGGGACTTCAATTATCCCGACATTGACTGGGACGAGGGGACTGCACACTCACAGAAGGCCCGCCTATTCACGGAAACCTTACTGGATAATTACATGTCACAGTTGGTGGATTCTCCGACTAGAGAAAATGCAGTCCTGGATCTATTGATCACTAATGACCCAGACCTAATCTCACAGGTAGGAGTCCAGGACAATCTGGGCTCTAGCGATCACAGGATGATCACATTTAGTATAAATAACAATATAACAAGGCAAGTGGGGAACATAAGAACCCTAAACTTCAGAAGGGCAAACTTTCCAAAATTGTACTCATTAATGGAAAGGGTAAACTGGGACCAAACCCTGGGATCCCTGACCACAGAGGAAAAATGGGAATGCTTTAGGAACATATTAGGCAAAGGCATTTTGCAGTGCATTCCTATGGGAAATAAATTTAGAAGAGACAAAGCCAAACCTGGCTGGCTAAACCGTAGCGTCAAAAAACTTATTAGGGGAAAAAAATTGGCCTTCAAGAAGTATAAATCAGAGGGCACAGTATCGGCTTTCGAGCAATACAAGGAGGCAAATAAGAAAAGTAAACAAGAAATCAAGATGGCTAAAATCAACTTTGAGAGACAAATAGCGGAGGATAGTAAAAAAAAACCCAAAGAAATTCTTTAAATATATCAACAGCAAAAAAACTAGGGCAGAGCATATTGCACACATAATTAACAATGATGGGAGGATGGTTACAGAGGACACTGAAAAAGCAACCGTGCTGAATGCTTTTTTCTCGTCAGTCTTTACACAGGAAACGGAGGGGTACACTGACCATGACTGTTTGGTTAGTAGTAATACACAGGACTTGCCACTATGGCTAACAGAGGGTGAAATCAGGGAAAGGCTGGATAAACTCAACACAAACAAATCACCAGGCCCGGATGGCGTACATCCGAGAGTACTCAAGGAACTCAGTAAGGTTATATCCAGACCACTGTTCCTGATCTTTGCTGACAGTATTAGGACAGGAGATGTACCAGGGGATTGGAAGAAAGCCAACGTGATTCCGATATTCAAAAAGGGCCAGAGGCATATCCCGGGAAATTATAGGCCTGTCAGTTTGACATCAATAGTATGTAAACTTCTGGAGGGGATGATAAGGGACTATATCGTAGAGTTTGCTAAAGACAACAACATCATCAGCAGTAATCAGCACGGGTTTACAAATGGGCGTTCTTGTCAAACCAATCTATTAACATTTTACGAGGAGGTGAGCTGTGAGCTAGATAGGGGGAGACCAGTGGATGTGGTGTACTTGGATTTCGCTAAGGCGTTTGATACAGTTCCCCACAAGCGCTTAATTTATAAAATAAGATCTGCAGGTATCGACAGCAGGGTTTGCTCTTGGATACGGAATTGGCTTAAAGGGCGTGTCCAAAGAGTGGTAATAAACAGCGCATACTCAGACTGGTCTGAGGTAGTAAGCGGGGTGCCCCAGGGCTCAGTCCTGGGACCAACCTTGTTCAATTTATTCATAAACAACATTGAGGTCGGGATCAGTAGTTCGATATCAGTTTTTGCAGATGACACAAAATTGGCCAGAGCAATAACTGCACAGCATGAAGCAGAATGACCTGGACAAAATTACAGAGTGGGCAACGACATGGCAAATGAGGTTTAACGTGGAGAAGTGTAAGGTTTTGCACTTGGGGACTAAAAACATAAAAGCACAATACACGTTAGGAGGGGAACCCTTGGGGGAATCAAAAATGGAGAAGGATCTGGGAGTCTTGGTTGATGATAGATTAGGCAACAGCATGCAATGTCAAGCGGCAGCTGCCAAAGCCAGCAGAATATTGGCATGCATAAAGAAAGGGATGTATTCCAGAGATAAGACTATAATCCTTCCACTTTATAAAACTCTGGTCCGACCGCATCTGGAGTATTCTGTCCAGTTCTGTTCGCCAGTCCTCAGGAGGGATGTGTTGGAGCTGGAGAGAGTCCAGAGAAGGGCAACTAAACTAATTAGGGGATTGGAGGACCTTGACTATGAAGAGCGTCTACAATCGCTCGATTTATTCTCCCTGGAGAAGAGACGTCTGAGGGGGGACATGATAGCAATTTATAAATATCTTAATGGGGATCCCAGCTTAGAAAAAAAGCTGTTCATTCGAAGGGATTGCATGAGGACTCGAGGGCATACAATGCGATTAGAGGAGAAGCGTTTTAACCTCAGGCAACGTGGGGGGTTCTTTACTGTTAGGGCTACAAGATTGTGGAATTCTCTACCACAAGAGGTGGTTTCTGCGGGTAGTATGGTGGCTTTCAAAAGACTCTTAGACTTACATCTCAAGGATCAGAACATTCAGGGGTATGTGAGATGATTACAGCCACACACACCTACACAGGTTGAACTGGATGGACTATTGTCTTTATTCAACCTCACCTACTATGTAACTATGTAACTATGTAATATGGGAACTATAGTCTTACAATGTGGGTTCTGGGCAGGGCTGCCTATAGGGAAGGACAGCCCATACACAATTAGGGGGCCCCGGCATCACTAGGGGCCCAGCCGTCCTGGTGTCCCAAGCTACCGGAAAGATGTCTCTTTGCTGGATTTGGATGTGTTTTTTGCTGGATTGGGCTGTCTCTTTGCTGGAGGGGCTGTCTCTTTGCTGGACTGGGCTGTCTCTTTGCTGAATTGGGATGTTCCTTTGCGGGATAGGGATGTCTCTTTGCTGAATATATGGGGCTGTCTCTTTGCTGGATTGAAATGAAATGGCCATGTTAAGGAAGGTAGGGTGACAATTTTAACCCCCTATAAAATGGACATGTAAAGGAAGGAGAGGTGAAATGTTGTGGTGGCAGGCTTCATATTTTTTGGCCAAAATATAATTGCTTTTTGTTAAATCTTGTAAGCACTGATGACTTGGAATGCACTTTTCATTTTCATAAATTAGGTTTTAGGACTGCTAAATAAAAGTGGGGCACTGAAGGACTTGGTGAGATGGCCGTTGGGCCCTGGGGAATGTTGCTGATCAGGCCTGGGGGGCCCGGCCTAAAGCCGTATTAGGGGCCCCAAAATTTCTGATGCCTGGTCCTGGGTGTGGAGTGTGGGATAAAAAAAAAAAATATGGAAAAAGTACCTGGAAAAGACACAAGTAGCTCAGCAGCTATTTTGCACTCAATTGTAGCAATAACATCTCATGAGATAATGTAAATTCTTGCTCTTTAAATTAAAAAGCCAGCCTCTGAAGCTTTGTGGCTTCCTAACTTCAGAAAATCATTCAAATCAACACTCATTTTCTAATCAGCAGGTCTAGGGTGCTAACGTGGCAATTAACACAGAAAGTTCCATAGTAAAAAATAGATTTGTTTGATCTTCCTAACAGCACCGAAGAACAAAGACATTTGTCAAAGAGATATACGAGTCAGGGAGTTGCTGGCTTTATCTGTACCAGACAGAATGTGTTTAGATCAAATAGAACACTTGAATTGCTACTGATCAGCCTTCCAAGTAGAGATGGCAAGATTCCTCTGGTTTATCTGTTTTTCCTTCATTTTCCACCAATACTTATTGTTGATACCTTTATTTTTCAGTAGATCTGCATGCTAAAACAATCTAGGAGGTTAGCAGGTAGCAGATGGAAAATGTATTTGTTTAATGGTGAGTGCCAAGGATGCAAGGATGTGCTAGAAATGATAGGTGATCATTAAAGTAGGGAAGACACGAACAAGTCTTCTTGTTTACAGATTTGGACTAGTCATATAACAAGGTCATCTAGGCCACACCGAGTACAAGATTGCAGCAGAAAAGAAATGCATGTTGAGACAGGTCTGGATAATTATTTCACCGTTTGCTAAACTTTATCTGACATATTTGAAGCCTATTTGGAAAGAAATAACAACCTCTATTATATTCATTTTTAGGAATGAGTAGACAGATTTCACTGAACGGATTTCCCTAGGATATCACCAATATCACCTTAGTTGAAATTAGCTTCAAATTTCTTCATGCCGACTGCCTAGGTGAAATTTGGTTAAAAAAAAAATCACATGGCTTTGTATTTGAACAAAACCATATACAGCATTCACGGCGTCACTGCTGAAAAGGGGATCAATGGCTTTCTTGTTAAGCAAGGCCAGTTGAGTGACACAACTTTGTTTATAAACAAAGCCATGTTAATCAAATCTTAAGCTGGTCATACACTAGCCGAAAAATCGTTCAAACTCATTTTCGAAAAACGAAAAATCGGCCCTGAGTGCAGATATACAATTACACTGTGACTTAGAATTAGAATTAGACTTACACTGTGCCATCATGTAATGACCGAATTTCGAGCGATAAATCGTTCAATGGACATAAATGAATCTGATTTTCATTCAGTTTGTCGCATATGCCTAGTGCAAACAGTTCGGGCGAGAAACACATTAACTTTTCAATTTATCGTTCGTTGGGCAGAATTTTCCAAACTGTTCCTTCGATTTTTCGGCTCTGAAAAGTTAAAACCGATTTTCTATTTGTGCCTATTAACTGGACGAAAAACCAAGGAACCGACCAAATGACAGATTTTCGAACGATTTTTCGGCTAGTGTAAGGCCAGCATTACACTGTGCTCTCTGGATGTGCACCTAGGAAATACACCTTATTCAGCCTGGGTTCACACTATTGCAATGTGGAAACCAGCGTGATTCCAGTGCGGCATCGCATCTCCCTCGCAGGCAGTTCACACAGCCTTCTGCGAACCGCTGAAAGTGTCAATACAAGGATAATGACACCCCCAGATCAGATCGCAGTGCAAACAATGAATTCTGACAGGAATCGGATCGCATGGGTGTTTACCCGATTCCAGTGCGGTAAAAATAAAGGTTTCTGCAGCATTTTCGTGTGAATGCAATGTGAGTTCAGCCATACAAACTATATGGCTAAATTTGCATTGCATAGACATCGCATGAGATCTGCACAGTAATACGGTTTTTCTACCACTTTTTTCTACCACTGAGTTGTATACACTTCTTGAGGTTACCCTTCCTGGTATCCGTTTCCAAATACAGTTATATATGATGCACAAATAAAATAATTGTTGCCATTTCGAAATTTGTTCAGTCCTAGAATGTTACAGCTTTACCAGAAAACAATTCCAAATTTGCACTATTTTAGTGAATAAACCATCAGTGACAAAAGTTGAAGAATATATAGAAGTATAGAAGAACTTCTTAATCCTCGTCACCAACTGCCACCTAGTATTTGTGACCTCTTGAAACACCACCACCAACACAGATTAAAGTACTCACTTACCAGCTTGCACAGACCTCCTATTACAGAATGTCAGTGACGCCAGTGGCTATATACCCAGCCTGGGCCCTTGATACCATCAGAGGGTTCCCTCATAGGTTCCGACCGGGCGTCCGGAAAGTGGTACCATAAACCCAAAATACAGAAGGCTCCACATAGTGTAAAATCCTTACAACTTTTTATACAAATTGCACCCACACCAGCAGAAGTAAAAAATCGCCTTTTAAAATAAATTCCCCAGCCGGCAAATCAGCACCAACCAGTCCTTCTGGTTGCTCCGCCCAATGCATTTCGTCATACGATGACGAAGTCCAGGGCCTACCTAGAAGAGCAAAATAAATGAAAAGAATTTTGGTGGCCCAAAAGAAACTGCGCAAAATTGGTGATATTCGATACTAAATTAATCAATCAAATTGTCATAAATTAATTAAATTTATATAAGAGGAATTGCTTCCATAGTGCAAGCTGCAATAAAAACGTATAAAACGCATAAATGTGAAAAGAGTGGAATAAATTGCGCTCAACACTTAACACAACCAAAAAGTGCTTGTGTGCATAAATATGTGAATAAATGATTATAAATAAATAAATATATACAAAATCCTAAATGTGAAAGGTCCTTGGTAAATAAATATCAACAGTCTTTAAAGTGCCCAGTGCAATACAGAACTCTCAGCAATGACTGAAAATCACTCCAACTTCAAGTGAGGGACCTCCACCTTAAGAAACTTTTCTCCACCCAGTGCTCGGGGTAAATACTTCTTACCAAAGCTGATGGACCCCTTAATTACAGGGGGTCTAAAACAGCGTAGATGGTCCACAAATGCCTCCAAGCTATCCTTCAGGTCCCTTGATATAAGACTCAGCTCGCATAAGGAACTCCAAGTATTTCAGGATATTTTTGTGGGGAGAAAGATAAGGAAACTCCGATAGTGTAGTATGTTCTGGTAATTAGGGTTTATTAATGAAATTGCACTTACTCAAAACATTAGAATCAAACGCCTTCATGCAGTAAATGCAGCATGGGTTCGGTGTACGGGACGCTCCTAAGCTTCTGCGTATCACCAACCCGAAACTCCACGGTCTCACGTTCCCGACGCACGTTTCGTCAGACGCGCTGACGTCATCAGGGGATCATCTGATGACGTCAGCGCGTCTGACGAAACGTGCGTCGGGAACGTGAGACCGTGGAGTTTCGGGTTGGTGATACGCAGAAGCTTAGGAGCGTCCCGTACACCGAACCCATGCTGCATTTACTGCATGAAGGCGTTTGATTCTAATGTTTTGAGTAAGTGCAATTTCATTAATAAACCCTAATTACCAGAACATACTACACTATCGGAGTTTCCTTATCTTTCTCCCCACAAAAATATCCTGAAATACTTGGAGTTCCTTATGCGAGCTGAGTCTTATATCAAGGGACCTGAAGGATAGCTTGGAGGCATTTGTGGACCATCTACGCTGTTTTAGACCCCCTGTAATTAAGGGGTCCATCAGCTTTGGTAAGAAGTATTTACCCCGAGCACTGGGTGGAGAAAAGTTTCTTAAGGTGGAGGTCCCTCACTTGAAGTTGGAGTGATTTTCAGTCATTGCTGAGAGTTCTGTATTGCACTGGGCACTTTAAAGACTGTTGATATTTATTTACCAAGGACCTTTCACATTTAGGATTTTGTATATATTTATTTATTTATAATCATTTATTCACATATTTATGCACACAAGCACTTTTTGGTTGTGTTAAGTGTTGAGCGCAATTTATTCCACTCTTTTCACACTACCTAGAAGAGCGTCTATATACTGTAATCCTGTGACAGTGCTTGTCCACTGGCAAAAAAAATCACATTGGGAGAATTCAATAAAGCTGTTGCAACATTTTTCTGGTGTTAACCCCTCCTGTTAATGTTTTAAACCAAATTCATGAAACATTTCTTACACCTTTAGTTCTGGCATCGACTCATGCACTGAATTCAAGTTTATTTCTAAAATGTTCTACTTTTACATGGTGGCGCAATAAATGTGCAATTTCAAAATAAAATATTGACAGTTCCTATCTTACAAAAGTGGAGCTAATTAGGGCCAGCTTTTTTTTTAGCATACAGAGAGAAAAACTGGCAGAGACAGATTTTGCAAAAGTGTCTCGCTTGCATTCTAATAGTGGCTCAGCATGCAACAAATTCAAATACAAACTCTACAATAGACAGGTACATGAATTTGGCGCATGTTTCACCACTTTTTACACATACAGGTGCATCTTAAAAAATTTGAATATCATCAAAAAGTTAGTTTATTTCAATAATTAAATTAAAAAAGTGAAACTCATATATTTTATATTGATTCGTTACATACAGAATGATATATTTCAAGCATTTCTTGTTTTTCTTTTTTATTTAATTTTGATGATTATGGCTTATAACTAGGGAAAACCCAAGATTCAGTATCTCGAAAAATTAGAATATTACATAAGACCAATAAAAAAAAGGATTGTATGAATAAAAGAAAAATATGTCTATGTACAGTATAATATGCACTCAATGCTTGGTCAGGGCTCCTTTTGCATGAATTCCTGCATCAATGAGGCGTGGCATGGAGGTGATCAGCCTGTGGCACTGCTGATGTGTTATGGAAGCCCAGGTTGCTTTGATAGCGGCCTTCAGCTTGTCTACATTGTTGGGTCTGGTGTCTTTCATCTTCCTCTTGACAATACTCCACAGATTCTCTATGGGGTTTAGGTCAGGCGAGTTTGCTGGCCAATCAAGCACAGTGAAACCATGATCACTAAACAGGTATTGGTACTTTTGGCAGTGTGGGCAGCAGTGGCGGCTGGAGCTCCATGGCCTGGGGTGGGGGGAGCGGCAGACGGACCGCACCATATACCCCCCCGGACCACACCAGGCCGCACACCATACCCCCCCCCCAGGACCACAGCGGAACCACAGCAGGACGCAAGACCCCGGCCCCCCGGCTAACTCACCCTGCCTGGACATATGTACATGTGCAGCAGCAAACGGCGGCAGCTTCGGCTTCTTCCCCCTCCGTCTTCTGCGTCTCCTCCCTCCTTCACCTTTCGGCCAATCAGGAAACTGGTCTTAGGACCCGCTTCCAGATTGGCCAGGAGGAGGATCCATGTGACAATAGCGAATATTCATTCGCTATTGTCACACAACTGGGTGGGCTCAAGGGCGCAGTGCTCTGCTCCCCGAGCCCAGCCTTTTTTTTTTGCCTATTAGAGCCTCTGGCTCTAATCACATGGTTAAAAAAAAAAAAAGCCCCATTGAACTCCATGCGTCCAGCGCCCTGCATGTAGATTAGGGGGCCGGATGCATGGATGGGGGGGCGGCACCCTTGCACCCCCAATGCACCAGCCGCCACTGGTGGGCAGGTGCCAAGTCCTGCTGGAAAATGAAATCAGCATCTATACAAAGCTGGTAGAGGGCTGCGCTGACTTTGGACTTGATAAAACTCAGTGGACCAACACCAGCAGATGACATGGCTCCCCGAATCATCCCCAGAGTTTCACTTTTTGAATCGATATACTGAAATAAATTAACTTTTTAATGATATTCTACTTTTTTGAGATGTACCTGTAAGAGACACTTTCACAAAATTTCTCTGCGCCAGTCTTTACAAAGTCTGTACACACAGCTGCATTACTCACATGCCCGTTGCTTCAGTTCTAACATGGCAATGAGCAAGATGTAGAAATTATATGCAAAAATATCAAAATATCCCATTTTAGAATAGTAAAGCTGAACTTTAAATGTAGTTTTTGATTTGTGCCCTAGCTACTTATGGTTATGTTTTGCAGAATAACTGTATGCAGTAAATGCATATAAGTCCTGAATAAGCGTTTGCGAAACTAATGTCCTGTTCTGCATGAGCACACACCAGTTGATGGTTCTGCAGAATATGGTAATGCTTTTAATAATAAAGTGTGATGGATAATAGCTGTTAGTTAGCACATAGTGATCTACAACATAGTTTGATTGAGGTGTCTCTTTAGGGCAGTATAATAGAATTACCTGTCTACACTCATTACCAGTTCTATCTAATACCGCTGACAGATACACCTGCAGCACAACCCCTCTGCCAGAGAGCTGCTAAACAAAGAGCCTATTTCAGAAGTGAGACTCCTGACAGCCAATTACAATTCATCTTCTGGAATTTCCTGAGTTCCGTTTCACTTACCTGGAGGGTAAAACCATACATAAATTATATATGAAACAGAGGTTTTAATCATGTAAATGGATAAATATGTACATGTTTCATTGGATTTTCCAAAAAGGTATTTAAAATGAAGTTTGTATAAGTTTACATTATTAAAACCTCTGTTTCATATATAATTTATGTATAGTATCATAGCCAAAGTCTGCTTGTTTTTATTACATGGCAGCTTGCACACAGCGAAAGTCTGCACAGAAATGTCCCCTGTCAGCTATCTCAGTTCCTGTAGAGGTATGAGGACTGTAAAGCGGTGTTAAACCCAAAAGCAAATGTTTTTATATTGCAGCTTACCAATTCTTAGATGTGTTGGCTGTATTAGTTTCCTTTTTTAGGCTTTTGTCTCTTCTATTTTCATCTGGTGAATCAACCAGCAAGTCTAATATTTTTCAAAAGCACAAGATTTCCAGCTCTCCAGCAGAATGTATCAGTTTACATAGATGAGACAGACCACTTAAAGCGGCTCCTTAGTTATTTTTTCATCTTTCCATCTATAAAATCCTCTGCCCTTGTTGTTTTAACTTTGGATAGTAAAACATATTTTTTCTGCCAGTAAATACCTTATACAGCCCACTTCCTCTTTCTTGTTTGAGGCTAATGACATTATGCACAGCTCTCTCTCTCTTCTCTCCTCTCTCTCTCTCTCTCTCACTCTCTCACTCTTCCAGGAAGGGAAGGAGGGATGAGTCATAGGAAAGCCAAGGAGAGCTGCAGAGCTGGAGGGGGCTGGATGAGGGCGGAGATAACCGGAGACTGCAGAGATCCATGAGTATTCATTAAGAGAGGAGAAATGTGCAGGCAAACAGCGGTGTGAGTGTATGTCTGTATATATCCAAAAAAAGGAGCAAGTAGGCGGGGCACTACGAGGGACTATAAACAACTGCTCAACCGGCGCTAACAAATAAGTACCTTAAAAATATTAAAGATATATGAATGTTTGATACAAACAATATATCTGACAAAGCTGCTGCTATAAATGAAATGACATACAATAAAGGTGCATATATAATAATCTCACCAACAGGATATACTACAACACACTAGCAGCGCTAAGAGCATAAAAAATATATATATAAAAAATATATATATAAAATATATAAAATTGCAGTCCACTGGGATAAAGTCCATGTGCTCAAATAATCATACAGTGTGCCCAGAATATTCTCTCCTGACAATCCAAGGTCGTGAGTATGTTGGTGAATACAACGGACCCTCCACCTCACCAATGTGCTCCCCCAAATCAGAAACACTCACCAGAAGTCTGGTCAATAAGCGCCTGTAACATCAGCCTATCACAGGCTTAGAAACGATCTACTCAGGAGTTAACCAGGAGCGCCGGCACTTGAACCGTCTCACGGTAAAAACGGTGCCGAGCTTGCAGTGTGTATGGATAATTGATCTGATTGAGACGGTTCAAGTGCCGGCGCTCCTGGTTAACTCCTGAGGAGATCGTTTCTAAGCCTGTGATAGGCTGATGTTACAGGCGCTTATTGACCAGACTTCTGGTGAGTGTTTCTGATTTGGGGGAGCACATTGGTGAGGTGGAGGGTCCGGTGTATTCACCAACATACTCACGACCTTGGATTGTCAGGAGAGAATATTCTGGGCACACTGCATGATTATTTGAGCACATGGACTTTATCCCAGTGGACTGCAATTTTATATATTTTATATATATATTTTTTATATATATATTTTTTATGCTCTTAGCGCTGCTAGTGTGTTGTAGTATATCCTGTTGGTGAGATTATTATATATGCACCTTTATTGTATGTCTGTATATATGTATGTATGTGTGCGTGTCTGTATATATGTGTATGTGTGTCTGTATGTACACTGCTCAAAAAAAGGAACACTTTGAAAACACATCAGATCTTAATGGGTAAAAATATCATGCTGGATATATATACTGATATGGACTGGGTAATGTGTTAGGAATGAAAGGATGCCACATCGTTTGATGGAAAAAAATGTGTCAACCCACAGAGGGCTGAATTCAAAGACACCCCAAAAATCAAAGTGAAAAAATGAAGGCTAGTCCATTTTGCTGAAATTTCATTGCAGCAACTCAAAATGGTACTCAGTAGTTTGTATGGCCCCCATGAGCTTGTATGTATGCCTGACAATGTGGGGCATGCTACTAATAAGACGATGTATGGTGTCCTGGGGTATTTGGACCAGGTCTGATCTGGACCAGGGCATCACTGAGCTCTTGAACAGAATGACATGCAACCCGGTGGCGTCGGATGAACCAAAGCATAATATCCCAGAGGTGTTCTATTGGATTTAGGTCAGGGGAGCGTGGGGGCCATTCAATGTTATCAATTTCTTCATCCTCCAGGAACTGGCTGCATACTCTCGCCACATGAGGCCAGACATTGTCGTGCACCAAGAGGAATCCAGGATCCACTGCACCAATGTAGGGTCTGACAATGGGTCAAAGGATTTCATCCTGATACCTAATGGCAGTCAGGGTGCCATTGTCTAGCCTGTAGAGGTCTGTACATCCCTCCATGGATATGCCTCCCCAGACCATCACTGATCCACCATCAAACCTGTCATGCTAAACGATGTTACAAGCAGTATAATGTTCTCCACAGCTTCTCCATACCCTTTCACATCTTTCACATGTGCTCAGAGTAAATCTGCACTCATCGGTGAAAAGCACAGGATGCCAGTGTCGGACCTGCTAATTCTGGTGTTCAATGAATGCCAATCGAGCTCCACGGTGCCGGACAATGAGCACAGAGCCCAATAAAGGATGTCAGGCCCTCCGGCCACCCTCATGAAGTCTGTTTCTGATTGCTTTGTCAGAGGCATTCACACAAGTGGCCTGCTGGAGGTAATTTTGTAGGGCTCTGGCAGTGCTCATCCTGTTCCTCCTTGCACAAAGGAGCAGATACCGGTCCTGCTTATGGGTTAAAGCGGAGTTCCGGCCTCAAATACCTTTTTTAACTAAAAATACCCCTATAATAGTAATCCATCGCCCTTTACAGAACCGCTATTCTCATACTTACAAGGTGTATGGTATTGGATTTTTCAAAATCTTACTTTTAAAAACGCTGTCTGGGCGCAGCCATCTTAGACGTGGGCATCTGAAGCCGCAGTGTAATCTGCTGTGTCCTTCTTCCTGATTCCAGGGAGTGTTCTGGGAGTTCTTCCTGATTCCAGCCTCCTGGGAGTGATGACAAACAGCTCCCAGGATGCAATGCAAAGGCGTAAGTGATTTTGGTGGCCGTGGCCACAGAGGGGGGAGAAGGAGAAAGTACAATCAAAAATGACCTGAAAATAAGGTAAGGGACCCCCGAAAAAAATTGAAAATGCCCAATTTTTGATGAGCATAGCGAGCACTCCAGGAATCACTAAAGTTGCAAAATAGGCCGGAACTCCGCTTTAAAATCCACACAACTGATTGTGTAAAGAACTCCTTTAGTAAATTAGTATGTCACATAGATTGTCACTGAGACAGGAAGTTAAGGGAAATCTTGCCAGTGGGGACACAGACAGCTTTAAAACTGGGCAAAGGTTCTAACCCTCCTAATCTGCAATAAAATGGATGCCCAATGACATGCACAGGAAGTACTGAAAAATCTCCCAAAAAAGGACAAAGAGAAAAAAAACATCTTTCCAACGAGTCTAACTTTTCTACATGTTTTACCTGGTGTTCCACGAATAATTCAGATTACTTCAAAGGTTAGTTCTTATTGGTTGTAATGGAATATTATACTTTATAATTTCTCTGTGCATTGTTGTACTAATTAGGCCTGATAATGTAACTGTTACTTATTGGCCTAATCTATTTTTTTTACTAATCTGTTTCTTACTGTGGTTTGTGCCTCCTTGTAATATCCTTTGTGAGCTCCCAAATATCTCTTCCCCCACTTCTATTTGTGCACAATAGTTGCTGTGATGTACACTGCTCTATGCACACTACAAATCCTATCCCCAGTCTATCCCAAGAGAGGGTGCCTATGTTCCTACATACAGTGAGACCATGGAGAATAAATGTAGTCACCCTTTAACAGGAAGTCAGATCACAGCAGCCAAAAAAAAAAAAAAAAAAATTTGAAGATATAAAGGAGAGTGGGAGAAGTAGAAGGCACTTTTCTAAGATAGGAATATATACTTAAAATATAATTTTCTGTTTTGAAACCAGAGTTTAGTGTCATTTTAACTACCAGTGAATGCCTAGAAATCCAAGGACTCCATATATATGTAGCACCCCCCAGCTTAGTGTGCTAGCTGTTTATAGTTTTTTTTTGCTAGTGTAGATAAATTTGGCTTGGCTGGCAGCCAAGCCTGTGTTAAATCTGGGTCAGGGTGAGTGACTCAGGGAGGCTGGATGACACATCAAGCAGAACATCTGGTATTTCCTAGTACCCTCTGAGAAATCCCAATAAAATACATTATCGATTTTTGTTGTAACATGACAAAATGTGAAATATTTCAAGGGGTATGAATAATTTTCCAAGGCACTGTATATCTTCAAGGCATAGATTCAAAAAGGTGTTGGAAAAATTCTTGGGAGATTTTGGTCCATACTTACATAATAACATCACACAGTTGCTGCAGATTTGTGGGCTGCACATCCATAATGCGAATCTCCCATTCCACCACATCCCAAAGGTGCTCTATTGGATTGAGATCTAGTGACTGTGGAGCTCATTGGAGTACAGTGAACTCATTGTCATGTTCAAGAAACCAGTGGTGAGATGATTTGAGCTTTGTGACATGGTGCATTATCATGCTGGAAGGAGCCATCAGAAGTTGGGTACACTGTAGTCTTACAGGGATGGACATGGTCAGCAACAATACTCAGGTAGGCTGTGGCATTTACATACATTTACGTACATGGGTGATATGATAAAGCCATGACATATTAAAAAAACATAAATGGATATATAGAATAATAAATTGACATGGTTCACACTGGTGTGATGGAAGATATTGCATGTGATTCGCACCGCACTGCTATGCAAATCACATGCGAATTTGCATTGCATTCGGACCAAATTCGTGCAGGACCCTTTTTTTGGTCCGCACCAGAATCAGATCGCATGGGTGTTCACACCCATGCAATCCGATTCCTATCTGAATTGACAGTTTACACTGCGAAATCTAAACTAATCTGGGGGTTGTCATTAACTTTGTATTGACACTCCCAGCAGTTCACATATGGCAGTGTGAACTGCCTGCAAATCGGGTGCGATGCGATGGATTTGCAGGGTTCCCGTATCGCACCAATGTGAACTGGTCCAAAATCTATAACTTTTATTGCTTCAATATCCACAAACAACAAATAATGAACATTCCTGCCAAGAGAAAAAGTATAAACAAACACTGCCTAACCCAGGTGGATACCCCCATAGATTGTGATAAATAATATATTGTAGGACTCTCCCAGATGGCTGAACTCCCCATAGTCCATAAATAATCAATGTATGTATAGTGTCCAAAGACTTGTATCATGAGAATTTCAAATATCACTGTGTAAATAAATTAACAAGGACACATGGAAGCCACTGTGGCATTAGAGAAATTGCTGTTCATACATTAACGACACCAGCTGAAGCAGCTGGTGTCATACTGGTGATATTGGTCAATCATGGTGCATTTCTGTTTCATTGTCTATGGAACCGGAAACATTAGTTTTTCGCTTTTTTTTTACAGATTAATGTTCTGCATTGGGTTATGCACCTTATAGGAAAAGAATGCATGAAAGCAACAATATTTGGATGTTCCCAATGCACACTGAACATCAGTATACGATTGGCTACATAGGT
Organism: Pelophylax lessonae; assembly: GCF_965119305.1. NCBI lineage: Eukaryota > Metazoa > Chordata > Amphibia > Anura > Ranidae > Pelophylax > Pelophylax lessonae. The sequence goes on along the minus strand of NC_138777.1, from coordinate 175,983,819 downwards.
TCATGGATCATGTGAGTGAACATTTATATACGCTTGTGGGCTTGTGAGCTTGTGATCCAATCATACCCTGACTCGTCCCTGCTCTTGTGTTTTTTTATTTAGTAACACAGCCTCAGTGACTTGTCCTTTATTGGATTGCTTTATTGCACTAAAATTGATTTTACACTGCTCAAAAAAATGAAAGGAACACTTTGAAAACATATCGGATCTCAATGGGGAAAAATATCATGTTGGATATCTATACTGAAATGGACTGGGTAATGTGTTAGGAAAGAAAGGATTGCACATCATGTGATGGAAATGAAAATTATCAACCTACAGAGGACTGAATTCAAACACACCCAAAAATCAACATGAAAAAATTATGCGGCTAGTCTATTTTGCTGAAATTTCATTGCAGCAACTCAAAATTGTACTCAGTAGTTTGTATGGCTCCCAAAAAGTTCTCCATGCCTTCTCCAGGCCCTTTCACGTCTGTGCTCAGGGTGAACCTGCTCTTCTCTGTGAAAAGTACAGGGCACCAGTTCTGGTGTTCAATGGCAAATGCCAATCCAACTGCATGGTGCTGGGCAGTGAGCACAGGGCCAACTAGAGGATGTCGGGCCCTCAGGCCACTCTCATTAAGTCTGTTTCTGATTGTTTGGTCAGAGACATTCATACCAGTGGCCTGCTGGCGGTCATTTTGTAGGGCTCTGGCAGTGCTCATCCTGTTCCTCTTTGCACAAAGGAGACAATACCGGTCCTGCTAATGGGTTAAGGACCTTCTACGGCCATGTCCAGCTCTCTTAGAGTAACTGCCTGTCTCCTGGAATCTCCTCCATGCTCTTGAGACTGTGCTGAGAGACACAGCAAACCTTCTGGCAATGACATTTATTGATGTTTATGATGAATTTTCAATTCAAAATAGAGAAGTTTAATGTTTGTGAGTACATTATATTCAATATACTAGACCAGCCTTTTTCAACCAGGTTGCCCAGGCAACCTGGGCTGCCTTGAGGTTTCTTCAGGGGTGCCTTGGCAAAATGCCTAAAAATTGATCAAAAATTGTATACAGCCAGCAGGTGAATGAAGCCTGCCTTTTAGTTACACAAAGCCATGGTTTTTATTATGCGCCATTACGATTTTCTAGACACTGACATTCTAACTAGTGGCATCATCAATCAACGAGGATGTCTGTTGTCTCCACAGAATCCTTGCTTACCCTCCTGTGCCACTCTTCCTCAGCACCGGGGTGACATTACCGGACTGATGGAGATAAATTTAGGGAGAAGAGAAACATTGGAATACTAGTCAGTAACAGTGTGCAAAAGTGTATTTGCTTTGGAAGAATAAACCACCTCTATTGTTGGGTGTCCTACATGTGGATGTTGTTGCATTATGTAAAGCTATTAGAATCGTTTTTTTTACATTTTAGAATGGGTTGCCTCGAGACTGTCCATAATTTTAAAGAGTGCCTTGGGAATAAAAATATAGACTGTCAGAAATTAATAAGAAATTAATAATATCTCGCTGGGCCGCCTCCATTATGTCAGAAATTAATAATATCTCGCTGGGCCGCCTCCATTATGTCAGAATGTTTATACTGCTCTGAATATAACAGTGTCTATTTATGTCAATAAGCAAAGATCTGTGCAGAAGGAGAATCTCCACTTATTTCCACAAATCAATATGTAGCGAATTCTTTTTATTGATTCATTTCTTTTTAAAAGCATATACCAATCTTAGTGAAAACAGTCTACAGTATGGAATATATATAAGAATATTTATTCACCAGACATGTAATCACAATAAATGATCAAACTTGAGATGACACAAAAAGAGAACTTTACATAAAATGTGAACTTCAAACAATAAATGCAATGTGATGTGTAGTTCAAAAATGAAAGTAAAAATAAAGCAAGATTACATTTTCTCCAGGTATAGTATAAACCATAAATGAATGTTCTATATAATCAGACCACAATTGTCTGCGCAATGCACAGCCTGATAGTCACTCCACTGCAGATGAAGCGAGAATAGGCCATGCAAAACGTGAGACTAATACGCCAATATGCGCTAAATCTGATATTAATAAAAATGTTAAAAAAACAAAAATCAGCTTTTAGAGAAAAATCTACATATGGTTTATATGGCTGGGATTGTACTCTCGTTACCCTTTAGCATGAAATGTAAAACATTTAAGGAAGTACATAAACAATATTGAATTATAATCAAATAAACAGCAAGGCATATTTACCATATTTAAAATGGCTGCTAGCTTAAAATGGTCGTTACCAGAGTCCTTAAGATGGCTGCCTTTCCAAGATGGTGGCTAGGTAGGGAGGAGTTTCGTTTGGCGTCCCTCAAAGTTTCAGATACATGATGGAGCAAAATGGAGTCTGTATAGATGAGTCTATGCATAGCTGTAGTAGCGTGTGTATTGTATGTGTTATGTATGTTAGGCAAATGTCATGTGTGATGTGTCATCTGGGATTTTTCTTTTTATATGGTATAGAACAAAGGACTATTAAAAATACCATAAGTTAAACCCAGAGGGAGTAACTTGATCCCCATTGGTTTGAACATCTTATTCATTAACTGGTGATGTCATTGGGTGACACCTCTTGGTCAACCAGTATATTAAAATTAAATGATGATATCTCCATATTTAAGAGTATCATAAAATAACATAAAAAGTATCCATGCTCTCATCTATTACATGTCCACTTAATATCCACCATGTATCTAAATAAAGATTAAATCTTGGTAACACCGTTTTAATATTTAATATATCTTATTTAATATATATATCTATATATATTGGAAATGACTTTTTAACCTAAGACTTCAACTAGTAGCAGTCAGTCACCAGAGATGGCAATATTGCATTGCTCTTAGCTTCAGCATATAGCAATATAGCAGCATTATTTATCTTCAAATAAACTTTGCACCTTATATTGACAAAGAGCTTACAATCTCAGACCTTCTAGATCCTGGCAAGGTTAAACAAAATGTTATGATGCCTTCTTACTTACAAAGGATTAACATGAAGTCTATCTTTCTTGACATGTAATGATGAGTCATCAAAATCAGTTTAACTTTTCCTTTAGCAAGGATGAAACAATTATAATATATAACGGTTTTCTACATATCTATGTATGTTAGTTATATATATATACTTCATTGTTAATATTATTTTACATATAAGATTATAATAGATCTGTAAATCTTATTTTTAAATGGGTTTAAGCACAGAAAATACTGACTAAGGTTTTATGACTACCACACAGACAAGATTATCCTGTCTTAAAGAAAGTTAAACAGACTATTTGTTTAGTACCTTAGGTCAACACAGCATGTCTGGGGTAAACCTGTTGAATAGGCACTTCTTGTTAGTGTCCTTTCACACCGCCGCTCCGTGTGTCCGCAAATCATCCTATTTTTTTGCGGATGATTTGCGGACACAATGTAAGTGAATGGCACTGCGGATGTCAGTGGAATACCATCCGCTGACATCCGATTTTCCTCCTTTCAGTTCTGTTCCATTTTTTCGAATGGAACAGAACCCTATTTTTTCATCCGTGTAAAAAACGGAAAGGAAGGAAAATCGGATGTCAGCGGTATCATCCGCTGACATCCGCAGTGCCATATACTTACATTATGTCCGCATATCATCCGCAAACGGATGGGATGATATGCGGGCACACGGAGCGGATGACACAAATGTCATCCGCTCCGTGAAAAAAAAAAAAAAAAGTCCCGCAGCGGACTAAAGCAGCGGAGCGGCCGTCTGAAAGGACCCCTAAAGAGATTTAACCTTTCAGTAACCTAACAAAAATGGATGTCATTGCTTCATATTTCTATATAAAACAAAATATAACATTTCTTTCTTATTTAAATTTAACCTCCCTAAATAAGCCTGACAAGACAAAGAGTGTGCATCGACTGAAAAAAGGTTGAGAAACACTGTACTAGACTACAATTAAAATCAAAGTCAAATTAGACACAGAGCAACCAAAATAAATCCTAGCAGTATATTAATTTATTCCTTGAGATCCTCCTATTTTTGGAGGAAAGGCACTGAATATGAACAATGCCAAACCTAGGTGTAGCTGGATGTGGACTGAAAACTGTAATTGCAAAGAGAAGATGTAGAGTATACTGGTACTATAGCAAAAAGCCAATCACAAATTTTTGTATAAAGTAATTTCAAAGAAATTCCTTTTAAATACTGTAAATATATGAGTTCATTATAGAATTTAGTTTATATTAGTTGATACAACTAACTTGGGGAACATGTGCTGTTCTGTCTCAGCATCGATTGTACCTGTGACCCTCTTGTAGACCTCCAGTCTGTAAGTGTGTGCAGCAGGTTGAATGATGGCTTTAACAGATAGTTTACTCAATGAATAAAGACTCCAGAGGTGTTCTCCAATGCTTCTTTATGCTTCAAGTTAGCAAAGACATAAACATAGAGGCTTTTCCATAGGTAAATTTACAATGAAGTTACACAGCTTCCACACTCTGCAGTCTCCTCATAACAACTAAACAAAATGGTAGTTACAGCAGGAAAATGGAGATGGGAGAAACCATCTAGCCAGAAACAGCAGGGGTGCTAGGAAGATACCAATATCATAGCATAACATAACATGTAATAACAACTGCTAGACAGTTAAAGCTGCGTGGCAGCACACTCCCCGCCTGGTATCGTGAGATACCACTACACAATTATTTTCCATAAACATACAATTAACATTGCATACAGTAGAATGCTATGTAGCCCTCTCCTCTAAGCTAACTATGCTAGAGATCTAAGTGACTCCTACACATAACACTGAATCAGAATTTTTGGAAGCAGGCATAATTAGGACTGTCTCAGTGACTGGTCTCAGGAAGGTTTTTGGGCTCCCGTCCTTTACAATCCTGACTTCCACACTTCGGACCTTTCCATCATCACTAGCAATGGCCTTTGTAATAACTCCAACTGGCCACTGGATCCGATTGGTTTGCTTTTCTTTTAGAAGAACCAGGTCCCCTTCCTTTAAGTTAGGCTTCTGGGTTTGCCACTTTTTACGTCCTTGAAGAAGTGTGAGGTATTCCCTCCTCCATCTGTCCCAGAAACAATCTGCAAGGTATTGAGCATATCTCCATTGACGTTTATATATGTCCTTTTCATCAAAGATGCTCTTTGGCGCTGGGATCTGTCCAATTTTCCGGCTCAATAATGCAGCTGGAGTTAAAACAGTTGGACATTCTGGGTCTGTGGATACAGCTGTCAGCGGTCTTGAGCTGATTATTGCTGCGACCTCAGCAAGGAATGTAGTAAGTACTTCATGGGTAAGACGTGAAGAACTCACATCAAGCAACATAGAATCCAATATGCGCCTTGCCATCCCAATCATACGTTCCCATGCTCCGCCCATGTGTGAAGCGTGTGGTGGGTTGAATTTCCACTGGTTTGCAGTGGCGGAGAAGGTGGCCCTTGGAGGTGGCTCTGTCTGAGAAGCTCGCTCCCGCAGGGGTTTGTTAATGCTCTGGGACACTTTCTCGCTATAATTGAACTGGTTGGTCAGTTTTCTCTCCTTCTTGTTCCTGGATGGTATTTCCTCACCTTCTGTCCATTCTTCACTAGCCTGAGCATCAGACTTCCCATCTGTATCTTTGTCTCCCGGCTCTGTGGAGTCGTTGGTCTGAGTCTCTTCAATGACTCCCAACTTCGCCATCTGTCGCTGCGCTTCATCAGAGTCTTCGTTTAACATGTTTCCATCCAGGGAGAAGCGTACGGCCAGCTGGTCCACGATGCTAATGGGTTTGTAGGCCAGTTCCTTAAAACTGTACCTCACAATGTTCTGGGGGGCATGAGGGTTGTTTGCAGTCAGGATACGAGTGAATTCCTCCTTAAGTTCAGCCTCGCTGAGTTCCAGCTGGTCCGGAGGCTTAACCAGAGTCTTGGCCTGCATCCATTCATCAGCTCCATCCCCCATAACTGTGGAGTCATCTTCATCCTCCAAATTTCTTCTTGAGCAGATGTTGGAACTCAATGCTACAACTTCAGGCCGGATTTCCAGATCAGTATCTGGATCCTCCAGGTGGAAATCGATATCTTCTTCTGAGTTTGTAGAAGACTGGTCCATTAAAACTTGGGTCCTGAAAACCAAATGGTTTGTGTGAGGACAACTGCTGGCACTAAAATCTTCTGCATGAATGCTAGAAAGTGCTCTCGCTTCTCAGGTTTGTTACGGAGAGTTTTCTTCAGTGCAGCAAATCTGGTTAAAGCTTGTTCTCGATTGTTAGGGAGAGTAAGCCTTGGTACTCGGAAGGGTACTGGAGCTACCCAACTGTTGGAATTGTCCTTGAAGAACTCTTCATCCATAATCTTGATGAACTCCTTGTCTTCGACTGAAGGAGCAATCTTGTTGTCATCACAAGTAGTCTGGTACACTGAATCACCAAAGTCCTTTTGAGAAGTGAGCTTACAGTTAATACTTTGAAGTGCTTGATATGGAACTTCGTTTTTGAAATCAAGTCTTTCCTTCACATAATAATGCGATGGACATTTCATCAATTGACAGGTAACATTCGTTTTGTAGGAAGCTACATCCAAGAGCTTGTGAGATTGGTCTAAACAGACTTCTCCTATTATCACCCATCCAAGATCGAGTTTCTGGGCTTGAGGAGCATCATCTGGACCGTTACATAACTCTCTTATTTTATGAACTCTAGGAATGTCTCTCCCTAGTAGAATCAAAATCTTAACATCCTTGTTAAGTGGGGAAATGTAGTTAGCAATGTGGCTCAAATGAGGGTGATGACGTGCAACCTCTGGTGTGGGGATTTCTTCTCTGTTGTTCGGTAGCTGATCACATTCGATTAGAGTTGGGAGAGGAAACTCTGTGTCCTCATATTCTGATGCGACTATGAAGCCATGGGCTCTTCTTCCAGAAGTATTGACCTTTCCTGCACATGTCTGCAAGGTATAGGACCAGGCCTCTCCTTGAATGTTGAATAGGTCAAAGAATTCTGTACTGGCCAATGAGCGATTGCTCTGATCATCGAGTATGGCGTACATTTTTATGGATTTTTGTGGACATCCTTCAGGAAACACTCTTACAAGACATATCTTGCTACAAGACTTGCTATGAAGCCCTTCTCCACATACCTCTGTACACCTTGTGGTTACGGGGTCGGCATATTGCTCAGTTCTCTCCCCGCCATCATCTGATGTAGTCTTGGGGTTGCTGCCGGGTGAAGGTTTCCTTTTGAACAGGTCTGAATGAAGAGCGTCCACATGTTTGGCACTGTTGCAGAGAGAACATCTGATGGCGATCTTACAGTCTCTAGCTAAATGATCGGAGGATGCACAACACTTAAAACAGATATTATGCTCTTTGAGAAATAACTTGCGTTCTTCAATAGGCTTGTCCTTAAATGCACGACATTTGGAGAGAGAGTGTGGCGCATTATGAATAGGACACTGTTGATTAAGATTGCTAGCTTTAATGTCTGTAGCTAAGACGTTGGATGCTATTGCAGTCTTCCTCACGGCAATAGGATGCCTTAAATCCTTGAATTTACTGTTGGTGGCAATACCCCTTGAAGTACTTAAAGGAATGGTGGTTGTATCTGGATAGAAGAAGCTTGGGTCATTCTTGGATCTTGCAACCTTCCGCACGAACTCTGAAAAATAAGAAAAGGGAGGGAAGGAAACACAATGCTCATACTTATACTTTGATCCTACACTAGTCCACTTTCCCTGAAGATGACTAGGCAACTTTGCTACAATAGGATTTACGCCCTGAGCAGTGTCTAAATAGCTAAGACCTGGTAAACTAGGATCTAACTTAGCAATTTCAAGTTCATGAAGGAGGTCACCTAACTCTCTAAGCTTATGATTGTCCTTAACAGAGATTTTAGGAAAGTCGTTTAGTCTCTGGAATAAGGCAGATTCAATTACTTCGGGGCTCCCATAGTCTTGTTCTAGACGTTCCCAGGCAGCATCAAGGCCTGCTTTAAAGTTATAAATGTAGACAGATTTAAGTCTCTTTACTTGTTCTGAAGATTGACGCCCCAACCACTTTATTAGTAAGTCAAGTTCTGCTTGAGGTTCAATGTCCAAGTTCTTGGTTACCGCCTTAAATGTAGATCTCCAACTCCTGTAGTTCTCTGGGCGGTCATCAAATCTAGACAGTCCAGTTGTAATCAACTCTCGTCGAATCATATACTTGCTGAACTCTGCAATGTCAGTGCTTTCAATTTTTATAGCCACAGGGTCTACTGATGGTGCGCCGTCTTGGACCATGGTTGGTATATGATGTTGGCTGGTAGGTAGAGAGAAAGGTGTTGCATACGGGTTTAATCTAGGTAAGGGTCTGTCATCTGAAGGTCTCTGAGCATTTGAAGTTAAAGAGAGCTGTATCAAAGGGGGTATAGAGTTCATTCTGTAGTCTTCTGCTGTGCCCTTGTAATCTCTATGCACATAGGGTTGTGGTGGCACATGAGCTGCGTAGGTTGATTCACTTGATTTTGTGACGTGCGGTAGTTGTGGAGGGTCTCTGTTAGTAGGTGTGTCTAGTTGACCAGCTTGCTTTGGCGACACATCGCCTTCTGATCCACTTGCTGGATGATTATGAGAAGAATCTCCAACTGTAGGTGGGACTGTATTGTCGTGGTTCTGAGTTAGGACAAACTGTAGGGTCCTTTCAACAGGGTCTTGAAAAGCAGCTAAGCTGGTACAAGCTGCTCCTTCTTCTTCCAATAGGGCTTGTTCCAAGACAGATAACTCTGCTAAAGCTACTTCCTTTTCTCTGTTCTTCTGAAGAATTTCTAGCTGAGCCTCTGTTTCTGCTTGTATTCTTGCCTGAATGCGTTTAGCTTCTGCTTCCTTGCATTTAGCTTCTTCTTCCTTGCATTTAGCTTCTGCCTTGATGGCTGCTTCTTTTTCAGAGCAGGCGGCTTGAACCTGGGCTACTGCAACCTTTTGGCGAGCTTTGAGTATTTGGTCGCTCAGTATTGACCTTATAGAGCAGGACCGCAATGACTTAGAAGAAGATTTATGATATGAGCGGGCAGACCTAGAAGATTTTCCTGAGTGTCTTGAAGAAGCAGAGTTACAGGATATAGTCTCATATAGCTGTGCCAATCTCCCTTCTATCTGTGCCTTTGCTTCAAGATATGTGCTATGCCTCTGCTGGTCAGTAGAGGTAAAGTCCTTTAATTCCAATGCAGCTTCCTCTATGTTGGAATGTGACAATAGGGAATAGTACTTCTCAGAAAGTCTTTTATAATTCTCAAATGCCTTCTTAACCCTTGAGAGAGCAGTGTTCAATTGCTCAGAATTGTTGCTAGTTTCATTAGTGGCTGTTATACAACTTAAAGTCTTTTCCCATAATGCAGTCAGGTTACTAGATGTTTCTTCCTTACTTGCTTCATAAACCTCCCTTGCCTTCAAGGATGGATGAGGGGCTCTGACAGGACGAGCAGAATGAAGTAAGAAGTCTGCTTTATCTTGACTAAATGCAGGTAATTCTGTGAGATCTCTGTCAGACATAATAAGTACTGTATTTCTGGTGTCTTGTTAGAAATCTGCCAGAGCTCAGCTCTGTAAGTAGTGACTTCTGTTATTAAGCAGGCTGGGCTGAGGTATTTTTTGTTACAATAGTGGCTAGTGCTGAAACTAGTTCAAACTGGATCACCTCAGAAGGCTGTAACAGTAATGAAGCAGTAATAGGTGGCTGGTTTCATATGCAGAGTAATGCTTCTGGTGACTCACAGACAAGTGTGGTACTTACAGTTCTGAAGCTGTATATTACCATGGACATTTACTTCAAGTACTTTTTGGAACTGTACTCTCTGAAGCTGTGTATTCCTGGAAATTTACTTTTTGAAGCTGTGTACTCCTGGAAATTTACTCTCTGAAGCTGTGTACTCCTGTAAATTTACTGTTCTGTCTCAGCATCGATTGTACCTGTGACCCTCTTGTAGACCTCCAGTCTGTAAGTGTGTGCAGCAGGTTGAATGATGGCTTTAACAGATAGTTTACTCAATGAATAAAGACTCCAGAGGTGTTCTCCAATGCTTCTTTATGCTTCAAGTTAGCAAAGACATAAACATAGAGGCTTTTCCATAGGTAAATTTACAATGAAGTTACACAGCTTCCACACTCTGCAGTCTCCTCATAACAACTAAACAAAATGGTAGTTACAGCAGGAAAATGGAGATGGGAGAAACCATCTAGCCAGAAACAGCAGGGGTGCTAGGAAGATACCAATATCATAGCATAACATAACATGTAATAACAACTGCTAGACAGTTAAAGCTGCGTGGCAGCACATGTGCTATTTATTTCACATAAAACCATGGCAAAAATCCATCATCGTCATGTAGACAGAACAAAAAATGGGAACGCACAAACACATTTCTAATAATTGATGAATAGACCCCATAACATGTAGTGAAATATATCTATTTTCTTCGGTCATTTCGCCAGATTATTGAAGACTTTTGTGTGTATATACAAGCATATCCATAATTTGCTGCAAACCTCCCAATCACTCCAAACATAATACAATGTACAGGCATATCATATTGGTCTAATGCCTTGTTAGAACATATGTCAAATGTAGTGCCAGGGATCCTTCACTTATTCACAATTATTTTTAGAGATATCTTTGGCTCAAATATTCGCAAAACAGAATGGGAGTATGAATAGACAAGTATACAAGTATTCTTACAAAGGTGTGGAACTTGAGCTCTTGGGGGGGGGGGGGGGGGAGACGGGACGGGACATCAATTTGAAGGTTTGACAGATGGATACCAGAGTGACACTTTCAAGAACCTCAGAGAGGGACAATGGCTTTTCTCTAACAAGAAAACACAGACCTATCCAAAGATGGTTCAATGGAATCCTAGGGTTCCTCCAGAGGTTACCAGTGGAAAATAGTATAAAAAATGACACACATACTGTATGTAAATACCCTTCTTCCAATAACAAAGACAACTTTGTGTTTTTTACAGGTGGAAGAAGGGTATTTATACAGTATCTCACAGATTTGAGTACACCCCTCACATTTTTGTAAATATTTTAAATATATCTTTTCATGTGACAACACTGAATAAATTACAATTTGCTACAATGTAAAGTAGTGAGTGTACGGCTTGTATAACAGTGTAAATTTGCTGTCCCCTCAAAATAACACAGCCATTATTGTCTAAACTACTAGCAACAAAAGTGGCTACACCCCTAAGCGAAAATGTCCAAATTTGGCCCAATGTGTCAATATTTTGTGTGGCCACCATTATTTTCCAGTAGTGCCTTAAACCTCTTGCGCATGGAGTTCAACCAGAGCATCACAGGTTGCCACTGGAGTCCTCTTCCACTGCTCCATGACGACATCACAGAGCTGGAGGATGTTAGAGACCTTGCACTCCTCCACCTTCCATTTGAGGATGCCCCACCGATGCTTAATAGGGATTAGATCTGGAGACATGCTTGGCCAGTCAATCACCTTTATCCCCAGCTTCTTTAGCAAGGCAGTTGTTGTCTTGGAGGTGTGTTTGGGGTCGTTATAATGTTGGAATATTGCCCTGTGGCCCAGTCTCCGAAGGGAGGGGGATCATGCTCTGGTTCAGTATGTCACAGTACATGTTGGCATTTTTAGTTCCCTCAATGAACTATAGCTCCTCAGTGTCAGCAGCACTCATGGCCACCGTGCTGCAGCTCAGTTTTAGGGTCTTGGCAATCTTCTTATAGCCTAGGCCATCTTTATATCGAACAACAATTCTTTTTTTCAGATCAGAGAGTTCTTTGCCACGAGGTGCCATGTTGAACTTCCAGTGACCAGTATCAGAAAGTGAGAGTGATAACACCAAATTTAACACACCTGCTCCTCATTTACACCTGAGACCTTGTAACACTAACGAGTCACATGACTTCGGGGAGGGAAAATGACTTGGGCCCAGTTTGGACATTTTCACTTTTTTGCCGGCGGTTTAGACATTAATTGCTGTGTGTTGAGGTATTTTGAGGGGATAGCAAATATACACTGTTATACAAGCTGTACACTCACTACTTTACATTGTAGCTAAGTGTCATTTCTTCAGTGTTGTCACATGAAAAGATATAATAAAATATTAACAAAAATGTGAGGGGTGTACTCACTTTTGTGAGATACTGTATATGTGTGTAAATTTTATACTATTTTCATTCAATATTTGACATTTTTAAAGATATTTTGTTTTTACTTAATTTAACTTACTTGTTTTTGACTGTGAAGGCAGATTTCCTTTGACGGGTATTCTAGTCCCCTTTTTTCCTTTTGTATTAATGCATAAGCTGAAGGGACAGCCCTGACTTAGTGAGTTGCCATATTTATATGATTTAAACCATTTTACCTCCTTAGTAGCATTAACAACTTCTCCACTGTATCCACCCCACTTGATATCTCACAAAATAAAATACTGCATGGTTCCATGAGATAAATACTGCATATGTTAATTGAAATATCAATTTTTTGGTATTTTAGTAGCTTTTTTTGTGAATTGCAAAAATTTTTTCGAAAAATGCTATTGAGCTATTTTACCACAAATTTTAAAGAGGAAAATACCGCTTCATGAATGGAGCCCACTAGGTCACAAAAAGAGAGAGATATGGTGGATCGACAAGCTATCTTCTCTACATCCGCAGGGTATAAATTAGGACTTTGACATATCTATTTATGTAATGTTTCTTATTTCCTTAGAGATGCCTGATCTATGATTGCTGTGGATTCTTTTTAGATGATATATTTAGGGGTCTTCACGATGCTGTTCTAGGTTGCAACATTGTTTTTAATGATTTATAGGATACTATGTAAATACAGCAGGTGGGTTTTCTTTCCTAGTGTGTGGGTTGTTTGTTTCTTTCATTCATTCATGATTGTATTGTGGGCGATATTTTTGTTTTGTTTGTTTTGGATCTGATTACTGTATATATTTCTTCTTCTGATTCCATTTATAAATATAATATTTTGTAGTTTACTCTGAACTTGATGAAGGGTGGGGACACCCAATACTATCTTCAGCTTTACTCTCTGGTTTTAAGAACTACACACATAAACTCACTGAAAAGTCATTAATAAGGCTAGGTTCACATCTATGCATGTCAGAAGCCACGCACTTTTCTGACATGCAAAGAAACGCGCAGCCCTTTAGCAGACATACAGCGGTGCCATTAATTGTTACAGGCACCCACATGATGCAGCAAGGACTTCTCTATATTCCTTGCATGTAGGGCAACCCAATGATATGAATACACACTAGAGATGAGAGGCAAAATACAGCAACCCTCTGAGGACATTCTGTGGAACGAAACACATTAGGGTGGGGCCTAGTGGTGACATTTTTACGCCGGTGTGGTCCGATGTTGTTTGTTTTTTTTGTTACTTCTACTCCTGTGATAATATAATACATATTTTAATAAAGCAATTGTAATGTACAATACTATGGGGTTTCCTCTTCTCCTCCCTCTTACCTGAGATTAATTAACATATTGCTGGATGATCGCTAGAGAGTCTATTATCCTCCATGCTGTATGAAACTTTGAGCCACCAGATTGGATGATTGTATTGCAGCTTGTTCAGACCTCTGTAAATGCAGATGGGCTCTGGTAATGGGCAATCATGAAGTGGAACGAAATGTATTGGTATTTCAAACTTTTTTAACAAATAAAAAACTGAAAAATGATTCAGCCCCCTTAAGTTAATACTTTGTAGCGCCACCTTTTGCTGTGATTACAGCTGTAAGTCGCTTGGAGTATGTCTCTATCAGTTTTGCACATCAAGAGACTGAAATTTTTGCCCATTCCTCCTTGCAAAACAGCTCGAGCTCAGTGAGGTTGTATGCAGCCTAATGCTTATTTCCTCAGTGAGGTTGGATGGAGAGCGTTTGTGAACAGCAGTTTTCAGTTCGTTCCACAGATTCTCAATTGGAGTCAGGTCTGGACTTTGACTTGGCCATTCTAACACCTGGATATGTTTATTTGTGAACCATTCCATTGTAGATTTTGCTTTATGTTTTGGATCATTGTCTTGTTGGAAGACAAATATCCGTACCAGTCTCAGGTCTTTTGCAGACTCCATCAGGTTTTCTTCCAGAATGGTCCTGTATTTGGCTCCATCCATCTTCCCATCAATTTTAACCATCTTCCCTGTCCCTGCTGAAGAAAAGCAGGTCCAAACCATGATGCTGCCACCACCATGTTTGACAGTGGGGATGGTGTGTTCAGGGTGATGATCTGTGTTGCTTTTACGCCAAACATAACGTTTTGCATGGTTGCCAAAAAGTTAGATTTTGGTTTCATCTGACCAGAGCACCTTCTTCCACATGTTTGGTGTGTTTACCAGGTGGCTTGTGGCAAACTTTAAACAACACTTTTTATGGATATCTTTAAGAAATGGCTTTCTTCTTGCCACTCTTCCATAAAGGCCAGATTTGTGCAGTATACAACTGATTGTTGTTCTATGGACAGAGTCTCCCACCTCAGCTGTAGATCTCTGCAGTTCATCCAGAGTGATCATGGGCCTCTTGGCTGCATCTCCGATCAGTCTTCTCCTTGTATGAGCTGAAAGTTTAGAGGGACGGCCAGGTCTTCGTAGATTTGCAGTGGTCTGATACTCCTTCCATTTCAATATTATCGCTTGCACAGTGCTCCTTGGGAAGGTTAAAGCTTGGGAAATCTTTTTGTATCCAAATCCGGCTTTAAACTTCTCCACAACAGTATCTCGGACCTGCCTGGTGTGTTCCTTGTTCTTCATGATGCTCTCTGCGCTTTAAACGGACCTCTGAGAGTATCACAGTGCAGTAGCATTTATTCGGAGACTTGATTACACACAGGTGAATTCTATTTATCATCATTAGTCATTTAGGTCAACATTGGATCATTCAGAGATCCTCACTGAAATTCTGGAGAGAGTTTGCTGCACTGAAAGTAAAGGGGCTGAATAATTTTGCACGCCCAATTTTTCAGTTTTTTATTTGTTAATAAAGTTTGAAATATCCAATAAATTTTGTTCCACTTCACGATTGTGTGATTGTGTCCCACTTGTTGATTCTTCACAAAAAATTACAGTTTTATATCTTTATGTTTGAAGCCTGAAATGTGGCAAAAGGTCGAAAAGTTCAAGGGGGCCGAATACTTTTGCAAGGCACTGCATATATATATATATATATATATATATATATATATATATATATATATAAAACACAATAAACAATCAATACAAAGGAGGAGCATTTATGAAATATGTAAATACAAATCCGGCTGTTCTGGGTATACAAATGACAGAAAGCACCTCTGTAATGTACCTGTCAATCATACATCCTACATGGAGAACCCTGGAGAGTCCTGTCAACAGCTGATATCTCCGCAGTGGGCTCCAGGCACTATTTTAATTCTACAATTAAAAAACGTGATGACTAGAAGGAAAAGGCATGACATTTTCTTAGCACCTTCAATAAAGTGTGAATGCTAACCTTTCCATAAAACTGCTGACTGCGTAGCACATTTACTGGAAGGATGTCTGCATTATAGGCTTCCTGGTCCAATCTTACCGATCAGGACAGTCAGATAAAAAATAAAGTCATTGTACTGATGTCACACCATTCTGCTTTACTGTAGTAATTATCTTCATATATATTTTATATCTCAACAATATACCATTTCACTCATATTATCAAAATACTATCTTTATAATAAATGGGATAAGAAGATAAAAACAAATGGAAGACAAAAATAATTGAGTCCGCTGAAACATCTAAAAGATTATATTTTCTATATTCTTTTTAGTTTTCACAAAACAAAGCATGGCATGCATCAAAGTATATTATATAGAAACAAAACTGAAGCTGAACTAGGGATCAATAGAAATTACACACATTTTTTCAGCTCTGTATTTACTAATATATCATTAAATTTATTTTTTTAAAGATAGCTGCTTTCCTGATCTGGATTACAAACACCTCCTTCTCCTCCTCTCTATTAAATAAAGGGGCCTTGCTTTGAAGTTCACAGAAAATAGTCAAAAAAGCTGGAACATTGCTTGAGATTTCAGTTTTGTCCACAGGAAGTTACAAAGACCCTGGAAATCTGATAAGATCAACAGTTGTTTTCTATATTTGCAAAACATGTACTTATCCTTAAAAAAGGAAAACATTTGGCCATCATATCTAAGAGCTTGTAAACTGCAACTTTTTTAAATGATTGTTTCTGAGGTTTACACACAGTACACTTTAAAGGTATGGTAAACTTTCTTACCTGAACCTTGTGTTTTCCCCTGCATAGGCTCTAGAAAGTTCTATTTATGGGGAAAAAAAGGACATCGATTTTACTTGGGTACAGCGTCGCAAGACCACGCAATTGTCAGTTAAAGTAATGCAGTGTGGAACTGCAATAAATGGCCTGGTCATTAAGGGGGTAAAATCTTCAAGTACAGAAGTGGTTAAAAGGGTAAACCTTGAGTGTCACTCTGGATCATGTCCCTATACTAATGCTGATGGAGACTAACTGGCAGTTTGCATATATGGAAAGTTGTATACTCTGTTCATAAACTCGCAGGTAAGCGAGCATCAAGGACTTACCTTGCCCTGCTAGGTTTAGCTCTATACTCCGTCTATAATCAGATGTTGAGTACTATATAATATTGCTTGCAAATGTGGCTTTTCCCTGACAGTATATTAATCCTTCCTTACCACTCTCTAGGAAAATCTTGTTTTTTTTTAGGTGATCCATACACACATTTGCTCCTTTTCTGAGATATCATCAGAACCTTAGAGTAAGTAGGAACTTCCAATGGGGAATCAACTTTAACCTTATTTAAAACGCATACAGAGTAATTGTGTTATCAACCCTCGCTGTCATCTCTAGGTGCGCCCCCCTATCCACCTTTTTTTGGGGACCTGGTTTGCTTCTTCCACCTTGTCGCCTCCCTCCACCTGCCTTATTCTGCTGTGTATTACTTTGTAAGTACAGTCGGTCTTACTGGCAATTTTGTACATTATGTATACAATGGTCTTTTATATGATATTGACTGTATTGTCTTCATTTCTGTCTAGAAAAATTGCTTTTAAATATTTAAACTCCTAAAGAAGCGCGTCGAGCTGAGCCCCGAACTGGACATCATCACCCTACTAATGGTCTCCCATCTGTAGCAAATATATGTTTCCCAAAAAACCTGTGGTTTGAGTTACAGTGCCTTGAAAAAGTATTCATACACCTTGAAATTTTCCACATTTTGTCACGTTACAACCAAAAACTTAAATTTATTTTATTGGGATTTTATGTCATAGACCAACACAAAGTGGCGCATCATTGTGAAGTGGATGGAAAACGATAAAAAGTTTTCAAAATCTTTTACAAATAAATATCTATATCTGAAAAGTGAGGTGTGCATTTGTATTCAGCCCTCTTTACTCTGATACCCCTAAAAATCTAGCGGAACCAATTGCCTTCAGAAGTCACCTAATTAATAAATAGAGTCCACTTGTGTGTAATTTAATCTACACACATACAGTGCCTTGCGAAAGTATTCGGCCCCCTTGAACTTTTCGACCTTTTGCCACATTTCAGGCTTCAAACATAAAGATATAAAACTGTAATTTTTTGTGAAGAATCAACAACAAGTGGGACATTTCAAACTTTTTTAACAAATAAAAAACTGAAAAATTGGGTGTGCAAAATTATTCAGCCCCTTTACTTTCAGTGCAGCAAACTCTCTCCAGAAGTTCAGTGAGGATCTCTGAATGATCCAATGTTGACCTAAATGACTAATGATGATAAATAGAATCCACCTGTGTGTAATCAAGTCTCCGTATAAATGCACCTGCACTGTGATAGTCTCAGAGGTCTGTTTAAAGCGCAGAGAGCATCATGAAGAACAAGGAACACACCAGGCAGGTCCAAGATACTGTTGTGGAGAAGTTTAAAGCTGGATTTGGATACAAAAAGATTTCCCAAGCTTTAAACATCCCAAGGAGCACTGTGCAAGCAATAACATTGAAATGGAAGGAGTATCAGACCACTGCAAATCTACAAAGACCTGGCCGTCCCTCTAAACTTTCAACTCATACAAGGAGAAGACTGATCAGAGATGCAGCCAAGAGGCCCATGATCACTCTGGATGAACTGCAGAGATCTACAGCTGAGGTGGGAGACTCTGTCCATAGGACAACAATCAGTCGTATACTGCACAAATTTGGCCTTAAAAAGTGTCCTTTAAAGTTTGCCACAAGCCACCTGGGGGACACACCAAACATGTGGAAGAATGTGCTCTGGTCAGATGAAACCAAAATCAAACTTTTTGGCAACAATGCAAAACATTATGTTTGGCGTAAAAGCAACACAGCTCATAACCCTGAACACACCATCCCCACTGTCAAACATGGTGGTGGCAGCATCATGGTTTGGGCCTGCTTTTCTTCAGCAGGGACAGGGAAGATGGTTAGAATTGATGGGAAGATTGAATTGAGCTAAATACAGGACCATTCTGGAAGAAAACCTGATTGAGTCTGCAAAAGACCTGAGACTGGGACGGAGATTTGTCTTCCAACAAGACAATGATCCAAAACATAAAGCAAAATCTACAATGGAATGGTTCACAAATAAACATATCCAGGTGTTAGAATGGCCAAGTCAAAGTCCAGACCGGAATCCAATCGAGAATCTGTGGAAAGAACTGAAAACTGCTGTTCACAAACGCTCTCCATCCAACCTCACTGAGCTCGAGCTGTTTTGCAAGGAGGAATGGGCAAAAATTTCAGTCTCTCGATGTGCAAAACTGATAGAGACATACCCCAAGCGACTTACAGCTGTAATCGCAGCAAAAGGTGGTGCTACAAAGTATTAACTTAAGGGGGCTGAATAATTTTGCACGCCCAATTTTTCAGTTTTTTATTTGTTAAAAAAGTTTGAAATATCCAATAAATTTTGTTCTACTTCATGATTGTGTCCCACTTGTTGTTGATTCTTCACAAAAAATTACAGTTTTATATTTTTATATTTGAAGCCTGAAATGTGGCCGAATACTTTCACAAGGCACTGTATATATAATATATTTAAAGTACAGTAAAACTGCAGGCAAGGGCACTGGGGGGCAAACTAAGGTCAATTTATTTTATTTAGTAATGTAATCCAATAGGATTACAATATAGCAGTGTGTTTGTGTGTTTTACTTTTTAAATTTGCCGCTGGTTCCACCCCCCTGCGACGCAACACTCACAGGGAATGGAAGCCAGGGCACACAGCAGCAGGCGGAAAATCCGGCCGCCGTACACTGCCTGAATACACTGCGGGAACCTGGGGACAAGGTAAGTAAACTCTTCGAGGATCCAGCAATTTCTCCCTAGCGGTACCCCGAGTGTGGCTCGGGGTTACCACTAATGGCACTGAAATTCCACCCCGAGCCACACTCGGTAATACCACCAGGGAGGTTAATGCTTGGCTTGCTGTCCCCCCTGTCACCCCGTGGTGGGTGACTGGCTGGCTTGCACCCTGTGGTGGGTGGCTGGCTGTCTGGCACCCTGTGGTGGGTGTCTGACTTGCTGGCACCCTGTGGTGGGTGGCTGGCTGGCACCCTGTGGTGGATGGCTGGCACCCTGTGGTGGGTGGCTGGCTGTCTGGCACCCTGTGGTGGGTGGCTGGCTAGCACCCTGTGGTAGGTGGGTGGCTGGCACAGGGGCTGTGGGTGGCTGGCTGGTACAAGGCCTGTGGACGGCTAGTTGGTTCAGTGCCTGTGGCTGGCTGGTACAGGGCCTGTGGGTGGCTGGCTGTCGGCACCCTGTCTGTGGGTGGCTGTCTGTCTGGCACCCTGTGGTGGGTGGGTGGCTGGCTGGCTGGCACCCTGTGGTGGGTGGGTGGCTGGCACAAGGGTTTTTGGTGGCTGGCTTTTACAGGGTCTGTGGGTGGCTGGCTGGTACAGTGCCTGTGGCTGGCAGGTACAGGGCCTGTGGGTGGCTGGCTGGCTGGTACAGGGCCTGTGGGTGGCTGGCTGGCTCGCTGGTACAGTGCCTGTGGATGTGGGTGGCTGGCTGGCACTGGGCTGCTGTGGGTGGGTGTATGGGTGTGATACACTCCCGCGAGACTAGTCCCGACTCCAAACGAGGCTGTCAAAGGCGAGGGAGGTGGCCTAAGGCAGAATGACGTCACAAAAATATCGGCAATATCGGCCAGTTCCGGGGCCGATACCGATATATCGGGGAAAGTGCATATCCGCCTTGCCAATAATCGGTCTATCCCTAATTTATGGTATCCATCGGATAGCGGACACTCTAACAATCAGGTATTTCAATGATCTAACGATTCCATCAAAAAGGGAATGGCTGCAGTGTCCCCACCGCTGGAATTGGATCTGCCCACGATTAATGGCAAGGCATATATTGCATGAAAAACGAGAAGCCACATAGTGTACTAAAGATTAAAAATTATCTCTTTAAGTATAAATTGTGCTTACATGTATCCAGAAATCAGTAGGCAGTGGTAAAAAGCACAGCCGTGGGAACATCTGACTGGCTCGTGCGGAACGACGTCACACACTAGATCCATCTGACGCATTTCCCCAAAACTGGCATCCTCTGAGATTACCTATGGAAAAGGTCCCTGCACCTTTTCCAAAATCACAGCCGCAAGGAAACTACATGGAGATATGCGGTTCCCAGCACTGGAAAATGCGCTGTGGTTTCCTGTACGTGGGGGCGATTAGTGACACCCTCACGTGTCTGCTAACAGCAGGACATTTTTGCTGCAGTTGTCGGATATTGTGCAACTTAAGCCTAGTACACACGCAACGAATTTCCGCCGACCGGTTGTCCATCTTTTGTCCAGAGTGGTGTTTTGTTGGTTGGAATGTGCCTAGACTGCACATGAGTTTTCCCGCCCGACAAAATTCTACTTCAGAAGTGATGTCATGTGTTGGTTTGCTTTCTTTGTGTTCTTTCTTCTCTGAGCATGCCCAGTCTTGCTCATAAGATTTTTCCCTGTCGAAATCTGTACTGACTACACGAAAATCGTACGTGTTTTGACGGAGGACAAAAATTGTATAGCCTGCACACCAGATTTTTTTCGGCCGAAAAGTCGGAGTCGGTTGTCAGAAGCATCATACTAAAAAGCCGAAAATTGGCAGATCGGTCGTCGGACGAAAATTCCCCGGCCGAATTTCGACTCGTGTGTACGGGCCTTTACACGTAGTCCTGCACCCACAGAAGTGTGAACCTAGCCTAAGGGCAAGTTGCTGTTTGGTACCAAACTGGTTTTAAATAAACTTGTTGAACACTTGGGCAACTCACACCAAGCAAGTAATAAGAAAATGCATAGACATGTGCATGACGAAAAAATTTGTTTCGTTTTGTTCACATTCGTTAACCTAGTTATTTAGTTTTGGTAAATTCGGTTGATTTGTTGATTTGTTCAATTCATATTCATATTCGTACTCGGAATTTGTTCTATGTATTTTTCAAATTTTCTTCAAATTTACTGATTTTTTTCTCGTTTCTAAACGTTTGAATCGGTAAATTTCAAATCAGTCAAAAATTGCAGATTTTTTTTGATTCGAATGTGGCAGCCAAGTAACCAAACATCTGATTGTTATTTATACACATTGATCTTGTTTGTATTAATAATACTTTTATTCAGAATGTGCAAAGTGTTCTAATTAAGTAGTATCTTACTTTCAACATTTTACTATGTACAATACTGTGCAGAAGTTTTAGCCAGCTGAGAAAAAATAATGTCAAGTACAAATGCTTTTAAATTCAGTATTTATATTTTACTGAATTCTTTCTATCAATTTTACACTTGCAAAGTGAACGAACAAAAGAAAAATCTTTAGCAAATGATTACAATGACTCTTTAAATCACCTTTGGCATAACAAAAACAGCATTATTTTGAAATGGTACTCTAATAACACACAGTTTTTGATTTCAACAATATGTTTATTATTATATAGGATTTATTATATAGGATTTACATAGCGCCGACAGTTTATGCAGCGCTTTACAACTACAAAGGGTAGGCAGTACAAATACAATACACTTTAAAGAGGTTGTAAACCCTCTTGTATAACTTTTACCTATAGGTAAGCCTATATTAAGGCTTACCTATAGGTGCTATAAATATCTCCCAAACTTGCACCGTTTAGGAGATATTTACAGCGCAAACTGCCGATGACGTCATCGGCGCAGGCGCTCTGAGGGAACGGCCACCCGTGCCGTTCCTTCAGAGCTCAGTGCCGTGAACGGCGGCTCCCACGCGCATGCGCGGGAGTGATGTAATCGCGCCTCCGGCCAATCAGATGGCCGGAGGACGCGAACCCGGAAGCGGGACGGCAGGACATGTTGCCGTCCTGTCGCTGAGGTGGCGGCACGGCGGGGGCTTCGTTTTAAGGTAAGTACTACATAATGAGCTAGTATGCGATGCATACTAGCTCATTATGCCTTTCTCTTTACAGGGCTTTTTTTTTCTCAGATTTTTTTTTGGACTTTACTTCCTCTTTAATACAGTAGGAATCAGAGGGCCATGCTTGTTAGAGCTTACAATCTAAGAGGGAGGGTCAAGAGATACAAGAGGTAATAACTGTGGGGGATGGGCTGATGGAGAAAATAAAAGTATAGTTGTTAGGTGGATGCTAGATAGGTTTCTCTGAAGAGATGTGATTTCAGGGATTGTCTGAAAGTAGACAAAGTAGGAGATAGTCAGATAGATAGGGGTAGAGCATTGCAGAGGAAGGGAGAGGCTCGGGAGAAGTCCTGGAGGCGAGCATGGGAAGAGGTTACAAGGGAGCTAGAGAGCAGGAGGTCCTGGGAGGAACGAGTTGGTTGGTATTTTGAGACCAGATTAGTGATGTAGCTGGGCGCCAAGTTATGGATGGCTTTGTAAGTTATAGTTAGTAACTTGAATTTAATTTATTGGTTGAGTGGCAGCCAATGGAGGGATTGGCAAAGAGGGGTAGCAGACACAGAGCGGTTTGCAAGGTGGATGACCCTGGCAGCAGAGTTCATGATGGACTGAAGGGGGGATAGCCTTTTTAAAGGTAAGCCAATGAGAAGGGAGTTGCAGTAATCGAGACGAGAGCTAACCAGGGAGTGGATTAGAAGCTTTGTGGTATCATTGGTTAGGAAGGGACGTATCTTGGAGATGTTGCGGAGGTTGAGGCGGCAAGCTTTGGACAGTGACTGGCTGTGTGGCCGAAAGGATAGTTCTGAGTCTAGGATTATACCTAGGACCTTGGCATGGGTGGACGGGTTGATAGTTGCACCGTTGATGTTCACAGAGAAATCAGGGGAAGAGGAACGTGGGAAAGGAAATATCATGAGCTCGGTTTTGGATAGGTTGAGTTTGAGGAAGTGATGTGACATTCAGGCTGATATGTCTGTTAGTAAGCTGGTGATGCGTGAGGAGACTGATAGAGTGAGCTGAGGGGTGGAGAGATATATTTGGGTGTCATCAGCATAGAGATCATATTGAAAGCCATGGGAGGCAATCAGCAGACCCAGGGAGGAGGTGTAGATTGAGAAAAGGAGCAGTCCAAGAGCAGAACCTTGGGGGACCCCGACAGGGAAAGGAAGAGGAGAGAAGGTAGTAGAGTTGTAAGTAGCACTGAAGGTGCGTTGGGATAGGTAGGATGAGAACCAGTGAAGAGTACAGTCCCTGAGGCCAAGAGAGAGGAGTTTTTTGAGGAGTAGGGGGAGGTCTACTGTGTCAAAGGCAGCAGAGAGTTCCAGGAGGAGTAGTACAGAATAGTGTCCATTGGTGTTTGCTGTTAGTAGGTCGTTTGTGAGTTTAAGGAGAGCAGTTACAGTGGAATGTTGAGGGCAAAATCCGGACTGAAGGGGATCAAGAAGATTGTTCTTAGTCAGATGGTCGCTCAGTCGGTTGTAGACCAATCGTTCAAGGAGTTTGGAGGAGAAGGGGAGTAAGGAGATGGGGCATAGATTGTGAAGATTGGTGGGGTCCAGTGAGGGTTTTTTAAGGATGGGAGTGACTAGCATGTGTTTTAGAGAATTAGGGAAGATGTCAGAAGAGAGGGAGAGGTTGAAGATGTGAGTTAGAGAGTATAGAATAGAGTCAGAGGGTGAGCGTAGCATGTGCGAGGGCACAGGATACAGGGGGCAGGTGGTTAGATGGGTGTTAGATAAAAGATAAAATGTTTACAGTTCCAATTCAAAATTTGGACAAATTTAATTTTTATATTCAGAGAATTCAGGTAGAATTCTTCTGTACTGTAATTCGGGGATTCGGATATATCCGAATCTCCAAATACCTAAAAATGTGTCAGAATATTATTCGAAATGAAATGAACCGCACATGTCTAAAAATGCACAATCAGAGATTACCATAAGTAAAAGCCTATGGCGAGGTTTCTCAACCTTTTTTCAGTCAAGGCACCCTTTAAAATTACACACACGTCTTGAGGCACCCCATTCTAAATTTTTTTAAATTAAACTAATATTTTTACATATCACACCAAGATCCATGCACATAGGACACCCAACATTAGAGGTGAAATATTCTTACAAAGCAAATACACCTTTGCACACTAGTACTGACTAGTATTCCAATGTTTCTCTTCTCCCTCAAATTCTCTCCATCATTCACCTTATGTGACCCCAGTGCTGAGGGAGAGGGGCAGAGGCGGGTCAAACAAGGATGCTGTGAAGGCAGCAAACATGCTCCTTATCAACTGATTACGTCATTGGTTGTTAGGATGCCAGTTTCTAGTCGTAATGATGCATAATGAAAACTGATGGCTTTGTGTAACTAAAGGGCAGGCTTTATCCACATGCTGGTTTTATACAATTTTTGATCAACTTTTAGGCATTTTGCCAAGGCACCTCTGAAGAAACCTCAAAGCACCCCAGGGTTGAAAAAGGCTGGATTAGTATCTAGTTTCTCTTCTCCCTCAGTTTCTCTCCCTCACTTAGCTCACTTGACCCCAGTGCTGAAAGAGAGAAGCAGAGGAGGGGAAAACTAGGGTGTCCTCAGATGTCTGATGTTCACTTTATCAACCAGTTATGTCATTGGTTCTTAGAGACTGCTATCTTGCCCACACAGTGCCCAAGGTTCTATTGTTGCACAATAAAAACCAGAGGCTTTGTTTAATAAGCAGGCAAATCTGATCCACCCACTTATTGATAATTTTTGGGCATTTTTTTGGCATTTTTCCAAGGCACCCCTGAAGGACCCAGAAGGCACCCAGTGTGGCATGGCACCCTGGTTGAAAAAGGCTGCTCTATGGGAATAAAGGACAAGCTTATACTTGAATTATACCAATGTGGCCTGGTAAAGATCCCTACTTTCTGATGATTACAAGGTAGCACCATCCACCAATTCACCATAGCACCCTACATGAAGTATGGGCGAACCTGCAAGTTGTACGACAGATACAATATAACTTTTTTGTTTTAATTTAGGGTAACCTATATTTCCTTTTTTAGTTGGCCATATTTGTGCCAGATAAGAGCAGAACAGAACAAGACCTGCTGTGTGTAGACAAGTGGCAGTCCCAGCCTGGTCCCCTGCCAGGCCATGCCCCCAACGCGTTTCACTGGAGCTTACTCATGATCCCCATGGGTTTTGCCTGGCAGGGGTCCAGGCTGAGACTGCCACTAGTCTACACACAGCAGGTCTTGTTCTGATGTGACGCTCCTGGGATCGGTCACTGTCTGGAGTGTAGGCAGGCTCCTCCCCAGCCAGCACTTATAGCAGCAGGCACAGGACTACAGTTCCTAGAAGCCTACCTAAGAAGCTCACATACATACCATATTTGTGACAGGTTTACTTTACCGTAGAACTATAGGCACTTTTTTTTTTCATTTTGGATACAGCAAGGGAGGGTTATAACTTATAACCCATGTCAGATTTATTTTTTAACCATCTCTGTCCCATTGCAGGGATTTCCCTTCACTTCCTGTCCCATAGCAAAACAGGAAGTGAGCAGAAATCCCTACAAATTAAGGGAATTCCTTGGAGACCCCCAGGTCACCAGAACTAGTGTCCCCACTGGAAGATTTCCCCTCTATTACCATGTAGATTGGGAAGCCGAACGCATGGATGGGGGGGCAGCGCCCCTGCGCCCCCAATGCACCAGCCACCACTGCGTCCCACAATTCTGTTTGCGTGATTTTACCGCGATTCATCGGGCGAATAGGGTGCCATTGCAAGTCACGGGAATCGCTCGGGCATCCCGTGACTTCCAATGCTTTGGAATCGTGGCAATTCTGCCCGGGATCCGATACGCCTATATGTGAACGGAGCCTTAGTGTCCCCATAGGAAGATTCCCCCTCTATTACTTTTCTGGGGAAAACCCAAAATTTGAGATTTTCTTTTACTTTAGCTTTCAATGATAATGGTAAACAGAACAGTTAGAGAGGGTAAATCTCCCTAACAGGGGCACAGCCAGCAATAAAAACTGACAAGTGTTCTAATCTATCTCCAATCTATTGAAAACGAATCAATCTTAAGGCCCGTACGAACTTCACGGAAATCGGACGAAATATCCTCCGATTTTTCTCTCTCTTCCTCAGCGTTCATTACCGTTTTTAGTTGACAGTGCATAAATGTTCACGAAATTTCTCGTCCGATTTATTTATTTTTTTTTTGGGACATTTGTTCCTAGAATTCCGGGTAGTCAGCAACTTCAGATCATGTGTGGTCTTTCCTATACGATTTTTCGCGGACGTACTGCATACACATTAAACGAAAATTGGTCGTCTGGGGACGGACGATAAAAATTTTGGTGTTTTTCCGTCAGTTTTTTTTCGTTTAAAATGTCGGCAAAGGCTGCTGAAAGCTGTGTACACACTAGCCGAAAATCGTACGATTTTACCTCGGGCGGGAATTTTCGGACGATTTTCTACTAGTGTGTACCCCACTTTATACTTTAAGATAAAAAACCTTCTGCCTTTATAACCACTTTAAGCAACACAGTATGGTATCCTCCTTACCCACAGCTTGTTATAGGATAGTAAAGGAACAGCGGTAGACTGTTGAGATCATCCTTCTCTTCTACCTTCTTGGCAGCATGTTCCCTGTAAGCACATGTACACTGCGCCATATCTGATTTAAGTGTTTCAATGCAGCAGATTACCGTAGACTGTTTCCAAGTCAAATTCAGGTACTGATGTATTTAAAAATGCAATTCATAATTGTAATGCATAAAGATTTAGCTATATAGTAAAAGTCTTAGCTTTGCAATAAAAGGGACAAAGGAATTTTAATATAATAGATTTTTATTAAAATTACAGAAAAAAATATTGCCTTTAGTGAAGGTGCCATAGGATGATGTCAGTTTTATCACATGAAGAATTGCACATGCCATAATAATGGTTAATGTTTAATTAGAAATATGCATCTTTGCCAGCTCTAATTAGTATGATTTCAGCACCTTAAATAAGGCGGATTGTGACACATAACTGGCATACCGCTCTATGTTGGTGACATTATTCATCTCATTTTAAGCCATCAGCTTCCATAAATTCACAGATTGCTATGCACATATAATATATGACAATTGCAGAATTCTGTGTATGAATAATTCTCTGCTAATATTTTCTCTCTCACGTGCCTTCACGCTTCATAATATCAGATTTCATCTTGGATAGAACATTTAATTCTTTTCAACTTTCTCGGGCTCTAACATCTGTCACATGCTATCAGCTTTCCCTGACCTATCACAAGCTCAAATAAAACGGAATGGAGAGATCAAAGATGTTTCTAGATATGTTGCATGCACATGGCATGGTAATGAAATTCATTTTAGTACATTTAATATTTAGGCCTATGGAATCACCAAGTCACATAGTTTGCATATATATCAGTTGGCTTCCAAGACACAGGTGGGATCGTTCTCCCATATGAGATTAATTCAAACAATCTGAAAAAAGAAAATAGTTGCTGTATTGTGCCAGACACCCTAAGGGCTCATTCAGATTGTGCAGATGCGCTCCAATGTATTACCACATGCATGTTAACCTTCAGTATTTGCGTTAAAGTCATACTAAAGTCTCGTTTTTTTTAGTTAAAAATAACAAACATATTATACTTCCCTCCTCTGTGCAGTTGGTTTTGTACAGAGCAGCTCAGGTCCTCCTCTGCTTGGGTCCCTCTTCGGCTCTCCTGGCCCTCCCCCCTCCGGTTGAGTGCCCCCCATAGGCATGCACAGGGGGTGTGCCAGGTGTGCCTGGGCACACCCTAATCTCTATATGCGGTGTCAATTCCCCCAACTGCCCAGGCTTCCTTTGTGTTTGGCCCCCCTGCCCTGCAGTGCTGCCGGCTTCCCTCCTCTCCCCCCCCAGCTTCTGGGAGGGATGTTTAAGCAATTTTAACCGCTTGCCGCTGTAGATTTACTGCTGCATGGCTGGCTCGGCTGCGCAAACCGACGTATGGGTGCGTCAGCTCGCCGAAACAGTCCTGGGGGAGAGTGCGCACCACCAGCGGCGCGTGCCTGCCCCCACTAGGCAGCGAGGATGCCAATGTACGTGACTGGCGGCACCGACTGCCACCGGGCAGTGTTGGAAACACAGCTGACCGTTGTTCTCTCTGAAATGATCACAGAGCGCCTGTGATCCTTCTATATAGGAAAACATCATTTCACAAGTCCATCCCCGATACAGTTAGAAAACACTCCCCTAGGCTCACACCTAACCCTTTTATGACCTCTAGGTTAACCCCTTCCCTGCCAATGTCATTATTACAGTAACAGTGCATATTTTTAGCACTGATTACTGTAGTAATGTCACTGGTCCCCCCAAAAGTGTCAAAAATGTCAGTTAGGGGTCTGATCTGTCCGCTGCAATGTCGCAGTCCCACTACAAATCTGATCGCAGGCATTACTAGTATAAAAAAGAAAATTACATAAATATTTCCCCTAGTTTGTAGACGCGATAACTTTTGCATGAACCAATCAATATACAATTAATGGAATTTTTACCAAAAATATGTAGCAGAATACAAATTGGCCTAAGATTATGAAAAAATTAGATTTTTACATTTTTTTTTACTGGGAATGTTAGAAAGTAAAAGATTTTGTTTTTTTTTTTTCTTCAGAATTGTCGCTCTTTTTTTGTTTATAGCGCAATAAATAAAAATCACACAGGTGATCAAATGCCACCAAAAGAAAGCTCTATTTGTGAGGGAAAAAAAGACATCAATTTTATATGGGCACATTGTCGCATTACCGCGCAATTGTCAGTTAAAATAATGCAACACCGAATTGCAAAAAATGGTCTGGTCATTAAGGGGGTAAAACCTTCCGGTCTAGAAGTGGTTAAGCAGACAGCACATACATTTCCCTAGCTGTCTCCCTGTTAACCACTTGCCGACTGCCTAACGCCGATCTACGTCGGCAGTCAGCCCCTCACAGGCAAAGTGACGTAGGGCTACGTCACTAGCTTGTGAGGGTCTAGGGAGCGAGCGCGCGCCCCCGGAGGCGCGCTCCCGCTCCCGCGTGGTCACGGACCCCCCCGCGCGTGTGACCGGCGGACCCGATGTCCGCCGGTCACTCGGCGATCGGCGGGGGAGAGGGAGAATGTCAGGCAGCTTGTGTAAACAAGCTGCCTGTCATTCTCCTTGCTGTTAGGATACTGATCACTCGGATCTAGTATGTAGATCCGTTGATCAGTGTCCATACAGCTCAAGCCCCAGCCAATCACAGTAGAAAGCACGCCCCTAGGGATACACACAGCCCCTCCCTCCCAAATAAAGTTAACCCCTTCACTACCAGTGTATTTTTACAGTAACAGTGCATATATATAGCACTGATTACTGTAGAAATGTCACTGGTAACCCCAAAAGTGTCAAAAATGTCAGTCAAGGGTCCGATCTGTCCGCCCCAATGTCGCAGTACCGCAAAAAAAATCGCAGATCGCCGCCATTACACGTTAAAAAAAAAAACAACAAAAATGACAGAAATCTTTCCCTTTGTTAGTAAACGCGATAACTTTTGCGCAAACCAATCAAAATACGCTTTTTGCGATTTTTTTTTACCAAACATAGGTAGCATAAGACAAATTGGCCGAAAAAGTAAAAAAAATTTGATTTTTAAATTTTTTTTGGGGAATTTCATATAAAAAAATGTGAAAAATATTGCTATTTTTGCAAAATTGACGCTCTTTTTTTGTTTATAGCGCGTGATCAAAAAATCGCACAGGTGATCAAATACCACCAAAAGAAAGCTCTGTTTGTGGGAAAAAAAGGACGCCAAATTTGTTTAGGTACAGCGTCGCACGACCGCGCAATTGTCCGTTAAAGTCACGCAGTGCCGAATCGCAAAATACCCCCTGGTCGGAATGGGGGTAAAATCTTCCGGGGCTTAAGTGGTTAAGCAGAGAAACCCAAAACGATATGCACTCACTCTAGCACCTTACTAGGAGGGAGCTACATACACATGCAACACTGTGGGGGGAGATTTACTAAAAGTGATGTACAAAGAATCTGGTGCAGCTGTGCATGGTAGCCAATCAACTTCTAACTTCAGTTTGTTCAATTAAGCTTTGACAATAAAATCTGGAAGCTGATTGGCTCCCATGCACAGCTGCACCAGATTTTGCACTCTCCAGCTTTAGTAAATCAACACCCATGTGGCCCTCACAGGGCCCTGTACAACCTACATGGCAGCCCCCCTCCCCTGAATATATCAAGACAATATTTTCGCTTAAAGTACAAATATCATTGTTAGCGGACACAAACATAACAGAGAACCTGTGTGAATTAGCCATTTTTAATTGTTTTTTACTTTAACCTCTCTGGTGGTATTCCTGAGTGTGGCTCGGGATGAAATTTTAGTGCCACACTCGGGGTACCACCAGAGAGCCTTGCTAGATCCTGGTAGAGGGTACTTACCTTGTCCCCGGAATCCCCCGATGTGTCACTGCAGCATACGGTGGCCGGATCTTCCGCCTGATGCTGTGAGCCCCGGCTTCCGTCTCCTGCGACGTAACGCTCGCAGGGGGGTGGAACCGGCGGCAAATTTGAATAGTAAAACACAATGATATATTGTAATCCTATTGGATTACATTACAAAATAAAATAAATTGACATTAGTTTTCCCCCCAGTGCCCTTTCCTGTAGTTTTACTGTACTTTATAGATATATATATATATATATATATATATATATATATATATATATATGTATATATATATATATTTATATATATATATATATATACTTATTTATAGTTATTTATTATATTATAATTTATGATTTTGTGTTTCAAACTTTATCATACCTGAGATGTTACAAAGAAGAACGCACAGTTAAAAAAAATCATATGTAAATAGTTGGTTTGGGCTGCTCGTCCTTAAGAATTACTAGCAAAATAATGGTACCGCTTTCAGCACCTAAAATCGGAAACAATCATACCGCCAGGGAGGTTAAAAAAAACAAAAAAAAGGCGAAAAGGCGGTAGTGTTTAATAATTTCTTCTCCTCAGTCACAAAAGAATCGGGGGGCTACACTAACCCAGCTTGTAAGGCCAAACTAAATAATACACCTCAGGAAGTACCGCCATGGCTAACAGAGGATAGACTTAGAACTAAACTAGAGAAACTTAACATAAATAAATCACCGGGACCGGATGGCTTGCAACCGACGGTTCTTAAAGAGCTCAGCCAGGTGATTGCCAGACCATTATTCATGATTTTTAAGGATAGTTTACAGATGGGTATGGTGCCAGCTGATTGGAAAAAAGCCAATGTGGTACCAATATTTAAAAAAGGGCCGAGATATATACCGGGTAACTATAGGCCGGTCAGCCTAACATCAGTAGTCTGCAAGATTTTGGAGGGGATGTTAAGGGACCACATACAAGACTTTAGTAATGAAAACGGTATTATTAGTAGTAATCAGCATGGATTCATGAAAAATCGTTCTTGCCAAACCAATCTATTAACCTTCTACGATGAAGTGAGCTGCCACCTAGATAAAGGAAAGCCTGTGGATGTGGTGTATCTGGACTTTGCAAAAGCCTTTGACACCGTTCCCCACAAACGCTTACTGTTCAAACTAAGGAAGGTAGGTATGGACCATAGGGTGAGTACCTGGATAGAGAACTGGCTCCAGGGGAGAGTGCAAAGGGTGGTGATTAATGGGGAGTACTCGGATTGGGCGGGTGTGGAAAGTGGGGTCCCCCAGGGTTCTGTCCTGGGACCAATCCTGTTTAATTTATTCATAAATGATCTAGAGGAGGGGATATCTAGTACAATCTCAGTATTTGCGGATGATACTAAACTAAGCATGCCAATATCTTCTGGGCAGGATGTGGAAACCTTACAAGCGGACCTGAACAAAATAATGGGGTGGCAAACTACATGGCAGATGAGGTTTAATGTTGAAAATGTAAAGTAATGCACCTGGGTGCCAGAAACCAGAAAGCAAGCTACTCACTAGGGGGGAACCTCTGGGTGAATCTAAGATGGAAAAGGACCTGGGGGTACTGGTAGACAACAGGCTTAGAAGTGGCATGCAATGCTAAATCGCTGCAAGCAAAGCCAACAGAATACTGGGATGTATAAAAAAGGGGATTCACTCCAGAAATAAAGATTATTCTCCCACTCTACAAGACTCTGGTCCGGCCACATCTGGAATATGCTGTCCAGTTCTGGGCACCGGTCCTCAGGAAGGATGTGCTGGAGCTGGAAAGAGGCCAGAGAAGGGCAACAAAAATAATTAGGGGAATGGAGGACATCAGCTATGAGGAAAGACTACAAGCACTGAACCTATTCTCTCTGGAGAAGAGACGATTGAGGGGGGATATGATATCAATGTACAAATATTGTACTGGAGACCCTAGCATAAGGAACAAACTATTCAGAGTAAGGGAATACAATAAGACACGTGGCCACTCACTAAAACTAGAGGAAAGGCGGTTTAACCTTAAAGTATGTACGGGTTTCTTTACTGTCAGAGCAGTGAGGATGTGGAATTCTCTTCTGCAAATAGTCGTATCAGCAGGGAGCATCGATAGTTTCAAAAAACTATTAGATGGGCACCTTAAAGTCCACAACATACAGAGGTATACAATGTACAACATACAGGGGTATACAATGTACGGTTAACAGCAAACACACGCACACATCATAGGTTGAACTGGATGGACTGATGTCTTTTTTCAACCTCACTAACTATGTAACTATATGTAATTATCATTTTTTTTTTAAATGTTAAAACTGTTTACAATTATCCTATTTTAATTTTTTTTTAAAATTATTTATTACAATGTTTAATTATTATTATTTCTTTTTAGAATTTGTTATTTTTTATTTTTTTACAGGACAGGGAATCCTGCAGCGCTCTGGGAGAGGGGGGCCGCAGAGTGAAAGGGGGCACACGGGGAAGTGGGGGATCAGAAGCAGGCAGAACAGGGAGGGGGATCGGTGTCAGTGAAGCAATTACAGGAACGATGCCCTGTGTCAGTGTCTCTCTCCCCGCAGCAGCTGAAAGCTGGCAGGAGGGGGAAAAACTGTCTTTCAGCTGCTGCAGAGAGCCGCACAAGGCTTCCTTCTGTATTTGCCCCCCTGCCCGACAGCACTAATTCCCCATGCTATTTGGGCCCCCCCTAGTGCCCAGGCCCCCTACAGGAGGACTGGTCCCCCCCCCCCCCCCCCCATCAGCGGCCCTGTCCTAATGCAATAGGCTGTGAAGAACTAAGATTATATTTTTGGTTTTGGGTTTCATACACTTTAGATGCATAGCTGGTACCTGCATACGGAAAGCGGAACTTCCAAATCTATATAGCTCAACAACATCTGGGCTTTGGGAGGTGATAAGCTCTGAAGCATTGCTATCTCAGTGTACAGAATTATTGCAAGTCTCAGATCGCATCACCCTCATCGTTCCTAAATTCCAGCTTTTCCCTCATGTGGGAAAGTGTAATGTGTTAACCCTCCCTCTTCCTAACGTACCTTGTGATAGTATTACAAGCGATTCGCCATCTGTACCCAGGAAAGAATGTTCTTAGCTGTGCCCCATAGTGAGATATAGCCACTCAGCCTGCATCGATTTCTCATTTGGGATGAATGTAATGGATCAGTTTAATTTTCTCTAGCAGCCACTGTCACCCAGGCTCTACCATTGATACTGCCAGCGTGATAGGGCTGCAATGAACATTTTCTTTGTCAGTTATAAAATGAAACAATTACAGCCTAGTGCACCCAACGGTGGATTCGCAGTGTGGTTTACACAGAAAGAAGTGGTAACATTAATGCTGCCACTCATCAGTCTGGGTGTGTGATGGCGTGGGTCATATCTGGTTTAGAATCTACACTGAGCACCAATAGAAGAAAGACTACAATAATGCCTGGATGGAACCAGCATTCAATCTAATGCTAATGTGAGTTCAACTGGAAAACCTCTAAAAATGTTCAGCTACTTGGATCTGTAATTTTCTTTGTGATTATTTTACATGACAAGTACAAGTAATGATTGTCTGTTTGAGCATGCTTTTCCCAATTTACAACATTGTGGTCAAAAGGCATCATCATCGTACCTGTAAACCCATATCATTCATCATTTGTTCCTCACCCGCTCCTCCCAGACACTGCAGCTCACAGTGGGAGGATTTCAGCTGCAGTGGCAATGCTGACAGTCCAGAAAGCAGTGGGCAGGACTAGGTGTGTGAATCAAAAAACTATCAGCGCAAAAATGTGATCAGTGTATAAATATAAATAAATAATCAGTGTATCAAAAAACATATAAGTATCAGTATAAAGTGCAAACTCAAATAAAGTGCACAAATCCGGCAGCATACACTTAACTGTGCTCACACCTCACAATCGGAAATAATAAAAACATAAAATAGTGTTGCGCCAGATAAAATAACTGTGAAATATATAAATCACAAAAGATGATTATGCAAAATAGGCAGTGCAAGTAAATCAAACAATGTCCATAAATGAATTCATAATTAGTGCAAATCCGCAGTGCAAACATAAAAAGTGTCCATCAAATAAATTCCATGCTCCCAGTTGCAAAATAACACCTCCGTGAGTGATAGAAGATCCCTTCACCATATGAAATGGCCTCTCACCTTAGTAAAAGACCTGGATACACGGTCACTACCATAAAGGGAAAGAAAGCTGCGCACAAAAAAGGTGATGCTAAAGGCTGCTAGTACAAAGTATATCAAACCCAGAAAAATGTAAAGATGGTACAGCGCCACTAAATAGGTAACTAACTAATAAATTGAGGAGGTGAACCAAAGTCCATAAGTCCATAAGAGGGAAATTTCAGATGCTGGGAATATGACCGTGAATCCCACATCAATCTTGCAAGTAGAGTTTCAGGCAGAGATCACATAAACAATAAGGATGTAACCTTACCGGACAGTTGGACCCCCTGTTACGGAAGGTCAAACAGGCATGCGATAACCACCACCAGGAACAAAACTGCAACAGAATTCCTCTCCAATCGACCACAGGCACTCCGGGTAAACATAGACCATGGATCCCGCGGACCTCACTGAACCCCAGGTGCACACAGGGGATGACCTGGATTTCAGGGAGGATCTATTGAAGATCTGCACACATCCTGCTGGACATTATGAGAACCCCAAGGAGGAATGATGATCACTCACACAGCAGAGATAAGCCATATGCTGCCGAATGGCTTCGCCTGGTGTAAGTCCAAACTAAACAGTGTCAGCCCCAGCCTGTTCTCCTGCTATAGCAATAGATCCTCCCTGAAATCCAGGTCATCCCTTGTGTGCACCTGGGGTTCAGTGAGGTCCGCCGGATCCATGGTCTATGTTTACCCGGAGTGCCTGTGGTCGATTGGAGAGGAATTCTGTTGCAGTTTTGTTCCTGGTGGTGGTTATCGCATGCCTGTTTGACGTTCCGTAACAGAGGGTCCAACTGTCCGGTAAGGTTACATCCTTATTGTTTATGTGATCTCTGCCTGAAACTCTACACGGTCACTACCAGCCTGTATCCTCAACGAGGAAAGAATATCCAGCGAACCAGGGGGGGCTTAATCCAGCCTATCACCTCCGGACATAATATGGCATGTATAGGGAATACATAAAGAGATCTAGTGCTCTCTGCTTTGAAAGACTCCGAAGGTTTATTAAGCAAATAGCTGTACTCACAAGGAAAGCACTCGGCATGCTTGTCAGACTCATACCAGGAAGAGATGCAGCGCCAGGTACACAGGCTCCGCCCCCTATACGGGTTACGACAATGCCTTCACAGCGGTGACTTCCTCCGTAGGACTAGGTGTGACCTGATACTGATTGACAAACTACAGGCTTGCGATTTAGCAGCGACATTGCTGATAGTCATGTCCTGTTTAACCCTTTCCCATCCACCCCAGCAAACCTTTAACCACTTTTAGACCGGAAGGATTTTACCCCCTTCCTGACCAGGCCCTATTTTGCGATTCGACACTGCATTACTTTACGGACAATTGCGCAGTCGTGCGACACTGTACCCAAACAAAACTTATGTCCTTTTTTCCCCACAAATAGATCTTTCTTTTGGTGGTATTTGATCACCTGTGCGATTTTTATTTTTTGCGCTATAAACAAAACAAAACAAATATTTTTCACATTCTGCTATATGATATTACCCCCAAATTTTTTTTAAAAATAAACAATTTTTTTAACATTTTCGGCCAATTTGTTTTCTGCTACATATTTTTGGTAAAGCGTGTTTTGATTGGTTTGCACAAAAGTTATCGCGTCTACTAACTACGGGAAAGATTTATGTCATTTTTTTTTTTTTTATTAGTAATGGCAGCGATTGTTAGTGGGACTGCGACATTGCGGCGGACAGATCGGACCCCTAACTGACATTTTTTACACTTTTGGGGGGACCAGTGACATTACTACAGTAATCAGTGCTATAAATATGCAGTGTTACTGTAATAATGACACTGGCAGGGAAGGGGTTAACCCTGGGGGTGATCAAGGGGTTAAATGTGAGCCTAGGGGAGTGATTTCAACAGGTGGGGGGGCGTGGCTTCTGAAATGACCATAGAGACATGTGATCCTACATAGCAGGATCACATGATCTCTATGATCATTCCAGGGAGAAGGACGGCCGTCTGTGTTTACAACAAATGTCATTTTTGGTAAGATACTCCCAATAGGAACATGTCTAAAGGGATGAAGCCCAGCAGCTTCCCTCCTTAGAGCTCTGCAGCTGCCAGAGCTGATAGATAACTATGAAACCACTCCCATCTGACCCACTCAGCACAGAGGCACAAGCAATGATTTCTTCAGAATAACAAAAGGTAGGAATCTGCAACAAAGTTTGTTAAAATCCTTGTAATGTACAGAGATCACCCAGAGGGGAATGGTTTTTCTCAACAAAAGTAGAGTTACGCTTTAAAGAGGAAGTAAACCCTCCTCTGCAACTTTTAACTATAGGTAAGCCTATGATAAGACTTACCTATAGGTACTGTAAATATCTCCTAAACATGTACCGTTTAGGAGATATTTACCTTATTTGCAGCCAGTGACATCACTGGCACATGTGCTCTGAAGGAACGGCCGCTCGGGCCGTTCCTTTAGAGCCCCGTGCTGTGAACGTTGGCTCCCGTGCGCATGCGCGGGAGTGACGTCATCGCGGTTCCAGCCAATCAGATGGCCGGATGCTGCAAGCCCGGAAGAAGGGTGACCGAACATGTCACCCGTGAGAGAGGTGAGCGGTCGGCATATTAGGGCTTCGTTCTAAGGTAAGTATTTCATAATGAGATGATACTAGCTCATTATGTGTTTGTCTTTCAAGTGTTTGTTTTTTAAAAAGAAAAATTCTGAGGTTTACAACCTGTTTAACTGATTTTGTACACTCACAAACCTCCCAACTTTCTGAGATTGAAATGAGGGACACCTATTAGCAAAAGTATGTAGGCATAGGACATACCCCCTGCCACGCCCCCCTTAAAGGAGAATTCTACCAAAAAATGATTGGTTAAACCCACAAGTGCTTTTTTTAACACTACTATGCCTTTATATTGGCCTTAGGAATGTACACATGCAGAAATGTAGAAATTGGAAAAAAGGTTTAGCCCAGTAAAACCCTTTTTGTTAGATTAGTTGTGCATTTTACATACAACTATATAGATCAGCCCAAAATGAGGGAAAAATGAGGAGGGAAGAGGGACTTTGTTCCGAATCAGGGACAGTCCCTTGAAATCAGAGATAGTTGGGAGCTATGCACCTAGGGGGCAGGAAAGTCTGCTTTGTCATGTGACCGATGTGGCTGTCACAGTGATCAGGAGTTGATGTAACCAGTTCCCGATCATTAGTACAGACTGAAAGCTGTCTTTGAAAGCTCCTTCTCAGTCCCGAGAGCAAGCAGTGAGTGCGCTCACAAAACAAAAATCTCTGCTGTCCATTCAAAGACGCATATGTACAGCATGTGGGCCACAAAGGCAAAACACACGCGCCTTCTAAGTGTAGCTGTATGACAAAGATGTATTGCAAATAAATTAGGAACTACTCACAAGTGTAAAAAAAAACGGCATGTACAGTAGCTCTAGCACTGTATGGGATGGTCCTTGGCAGCACAGTCCAGGAGGTCCACAAGGGACATGGTCATCTGTCAAGTTGTGTGAATGGTCGGCACCGGATTCCGGCACTTCCTGGTCTGTGGAACACACTTACAGAGCGGGGATAACGTCACTTCCTGAATGCTGCGTAGGGACGTCTCTGACTTTTATAGACTTCATTTATTTATGGACTCTACACATGCCATTTTTTAAATACATTTTGTTAGTAAGCTTTGTATGAACTGGTTCCTCCTTTATCTGTACATTGTTTGCATGTCTAGTGCCCACTTTGCACCAGTATTCACTCTATGTGGGCCATAAAGCCTATCCTCTTTGTTGCCATACATGTACGTTACATGGGCAGCATTAGGTTAAAGTATAACTAAAGGCAAAACTTTTTTTTTAGTTTTGGACAGAGCGGAGAGGGATTAGAACACATGTTTTTATTGCTGTCTATGCCCCCTATTAGGGAGATTAATCTTCTTTATTTGTCCTATTTACCATTATCATTGAAAGTGAAAGTAAAAGAAAATCCCAAATTTTGGGTTGTCCCCAGAAAAGTAATAGAGGGGAAATCTTCCAATGGGGACACTAGTTCTGGTGACCTGGGGGTCCTCAAGGAATTCCCTTAATTTGCAGGGATTTCCTCTCACTTCCTGTTTGCCTATGGGACAGGAAGTGAAGGGAAATCTCTGCAATGGGACAAAGATGGCGAAAAAAAATCTGACAGGTTATAACCCTCCCTTACTTCTATCCGAAATGAAAAAAAACAAGTTTTGCATATAGTTCAACTTTAATGTGTTCTAATCCCACCGTAGTACATGTAAGGACAGCCTGCATGAGGGTGACAACACTGCTCTGAATATAGGAGCACTGCAGCGTTGTCACCCCAGGGTGACTAAAGGAAAATTGTCAATACGGATGCACTTACCATTATGTAGCACATCATTTTTTTTAGCGGGAGGTTATAGTTCTACTTTCATACCATAGACATGCATATATCCAATTACTCATCAGTTACTGAGATTGACAACTTTAATAAATTGGTAAAAAAAACTGTTTACTCAAATTGTAGTGAACAGCCATTCCCATTTGATTATTCTGCATTTTTTGAACGTTCAGGCTATCAAGAGCCACAATTAATTTCAGCACTCTTTTAGTCTATTTTTAACTTGATAGATCAGTGTTGGTCAACTGTTGGTCACATTAATCAACTGGAAATTTAGTGAACATATTTTAGTATATTTTTACTGAGATCACCAGCATTAACAATTAAACTTGAGCTAACTATAATCCATCCTAACTCCCCCCCCCCCTCCCAGCCCCCCCCCCCCCTTCTTCTACTTAATCTGCATATCCTGTATAAAAAGATCCATATATTTACTTTTTTTTAATCTCACATGATCCCACAGCTCCGGCTCCCCTGAGTCAACAGAGGGGCCATGGAAGCCTAAGGCCACACACAAGGCGTTTAACTTTTTACTGCCGCTTTTAGCAGCATTAGATGTTTTTTTACAGCTTCAAAACGCCTCTCCATGTTATTCTTCACTATATTACCAATAGTATTCGGATGCCTGCCTTTACACGCACATGAGGGTTCAATATTGAGTTGGCCGATCCTTTGCAGCCATAACAGCTTCAACTTTTCTAGAAAGAAAAGGTTTAGAAGTGTGTCTATGGGAATGTTTGACCATTCTTCCAGAAGTGCATTTGTGAGGTCAGGCACTGAAGTTGACGAGAAGGCCTGGCTCGCAGTCTGTGCTCTAATTTATCCCTAAGGGGTTCTGCCGGGTTGAGGTCAGGACTCTGTGCAGGCCAGTAAAGTTCCTCCACCCCAAACTCGCTCATCCATGTCTTTATGGACCTTCCTTTGCGACAGTCATGTTAGAACAGGAAGGGACCGTCCCCAAACTGTTCCCACAATGTTGGGAGCATGAACTTGTCCAAAATGTCTTGGTATGCTGACGCTTTAATAGTTCCCCTCACTGGAATCTAAACGGCTAAGCCCAACCCCTGGAAAAACGACCACACACTATAATCTCCCCTCCACCAAATGGTTGGAACGATGCACAAAGCAATGTCTATACGGACATGGATGAGTAAGTTTAGGGTGGAGGAACTTGACTGGCCTGCACAGAGTCCTGACCTAAACCCGATAGAATACCTTTGGGATGTATTAGAGCACAGACTGCGAGTCAGGCCCTCTCGTCCACATCAGCGCCTGACCTCACAAATGCGCTTCTGGAAGAATGGTCAAACATTTCCATAGACACACTCTTAAATCTTATGGACAGCCTTCCCAGAAGAGTTGAAGCTGTTATAGCTGCAAAGGGTGGGGCAACTCAATACTGAACCCTATGGACTGAGACTGGGATGCCATTAAAGTTTATGTGCGTGTAAAGGCAGGGGCCCCAATACTTTTGGTAATATAATGTATGTGTCCATGCACACATAGGCTTTCAGGAGTTTTAGAGGCAATGGTGTTTAGAAGCTGTAAAAAAAACAGGGTTACTTAGTTCTGATGCAGCAGCGTTTTGGCAGAAAAAATGCTGACAGCTCCTTAATGCTATTAAAGTCTCCTAAACTTTGTTAAATGCTGGTGTCCAGCAAGCTTTTTTTTTGTTTGATGCAGAGGCCACTGACATCCTTAACAACCAGTGATTAAGAGTGGGCCGGGAAGACAGCCGCCGCGTCCGTAACAACGGATGAGTCATCAGGTGTCAGCAGGCTTTGAGGGTGATAGCTGAATAAAATAAAAAAACATTGCCGGCAATAAAAAAATGTGAAAAAAAACAGTGTGAGGGTCCTCCCTTGACCTGAAGGGCCTGGTATGGATTTTAAGAAGAACCCCACGTCAAAATTTAAAAAAAGAATTTGCGTGGGTCCCCCCCCAAAATGCATAGCAGACCCTTATCAGAGCATGCAGCCTGGCAGGCCAGGAAAGGGGGGGGGATGAGCAAGTGCATTGGGGCAGGGGGAACCCCACTGTTATATGTTTCATCTGTTGTTAAGGACGTGGCGGCCGACTTCCCAGCCTGCTCCTTAACAACCAGCGATTCACTGATTAACGCTGCAGCTGGTCCTGGGAGCTTCCAACTTCTCCTGGTCTTTCTTCCGGGTTTGTTCTGTTCGGCCGCTGGAATGGCCAGACTATGATGATGTCACTCTCGCACATGCGCATAGGAGACACTTCATCATGGCTCAGAGTGGTGCTGTAAATGTACACGGAGCTGTGCATGTGCAGTTTAGTGTACAATACCCTTGACAGGCAGGGAAAAGCATTTATGACAGAACAAACCACCAGGGTCTCTTCTGTCATAAGAACCCTTTTTGTCAGCATTGTTAAAAAAAAGATAAAAAAGCGTGTTTCATTCTGCTTTAAGCATAGTTATAATTGACCTTAACTAAAACCCTAAAGCTGGACATGTGCATGATGAAAAATTTTGTTTTGTTTGGTTTAGATTTGTTAATCTAGTTATTTTGCTTTGTTAAAGTCGGTTGATTAGTTCAATTCGGGATTTGTATTCGGAATTCAT
This sequence comes from Pelophylax lessonae, assembly GCF_965119305.1. Classification (NCBI taxonomy): domain Eukaryota; kingdom Metazoa; phylum Chordata; class Amphibia; order Anura; family Ranidae; genus Pelophylax; species Pelophylax lessonae. The sequence continues at coordinate 175,941,796 of NC_138777.1, read as the reverse complement.
ATTCAGAATTTGTTTCATGTTTTTTTCAAATTTTCTTTGAATTTACTGATTTTTTCAATATGAAACATCCGAATTTTGAAAATTTTGAATCGGTTGAATCGAAAATTTTAATTTTTTTTTCGATTCTAATGCGGCAAAGGGAACAAACAAAATACAAATCTTTATCAAATGATTATAATGACTCTTAAAAACATTGGCTTAACAAAAACAGCATTATTTCGAAATGGTACTCTAGTAACACACACAGTCTTTGATTTCAGAAATATGTTTATAGTTCAAATTCAAATGGAATTCAATGTAAAATTCGTTTCGAATTTCAATTTGAATTTCAGAAATTCGGACGAATTTCGTTTAGTTTTTTGGAGCATTCGGTAAGCTTTGTTTATACTGAAATTCAGATATTATCGAATCTCCGAATAATGACAAATTTTTCAGAATATTTATTTGGAACTAAACAAACCACACATGTCTACTAGCCTAACTAAACCTATTGATTCAATGGTTGCTTGTGCTCCCAACTGAACTATCAAGAGTCAGGTATCAGAACTGACCACATGTGCATCACCAACTGAAGATCAACACGGGGCAAAGATGGCAGGTTCCTTGGCTGCTAAGGTTAGAAGGAATTATTTCCGCTTTGGAGGGGGCCATGCTCTGTTTGAATTAATGTGGATTATAGAGGAATCAGACATTTAAGCTGTAGGTGGCTTTGCCAGCATCCCTCCACTCAACATAAGTTGATCTTTCTATCAACTTTTGTCAAATAAGTTGGATTTAAAATTGTCAGCCGAACAATGCCTGCATTCCATTGGTTATCTGGCAGCCACCGGAGCAGTGGCTGTCTGAAGACAAAAGCTGTTTAGCGTGGATGAAGAAATCAATTGATTTACATTATTCAGTCTGGGAGGCCTGTTTGGCCAGCTTTAAGTAGAAGGCAAGTCAAAACCTAACTCAGCTCAAAAACTTTACTCCCACCCCCATTCTAAGCCTATTCTATCTACACTGTAAAAGGAAAGATGCCCACACTTACCTATTCTGAAGTTGCTACGGTCCAGTCACATGATCAGCTTCCAGCAGCGGCTTCAGATGCCCTATGGTAAGCCTATGGGGGACATCATTGCCCAGGCTCTGCAGCCGTTGTCGGCAATCTGTCCTCTACACTAAAGTCGGCGCTGGAGAAATCATGTGACCGGACCAGAGTGACTTCAGAATAGGTTAGTATAGACAGTTTTAATTTTAGAGGGTAAATAGAATAGGCTTAGAATGGGGGTGGGAGAAGATTTAACCACTTGCCGACAGCCCCCCGCAGATATACTGCGGCAGGCTGGCTCGGCTGCGTGAACCTCCATACCTGTACCTTGTTCTTTTGGGCGAACACGCAGCGCTGGAGGCACGTGCCCGCCCCCATTAGGCAGCGGGGATACCAATCCACTGAGCCGGCAGCCGTGATTGCTGCCATTCACCTGCGATCGCTCCCTGCTGAGAAAACGACGGTTTGATGTTGTAAACACAGCAGACCGTTGCTCTCTCTGAAATGAACACAGAACTCCTGTGATCCTCCTATTTAGGAACACAGGTGTCTGTGATCATTTCACAAGTCCCTCCCCCATACATTTAGAAAACACTCCCCGAGGCTCACACTTAACCCTTTGATCGCCCCTGGGTTAACCCCTTCCCTACCAGTGTCATTAATACAGCAACAGTGCATATTTTTAGCGCTGATTACTGTAATAATGTCACTGGTCCCCCCAAAAGTGTCAAAAATGTCAGTTGGGGGTCTGATCTGTCCGCCACAATGTCGCAGTCCTGTTAAAAATTGCAGATCGCCGCCATTACTAGTAATAACAAAAAACATTTTTAAAAAATGACAAATCTTTCCCCTAGTTTTTAGACGCGATAGCGTTTGTGTAAACCAATCAAAATACACTTATTGGGATTTTTTTTTAACAAAAAGATGTAGCAGAATACAAATTGGCCTAACAGGATGAAACAATTTGACTTTTAAATTTTTTTTTTGGAATGTTCTATAGCAGAAAATGAAAAATATTGTTTTGTTTTTTCAGAATTTTCGTTCTTTTTTTGTTTATAGCGTAATAAATAAAAATAGCGAAAGAGAGAACATGGAGACACCACCAAAAGGTTGATGTTCCAAACAGAGCGGGGGAAGGGGATGTTGTGATGCTTGAGTCAAGGGAATGTGAAGCAAGAAATGCTGTTATATAAAAAAATATCAAATTTTATAAATACATATCATATTAAAAGGATATTCATGGCAGAGAAAGCACAGAATCACAAAAAATATATTCACAAAGATAATACAAGAAATTACCAATTAGTGAATGAACACTAATGGAGTGAGTAAGTCTAGAGAACCTTCAATACATCAGAAAGGATTTTACATATATGGTGGGTTCCACACATTGGGAGATATTGCTGGAAAAAACGAGAAGTAGGGTGACCAATGAACCCCAACGCGTTTCAACTTGATATAAGCCTTCTTCAGGGGGTATATGTATTGGTCCACACTTCTTGGGGAGAAGAAATCTATATATATGTTTCAAAGAATAATAAATCATTATACCAAGAAAGCACAGCATAAAAGAATATCTATCTGAAGAGGACTTTAAACAGGCAAGCAAGAAAACTTACATGCGTGTATAGCCCATCCACAGGTGACTTAACACTGATGTATTGTGGTTATTAGCATGTATTCAATCCACAGATAAAAAAGCCCGGGAGCAAGTCAGAGCAGAAGCCCCCCTCTCTGAGGACCAAAAGGACAGGAGCCTCAACGGAGCACGGCACATCCAATCTAGGAAAAGAGGGAAGAAGGAGAAGAAAGACAAGAAAGAGGCAAGGAGAAGAAAAAAAAATATATATGAAGGAATAAAAAAAATAAATATATATATATGTATGAAAGGAAAATGAAAAAAATAAAAAAAATGAAAACTGAAGAGCTGTGTCGTATCTCATAAATGATGGTCTAAATTGATCCGGTATTTCTTCTTGCCTTTCTTACACCCCCCCCCCCCCCCCCAACATTAATTGAATTAAGTTCTAGAAACCTATGCTAATTTTATGTACCAAGAAGAGCGTTACTTTCTATGTATTCGATGAACAAATTATGAACAAAATAAAACTTTTGGAAACGTTTTTCATTAATTGGGATGGATGCCACAGTACCACTGTCTACTTAGGAGTGTAACTGAGCATATTAGTTTCTTTTTTCAAATAAAAATCACACAGGTGATCAAATACCACCAAAAGAAAGCTCTATTTGTGGGAATTTGTGTACAGCTAGCAAGACCGTGCAATTGTCTGTTAAAGTAACGCAGTGCCGAATCGCAAAAAAAATGGCCTGGTCCTTAAGGGGGCAAATCCTTCCGGTCCAGAAGTGGTTAAATTAGGTTTTAACTTTCCTTCCATTTTAATTCACACACACACTTGTTGGAAACATAACTGCATTCATTTTTAGATGTTTTTTTTTTTTGCCTAGAATTCTGCTTTAATTCATACTCTTTCAACTCCAAAAGAGCGGCCAAATCGCAGACTAACAATGGCATTCGCCTGCTGACTTAGCTCGTTTTGGGGGAAGAAGGCGGCTAATACAGCTGTCTGTAGCTTTCAAACCATAAATTCAAAAGCCAGTTACCTCTGCAACAAAGATTATTTGGAGAAAGTTATTATAAGTCTGCACTATTTGCTCTTTGCAGATAAGCGATATCTTGCGTCTCTCTGTCAAAATATCGTCCAAGTTCTTTCCTCAGCTTCTGAAGCTGTAAGGGCTGTTCCCTTTGAGCTGTTTCTGGAAAGTTGACAAGGTTAATTGACAATTAATTCCCCTAAGAGAAGCGGGCCTGGTGCCAAATCAACTCCAAGAAAATTCAGAGCTCAAAGCTGTGACTGGAATAATTTCTTCGTAAAATCCATGTCGTGAAAAGAGACACATCTCATCAGCACTTTGCAGAGAGGTGAAAACTTTGTAATCTGTCATATTTTTAATGGGCAGATAGAATCATACTGCTATCTGTTCATTTAGCTACTTGCTAGTAATTTGTGTGATCTTTCCAGGTGAGCATGACTTTGGAGGACAAAGTGAAGACATGTTGATAATATTTTGTAAACCTGTGTAGTCATTTTTGATACATTTGTTTGGGAGGCTGGTATATGCTTCCAGTCAATGGACTAATGTAAATATGCAGCTACCCCAAGTGTTTTTCAAAAATTGTAAATAAGTTAACCGCGCTAGATAATAAAAAAAAAAAAAATTCAATGCAGCAACCTGAAATGTGACAAACACCCAAAAAACATATAAATAGAAAAGCTGCGCTAAAGTGAATGGACTGTAAGTGAAATAAGTATAAAGTCCTAATAAAGTCCCATAATGAATTGTGGATTGAGTGAACAAAAACAAAAAAAAATATAAATATATATATATATATATATATAATTATATATATATATAAATAATATAGTCCAAAAATATCCAAATGATGTGTAAATCTTCTAGAGGGATTGACACTGGATGTATGTACTGCTTACCAGAAACAGCAAATTCAAACGCCTGATACGATGAAATATGGCTCTCCGAATCCACTGTATACCAGGGGAAAACCCTTAAGAGGGATTCCGGGCCTCAGACAACACAATATATTCAATAGGCGTCAATCATGTGTAAAAATAAAATATTCATAGCGTGATACTGTATTGTGACAAAGTGCACATAGCAAGCATAGAATCACCTATGTGTATAAATTGGGAATAAGTGCTGGGTAAGAGCAGAAGACCACCACCAACATCACAGGCTGCTTACCAGACACATATGTGTTGATAGCACAAAAAGGAAATAGGTCCAAAGCCGTCAAAGTTCAATCACATACGACAGAATCCAATCCACAGCTGTGACCACCACCAACATATACCACTGCTTACCAGAAATATGTTAAAATGATGCAGGCAACAGTCTAAGGAACCAAGAGGTTGGGAATCCCAAAGGATAAATATTGAATGAAGTTCCCCTCAGAGTCGCGGAAACACCGGTCCCAACCAAAAGAGGTGTCTTATCCAAGGATATTCTCACATGTAGCAATTATGTGGTCACATATAAGAAATAAAAATGCCCCATAGCGTAAAACCATTTCATTTATTAACATAAAAAAGAAGTGACACTTACAAAAAAGCAAGGAGTAAGCGCTGAATTGAAGCCGCCGGCCGGTAGGCTCCAAACACCCGTCCTCACGTCTCGTGTGGGTGATGTCAGCACGCCGCGACCGACGTACGTTTCGTCAAAACTGACGTTCTCAAGGTAGCCAAGTGTTTTGCTTTGCGTCTTTTAAGATTCTATGTAGTATAAGCAAGGAAGCAATACAACATCCATAGTCTATTAAAGTACCTTACTAAACAAAATTATTTGTGTGTTTGTCACGTTTGTTTTTTTCCTTGTTGGCGGTACACTTTATTTGCGGTTTCATTAGTAGGGTGTAGGTCCTCGGGCCTGCCCTGAAAGTCTTGGGAGGGGGGTGGATATGGCCTTCTGGCTTAGTTCGCCCTCTCTCATGGGGTCTCCTTTCGGGGGAGGCCCACCTAGTACTTGGGGTTGGTCTGTTTTGGCAGACCTCCCATAGAATGGGGTCTGCCTGGTTTTGGCTAGGTGTACCAGTGAGTACCTCAGTCCCTGTCAGGAGCCTTGCGCCCCGGGGGATCAGGGTAAGGGCCCTCCCTCTTTGGATGAGGTCCATGTGTACGCCCTGTGCACTTTTTTGCATTCTCACTCTTTGTGTGTGCTCTTTTTTTTTGCACCGGGTGTTAGTCTCGAGTGTGTTTTACACACCACGGGCAAAAAAAGAAAAATGCTGTATATACAACTGTAGGGAAAAAAATTCAAGACATACAAAGTATTACAAAATATGCCCAAAACATGCACAAGCTTTCTATCCTTCCTCGCAAATACAGTGCATCCGGAATGTATTCATTTATCGGAGTCCACCTGTGGTAAATTCAGTTGATTGGACATGATTTGGAAAGGCTCACACCTGTCTATATAAGGTCCCACAGTTATCAGTGCATTTCAGAGAACAAACCAAGCAATCAAGCTCAAGGAATTGTCTGTAGACCTCGGAGACAAGATTGTATCAAGACACAGATCTGGGGAAGGGTACAGAAAAATGTCTGCAGCATTGAAAGTCCCAATGAGCACATAGCCTCCATTATTTGTAAATGGAAGAAGTTTGTAACCACCAGGACTCTACCTAGAGCGGGCCGCCAGGCCAAACTGAGCGATCGGGGAAGAAGGGTCCTAGTCAGGGAGGTGACCAAGAACCCAATAGTTACTCTGACAGAGCTCCAGCGTTTCTTAGTGGAGAGAGGAGAACCCTCCAGAAGAACAGCCATCTCGACAGCACTCCACATTACACCCTGGTGCACGTGATATGTCATCCCTATGCTAAGTGAAGGATAATGCAACATAGTAATTATTTGTGTGTGGGTTGTGGCAATACAACCATGTCGTTTGCTATTGGATGTTTAGTTAAACTGGTTAATCTGAGATGGTTTAGGAATGCATCTATACGCAAAGCGTTCAATAAGACATCATACCAACATAAGTTGGTTTAATGTGCAGTGCATATTAGTATTATCTGCTTAAAGAGGAACTGAACAGCGGGCAGAGGAAAATGACTCATCATCAGTAATACCAGTAGTCTCTCTACAGCTGATCTTCTCCATTACTGACTTACCAAGTCTTGTTCTGCAGTATGTCTTTGTGTGCAGGCGCCATCTTGGAAAGAGTCAGAGTCTCTAGCAAAGAGAACATTGAATAGCACAGAAGTGAAACCACTAAATCTCACTCCAAATCTGCTAAGACTAGGAGTCAGGGGCAACAGTGCCTGAATTCCCATCCTGTAGATATTGTATACAGCTATTAAGCCATAGGCACAGAAGTACCTAGGTACACTCCCATACCCGGAAGTGAATATGTGCCCTCCTATTTTTTAGGGATAACTCTAGACAATAGGGTAATTTTCAGGGTACTTCTTAGGCCCGTTAACATTTCTAGATGTTTCCTATAACATAATAAATATTCTCTTTTTGAGTTCAGTTCCCCTTCAAGAGCACTGCCTTTATCGCATGCAAGAATTATATTGAATCTTGATAAACAGTAGAGAACTGCTAGTCCAGAAGTGTCATAGAATGGCTATATTGTCACCAGTGGTAGACCTGGGATCTCAGAAGTCTAGGGATTCTTTTCCTTTCTAGCGGTCCTTCTCTGGGCAGTTCGGAATTTACTGAGAGGCACTCTTTTGTCATGACCCATTGATGACAGTAAGGCGTGAGGCCATTTTAAATTATCAAACAAGAGTGTAATCCCTAAACAGAGAATGGTCAAGTCAAGTATCATATTAACAAGGTCATAGCAGATGTTGAATGAAAAGAAGGAACCATAGAATGACCTGCACTGATGAGTCAGAATACCTCTCCTGTATACAGCCCTCACATCCCCCTTGAATGGATCTTCAATATATTAAAACTTTAGAAAAATACAATAAAATATATGTGAAAAGAAATGGAAAAAATAAATATCAGGTTTAAGATGTATTGGGATTAAAAACATCAAGCCAGAACACACAGAAAGAAGGGTAACAATGCAGGTGACCCACGCAATGCACCAACAATCACTCAAGGTAGAAGAAGTCCATACATATTCTCAAATGTTAATAAAACTAAGTAGAGGTGTTAATATGGTGGGGGCAAAGAGTGAGAGATGCAGGCTGGAAGGTAATAGGAAAAGTAGCAGGGAACAGTACCAGAATATAATCCGGCCAGGTTTCTCCAAAGACATTGTTTTTCTAGGGTCCCATTTGGATGTCATATTTAGCTTTAAGCTGTGCCAACGAAATTGGGCATTTTTTTTTTGGCTGTCAAAGCCTCACTAACAAGTGAGCTCTGCTCTTCTTCAGTACCTCTAGGGATGTCATTTTTATCCACTACACGGTAAAAACTAATTGTGAATGTCATATCACAGAGGATATATATAATTAATGCAGTGAAAGAAAAAGCAGCATTTCAGCTCACAGCAGAAGAATAATAATCCAGGATTAAGTTTCTAAATGAACAGCGGGAGATTTCCTGTATAAACATTGCTTGGCAAATACATGGGCATCTGAGAGAAGAGTCTATTAGTCTGTTATGGCAGTATACAAATCCAACTGATTTAATTACAGTAGGAGAGCCACAAGGGATGGCACTAAAAAATACGTCAAACTTAAGACAAAACAAGAAATTACAAGTTGCTAGAAAAGAGATTTAAAGTAATTTTCAAGAGGCCCTCTAATTTTGCCCAGGTGCTGGCATTTACATTGTTTTTAGCTCCATGCTGCACATAATAAATCATTATTCTTTTGAGATTTCCCTTTATTATTTTCATGTGTAATTCACGTAAAAAGAAAATCAGCACTTGCCCAACATTTGTAAATAAATAGTATATTTTGTTGAATCTTCAAAATGCCAATGGAAATCCACTGAAAGCATAGAGCTGGACTGACTATAAGGCTGCATTCACACCTTGGCATTTTGATTTGTGGTTGGAATCGCTGCAATTCTGCCCTTGGTTTCAAAACGCTTTGCTAAAATGAAAGATTGCACAACATTTTAGATGCTGTTCATTTTAATGGCACCTAAATATGCAGTGCAGTTCTTGCACGATAAATCACGCTGCAATCGAAACAAACAGCATCGTGCAAAGTTTGTCATCCAAAAGAGGCTTCAGATCCTTTTTTGGGGGTCAAACTACACGCATTGCCATTTGGCGTGATTGCAGCGCGATTTATTTATTAAAACCATGGCATCTGAGATGTGCATTGTGCAGTTTTTCATTTCAGAAGAATGTTTTAAAATCATGGGCAGAATTGCAGTGATTCTGTAAGTGATTCAAAATGCCCATGTGTAAATGCCCTTTAGGCCTTAAAGGCCTGTGCCTATAGGCAACTGAGGCAAAGAAATTACTTTTTCAGTTTCATTTTTTATTTTGTTTTAATAAAAGATACAAGTAGACATCTAATACTGGTGCACAAAAAAGAAAGAAAATAACCTGATGGTTACAATAAAGGATTAAGGAAATAAAGACAAAGGTGGAGAATATGTAGTAATAAAGACTATCATGCATCAGTTTATCAGTTACCAATATCAATATAACTGGGTGGTAAGTATGAAGAAAACAAGATTGCAAATGTAAAAGGATTTTTTCACCATGATGCACTGTATGGCCTCTGAACATAGGTCAGCTGGCTTAGAAGAGACAAAAATTGGGGCTTTGTTATGTGCCAGCCCCCTCACTATAAAAGGGTGGTTTCCCAGGAGCCATTTTCAGTATGTGCTGGAGTAGTTTAAGGGAGAGATGACAATCTGTGTGTAAGGAGAGTTGGTTGTTTAACAGTATACTGTGCTACATTGTGCTAAAATACTGTGGATTGCATAATCTTGTGTACTCTCCCGTGTTCACAATTCAGAGATCCAACAGGCCCTTTTAGGATTACCTTTTTGTGTTTGTCAGCAATAACTGTAGTTGCTATTTAGCTCCGGTGTCCACCCATGCAGCCTTTTTTTCTTGTAAATAGTTAATCTGGAGTATACCACTATTCCCTTCTCCCATCCCTATTTAAAATAAAACACCAAAAACAACTACAAGCCCCTGGACTGAACATTGACTGAGCCAAGAAGTAAAGTGTTAAATTGTGAATACCAGAGTTCCTAACGGTAACCCAGGGGACCCAAGAGTTTAATATCCAGCAGCCCTCAAGGGGGCAGTGCTACATGTAGCTCAGATAATACAATGTAAGGGTGCTTTCACATTGCCCAACTGCAGCTAAGTGTGGGTGCAGTTCAGCATACCTGTGGTTTTGATGCAGGTTACCTGCCATTTCTTACAGACTTCTATTATTTCCCGCATTTTTGGTGTGTTTTCTGAAAGCACACCAAAGGTCCTGCATGCTGCTTCTTTGCTGCACTTTCAGAAAATGCACCATAAACACGACACATATGAGAAGTCTATGGGAAACTGCAGGTAATCCACACGAAAAATGCTGGAACACTGAGCAGTATCTGGTCCATATGTTCACGGCTAGATAGTGAATGAGGTTGTAAGGTCTACAAAGTATATATGTTCCATAAAGTCTATGGGCCAAAAGTTGTGCATATAGAGGGAGAATAGAAGAGAATAGAAGAAATACTTTATTTGCTGGCAGTCTTTATAAATAATCTGGGCCAAGCAGATTTATAGCATCTAAACAGTGTTAATTTTGTCTATAGCTATGAGTTGTTCTATGAACATCAATTCATTCATCAGGTCAACCTATTCTGCTGATGGGACATAAAGTAGGTAGACTTTCCATGTCTGGGAATAAAAGAAAAAAAACAAATCTAAAAAATCTTTAAAAGGACTTTTGGCAGAAACGTAGTCTGGAAATATTGTTAGAAGGACTAGTAATAAAAATAGTGATAATATTAGTAATAGTATTATAAAGTTACAAAATCCTATCCCAGAAACTACTGATGGGTTGGCATTCATACCAGATATGGAGATACGAACCTGTGGATGGCAACATCAGCAAACATCAGAAAGAGTAGGGTAAATTGAATGTGGTTTTAGTGTTAAATACTATCTGGAAGGAATTTTGAAACTTTGCATGATTTAAGAAGTTGTAATTTTAGTTTGGGTTAATGAAAAAACTATCTCCACTCCTTTGGAGAAATAGTTAAAGATAGTTTTGTTTCCCATCTCTTCATGTATGCGGGAGTTGCATTAAAGTTTTGGATAAGTTCTACTATATCATGAACACAAGTGTCAGTAGTCACAAGAACGTAATGTAGAACTATGGTCTCCCATTAAAAAAAATAATGTGGTGCAGCACTTAGTTATATGTGCATCTGCACTTACAGTTTTCTCTTAGTTCCCCTCTAAAGTCCCACGTAATGCATCTTCCTGTGATGGTGTGGCATTGATGTTGCCCTGCTCCTGAGTTAAGAGTTACCACACTCATGTAGACTGCACTGGCTTGCACTACAGTGGGAAGAAATAATTCTACAAGGGGTGTGGCTGCCAGTATTGTCACTGCTTATTCACAAGCCTGTAGCTTGTCAATCAGCACCTGGCCACACCTAGTCCTGCCCACTGTTCACTTGATTGACTGCACTGCTTTTGTTGCTAAACCCTCTGACTGTGAGCTGCAGTTCCTGAGGAGGAAAGGCTGCGAGATACAATTGAAGAAGGATTTGGCCATTCGGTATGATCGAAATCTCCTGATTCTCCTCGTCCCGAGGCTGATCCAGTTGAGGATTTTCTCTCACAGGACTCCCTCTCTAAAGCTCTGTCTTCACTTTACTTGGCTCTCCTCAGTGTGGAGTCTACTTAGATGAACCGGTTGTGGGATCAGTGGAGGGGTGATATTCCAACTTTGGACAGGGAGCCCTGGGAGGAATGTTTTGAGGATAGTTCTAGAGCCCCTTTCACACAGGCAGTGCGCCCAGCGGAATCCGTTTTGCTCAGCGGGGATCGATCCGCCAATCCCTGCTGAGCAGGCGGATGACAGGTCCGCCTCCACTTACTTTGCAGAAACAGAGCTGTCAGAGCCCTGCTCTCCTCCATGGGAGATTGGATGAGAAAGGACCACCTGTCTGTATTCATCTGATCCTATCCGATCCTCCAGAATGATGGAAAATAGGGTTTCCATCCGTCCAGATTTCACGGACAGAATCGGATCGGATAGCAGCGGGTGCTGCTCCATAGGGCTACACAGAGCATCCGATCAGGTCCGTCTGAAAAACTGACAGGCGGACCGGATCGGAAAGCTCGTGTGATAGGGGCCTAAGTTAGTTATTTCTTCACAAGATAAACTGATTCAAACATAGAATATAATACACACCTCAGAGATTGCACAGAATCTACCCACAAAGGTCTTCCAATTCTTTACGATGTGACTCTTTTGTTGGAATGTATTACCATATGTTTTGGACTTGTCATGGAGTGATGTAGTTCTGGATGGAGGTATTTGATCTTATTAATGACCATCTGAAACTGTCCCTTCCGCTCTCTTCTGAGCTTGCTCTGGTACATTCTTTGCATTAAGATAAAAAAGCTTCAGTGTGCAGCAGCCCCCCTCAGCCTCCCTATTACTTACCCGAGCCCAATCTTATTTCAGCGATGTGCACGAGTGCCTCGGCCATCCTGGACTCTCTGTGCCATTGGCTCCCGCTGCTGTCAATCAAAGTCAGTTAGCTAATAGGGATAAAAAGCGGATGGGGCTGAACAGCGGCTCCATGTCTGAACAGACACACGGAGCTGTGGCTCAGCTCGGGTGCCCCCATAGCAAGCTGCTTGCTGTGGGGCACCCAACAGAAGGGAGGGGCCAGGAGCACAGACAAGGGACCCAAAAAGAGGAGGATCCAGGCTGCTCTGTGCAAAACCACTGCACAGAGCAGGTAAGTATAACATGTTTGTTATTTTTAAAGAAAAAAAAACGGGACTTTAGTATCACTTAAATTATTGACTTTTTACTTGCCGGCCTTGGTGGCTGCATGGGAGTCTTCCATTAATGCGCTGCTGCCTATGTACAAATAACATATATTATAAGGAATTGTCCTGGGAAATATGACAAGATCTGACAGCCTTGGACAGCACAATAAGTACCCCCCCCCCCATCTTTTTCTCTATTGACGATATGGGGTTTCACTGTTTGTCTTTCTGTAAGGGTCCCCTTTTTAGCATATTTTTTGCTATATTTATATACTCTGTATTCTACTCCTGCTAGCTGTTGCTTGTCTGTAGCTTATGTTCAAATATCTGTACCTCATTATAATGCTGGTTATTATCTAATTGTTTGCTGCCATTGTATCGTGCCATTGTTTAAAAAAAGAGCAATCCCGGTTGTCAAAAAAAAAGAAAGGAAACCAATCATCTCCCAGACTTCTTTGTCAACACTTTTCTTTCTCTGGTTTATAACACTAACCCAGCAGTTCATCATCCTCAATGGCTTCTGCCTACTTTTGCTGGATCACTAATAAAGATGCCCTTATACTTGGGCTGTAGAGAAAGACTGCTCGTAAATAGGCTGACACTTTCAAAGCAGGAATATTTCTTGGGTGGCCATCAAATGGCTGAGGCAGAACATGTGGTTGTTTGAGAACTATACATTTATGTGGCTTTTGTAGAATCATATCCATTGTCCCCCAGGCCCAGCTGATATGGGTTATTGCCACTGATCAGATATTCTATTAACCGCACAGCTTGACATTACTGTAGATGGGTAAGATGGGTAAGTCAGATGTAGAACCCACCTGCAGCTGTGAAGGAAAAAATCTCAGGTAGCTAAATCTGTTAGTCTATGAGCAGGTTTTAGGTGATTGTGCTTCGTGCTTGGCTGCAGTTTCTACAAGCTGTGATGTGATGCCTTGCTTTAAGAGTACAGCATGCAGCTCAGCACCAATTTGTCCACCAGACAGCACAGACCTTCTTAAAAAGCACATTGCAATTACTCTTATCTCTACAGATAAGAAGTATTAGCGTCTCTAATAGCAAAAGGCAGGCAGCCAAATTAATTTAGGTTCTGGCAGATTTACAGTTTCAAGAATTTATTGAGCAGGTAGTGACAGAAACCACTGAAGGCAAACAAGTATAAAATACAAAAACAAGAATAAATAGCTTCTTTAGCATATTAACAACAAACCTACCTCCTTTTAACAATTTTAAAGCCTTTTGCAGCAATTTAAAAGAGCATCTTATGTATTTATTTATTTATTACAGTTATGCATATGGCTTCATGAATTTATGCAGTACTTTAAAGATTTATTGTATATTTCAGTCCCTGCCCTCAAGGAGCTTATAATATAAAGACCCTAACTCACATGCATACATACAAATATTAGGGTCAATTTAGACAGGATCCAATTAGCCTACCAGTGTGTTTTTGGATAGTGGGAGGAAACTGGAGAAACCCTATGCAGGCATATGGAGAATATGCAAACTCCAGGCAGGTAGTCCCATGGTTAGTTTTTGAACCAACGACCCTAATGCTGCTAGGTAGAAGTGCTAAGCACTTAGCCACTGTGCTGCACATCACTTACCCACTGTGTTGCCCGTCTTTGTCCTTATCATTTGTATGACCATCACTTTACATACTGATGACTTGCACATTGGCCAGCATATTTAAAAAATGTTTCTCTGATCCTTGTTGGACTGTAAAATTGTTATCTCCATTTATTGTATGACCAGCATTCAGCCAAGTGACAAGTTGGCTCTGAATATGTTTACCTAACTTGCGTTGATGGAAACAGTAGCACATCAGTTTAGGATGCTATTGAGATTTTTTTAGAATTCATTGACAGATGCATTTGACCAGCTGTTGACTTCCTTTTGACCTGCGATCGACCTGCTTTAAGCAGGTTTCGCGTTTCCATAGACTTTTATGGAAATGCAAAACCTAGCTGATTCTAAAAAATGCCTATTGGGACAGGCTCTAACGCTTGCCATACAAGAAGTAAAATGTGTTTTGTGGGTGGACCTGTTGGTACTACCAAGCTCAGGAAAAGACAGGTATTTTTTGAGAAATTATCATTTTTATTGTTATTATTTTTTTTCCAACATATGACAGAGGAAGTACAAGACAGTCAGATTGCTAAAATACAGATAATTAGGTAAAGAAGCAAAAATATAGTAGTTAGACCTCAAACCAAGATACATAATAGATTATCACTTAATGCCAAGATGACAGAGTGAGATCAACAATCTGACTTCCAGGAGGAAGAGAAAAGAATACACAAGAGCAAACAAAATCTTATCCGCTCTAAGGTACGCAACCACATAAGGCACTGTACTAGACACAAAGGAGAGGTAGACAAGTGCAGGAGGGCAAGAGGGAGAGAAGAAAGAAAAAAAAAGAAAAGGGAGGGGAGAGTAGAGGATCTACCGGTTTCAAAGCCTACCAAAACTGGAAGCCAAGATCTACGCACATCATACAATGGCCAGGGATAAGTCAGAATGGGGGAGCTTCTGAAAGGTCCCACAATTCCCAAACCCAGGTATGAGTATCCAGTGAGTCAGGTAAGAAAGCAGTCAGGTATTCCATCCTCTTCACATCTTGGATCCTAGAATACAATGCTTCTCAAATTTAGGAGCAACCAAGCATCGTTCTGTAGTCAGCACCTGTGCAAGGAGTTTTTTTTAGGAAATGTAGAGAAGGATTGAGGAGGGACACCCAGGAGGACAGTTTTGGGATTAAAGGGACTTCAGGATCCAAAGATGAAATACAATAAGGAGTGGACCATCTGCCAGTAAGGTACAATTAATAGGTAGGACCAGTAGATGTGGTACAATGTGCCTGGATCTTTTTTGCATTGCCAGCAGTGATGGTCAGCAGAGGGATATATGGAGTGGAGCAGGTCTGGGGTTTGGTACCAGTGGAAGAGAATATTTTAATGATTTTCCTTATACAAGGTGCAGATAAAGCTTTTGGAAGCTTGTGACCAAATAAGTTGCCACATTTTCAGGTGCAGCTCTTCCTCCAAGGCCTGCTCCCACCTTTGCATATAGGCATGCTAAGGCGCGGGCGGCATAGGGTAAGCAAAAAAGAAGTTTATTAATGCTGGAGATCCTGCCCTTGGAGGATGGGCCTTCTAGACAAATTTTTTCAAACACCATCAGTTTATGAAAATTCAAGGGTGTTCGTAAAGAATTTCACATAATGGAATATTTGTAAATAGCTAAAAAAGGCCTGCCTGGGAAAAGCATCCTGCAGGTCCTCTAAGGTCCACAGTAGTCTAGTTCTAACATCCACCAACTTACAAAAATAAAACAAGGCCCTTTCCATCCAAAAAGGGGACATCTGCAAGGTCAAACTGTCTGGATTTAGGCGTAAATAGAATAGAAGTTGCTAATGAAGCATCAGAAGTAAAAGGGTAGAGAACCTTGGAAAACTGCCAGAGGGTACGCAGAAGGGATATAAGTCCCAACAAATGGGAGGTATCAAGTAGGACATCACTACTCCACAACATAGTGTTCGGATGCACAGGAACCAGCCAGTTTCACGACCTCTGTCCAGCGATATATGCATGGAGGGTACACCAAGAGGTGAGAGAGCGTAGCTGGGTGGCCAAGTAGTACTTAGCAACATTTGGGAATGCAAGGCCACCATGGTTCGGTGAGCATAGAGGATGGATGTAGCGATCCTGTGTCTTTTATAGTTTAAAAAAAAAATGTAGCTTGTCAGTTTGAAGGTTCTTAAGGTGTGAGGATGGGATAGGATTATGCAGGGTCTGAGAAGGGTAGAGAAACTTAGGTAATATCGCCATCTTAATGCTAGCCATATGTTCTAACAGGGAAAGCTTGTGGGATTTTCACCTTGTAAGGGAGGCCTTCATAGAGGCAATGGGGATAACTAACTTTATAAAGAAAGTCAAAACACAAAAATAATTTTGCAAGCTACCATGCATGTGCTAAATACAATCAAATCAAAATAAGTGCCGTGCTACGCCATCCATCCAAAGAAAAAACTATGCAAAAACATAATATACTGTAGATACGTGCAGTAAATAATATGAAAAAATATGATTTGTTGATGAACTCGCATTTTCATGAACGTTTATGAACTGCACTTTAGTGAATTTTATAATTGCACAAAAGCATTTTTCACGTATATATATTATGTCTTCACTTATATGTTGTTTGTATTTATTAATTTATTCACTGCAGGTATCTACAGTATATTATATTTTTATATCATTTTTTTGTTTGGATGGATGGTGTAGCGCGGCACTTATTTTGATTGTATTGGCTTTATATAGAGTATCGTAAAAAACAGTTAAACAGGTATTTTTTATTGACTTCTGACGAGTTTGCTGGGTAGAAAATTGTTGACCAAACAGCGTCTACATCCAATCAATTCCAGGCACTGTTTAGGTATCCTGTCAGTCGCAGGTGCCTGCTTTCAGAATAAAATAGTTGGCACTGTAGATTCATCTTTCCACACTGTTTAGCATAAGTAAATCAGCTGCAGCCACTGATCAGTGTATCAGAATACAATTTCCTTTTAGGAGCAGGAATTCCTCCATCCACCTCGTTTGATTGGATGTTTTTTTTTTCATTCATCCGGCTGGCTAAACGGAAAAAAAAAAAAAAAAATCTGTGTATAGCAAACTAAAACAAGTAGCTCCAAAGAGTGCTCCAGGGGAGAAAATCAACAGTATTGATTGTCTACAGTTTTAAAGCCCTACTGAAACCACTGGCCAATGGACGTATGAATATGAGTTTGCCAGAAGTGGGTCCCTTAACTTTCACAAGAGAACTCTCTCGAAGGGAAAGAGTATTTGTAATCCACCATACTAGGGTAGGTGTAGCAGTCTCCTCATGCTATCCCTGGCAGCAGACAAATCCCCACAAAGGCAACAAAATGGAACACTATAAGGGTGGCGGGAGGCCTCTTAATACCAGTGCTGAATAAGTGTCCCCTGGTTGGCAGTCAGTCCTCATGTCCTCCCTGATGGTCAGGCGAAAGATCATGCCATCAAGAGACTTTCTTCTCAAGCCTGTGCTTTCTCCCTGTATGGAGTCCGCAGTGCAAGTCCCAGGTAGACTCTCTGGGGTTCTTTCCTCTGCTTACAGAAGAGGGTACAGTACAGAAGCTCAGTACTGTCTAATTTGCAGTAGCCTTCACCATTGCACAGTCTCTCCATACAAGAGACAAGCTGTCCTGCTCTCTCTGCTCCTCGTGGGTCTATACACTGAGGTCCTCTCTGCAACTCACCACACCTTTACCCTGTGGCTGTCCCCCCAGGAATTTTCCCTTCACTTTCACTTCTTACCTGCACACCATTGGGCAGGACTAAAGGTCCAGCCACCATACAGCCAATCAGCATCCTCCTCTGGTTTTCAACAAAATAGCACCCCCCAATCTTATACTGATGACACTTCTTCCTCCCACCTTTACATTCCTGTCTGAATGTTCATCACCTGCTGTCTGTTCCTCCTCTCCTCCCTCATGGTGGCAAGTTGTCTATCAATGGCTAGGAAAGGAGAAACAAGCTGCTGTGAGTTGAAGGGGCCTCCGGCAAGGCTAAATACTCATACTGTATAGCGAAATTCTCTTTTGTCTATAATTTCCATGTTCCAATATCTTAAGGTACAATGTAATTGCTTTTTGTATAAAATCTTGAGATCCTTCACAAGCTTCCCCTATGCCTTCCTATTGTTCAGTTGTTGATAAACTTCCTCCATGTTCCTACTTTTTTCCAACATTCTATTATTATACCTCCAACTTTAATTGCAAGTTTCGCAATATATTTATAATTATCCTGCACTGATTTTAGAGCACATTTTTCTTCACTACACAATTTCGGGGACATTAACGTCTTATATTTCAGTTTCTTTAAATCCCTTAGTTTCTCAAAAAACTCAACACTTTATTATTTGTACCAACAAGATAAAAAGTGAATGTTTTTTTCAATTAGGTATTTCTGACTCCTTCCAGACAAGAATCAGTAAGGGGTTGCACAGCAGTCTTCAAATAATATCTCTTTAAACTTTTGAATAAATGTATGAATGTCTATAAATGTCTAAAACTTATTCAGCCTTTCATCAGGTGCAGACTTCAATCCTTTATTCAACCATGTTTTTTCTTTCTGTCAATTCTACAGAGCCCATTTCAAAGATACCTTAATTAGAGGCTCTTTCAACATTAAAATTGTATCCCTGCTTCCTCTTGGGTTGGCAAAGAGGAAGCATTTTTTCTTGGGAAAGAAACATGGAGAATTTGCCAGTGTTTTTGTGGTGTTCATTCTTCTGGCCTGTAGATGTCACTATTTACAGTTGTTACATATAAAGTAAAACCTTGGATTGAGAGTAACTTGGTCTGAGAGTGTTTTGCAAGACAAGCAAATTTTTTTTGATAAATTTTGACTTGATAAATGAGTGATGTCTTGATATACAAATAGCGTCACGTCACAACTGAGTATAAAAAAAAAGAGAGGCGCCTCTAAGTGTAGCAATATAGGTTACATTTAATGAAGGGACAATATTTAGCAACTCACATGGTTGATGATTAGACCAGGCACATGTAAGTATGCAGGCATCCTGGGTAAAGCTGTTCATATAGACCATCCTCCAACCATCGACGTCATCCCTTCCACGCTGCGCTCCATGAGCACTTCAAGCCTCTCCTTCAGATCACTCTAGTGTGAGTGCCATCTTAAGAGCATTAAAGGGCCCCGAGAAATGCAGTGCACTGGGGCCCTGCCTACACAATCATTCACAAGAATAAAAATGCAAATTATCGATAAGGCTATATTTATTAGTACAGCAGTGCAAGGCTAATGACGACAGCTTCCAAGTTCGGCGGCTGGGTCCGATGAACACACACACGGACGGGAGTCAGACTCGATTGTCCTTTGTGTGCCTGTGGAGGCCGACAGGCATTCCTGCAGTTGTGGGCTCCCCTCTCCATGGTCCAAGTGGCCTGACAACAGTGCAGGTCCAACAGGCTTTTGCCACCTGCTAAGTTCAGTGGCGGGATGCACACGGAAATAGGGACTAATCTTTGGCTGAGGCTGGAGCTGGGGCTGGGACTGGGTCACTGGGCAGGTGGGGCCCCCCCGGGCAAGTGGGGCCCCCGGCAACTGCCCAGCGTACCCATTCTGACTGCAGGGTAGTCTTCCCGGTCACGATTGCAGACTGACAGCGGTAAGAGCCGGCGGTGCGGAGGATGGTCTATGTGGACAGCTTTACCCCGGATGCCTGCATACTTAGATTTGCCTCTTTTAATCATCAACCATGTGAGTTGCTAAATGTTGTACCTTCATTAAATGTAACCATATTGCTACACTTGGAGGCACCTCTCTTCTCTTTTATACTCTGTAGCTCCTGTGGATTTTGCTTATAATCCCCTTGTGGAGGCTGCCATTTGTGGATGGACATTTTATGATTACACAACATATCAAATTGTATTATATAATAATATTTTTTATGGACTATAAACTTAAGGACTTATGAATAAATGGTTGTGGAAAGGATCATCTGAGTTTCCATTACTTCTCATGGGGAAATTTGCTTTGATATACGAGTGCTTTGGATTACAAGCATGTTTCCAGAACGAATTATGCTCGCAATCCAAGTTTTTAATCTATAATAATTTCTATGCTCTGTACCGCAGGCTGCAGGAAATAATATCACTCGAACACAGTCAGTGTTGATGGGGAAATTCCTCCCGTGGAGCCATTGTGTTCTCCCAGAGGTGTTGGCGCCATGTACCATGCAGGCTGAGGATTCAGATTTGCCTATCGTGTGACACATATTTAGGCCCTATACAAAGGTACAGCAAGAGATTCATCTAAATAGAAATGCAGATCTGCATATACACAGAACAAGCTCTGCTTCGGGTATGGCTCAACACAGCACATTGCAAATTATGCTGTGTGCCCTA
The DNA here is from genome assembly GCF_965119305.1 of Pelophylax lessonae. NCBI lineage: Eukaryota > Metazoa > Chordata > Amphibia > Anura > Ranidae > Pelophylax > Pelophylax lessonae. The sequence continues at coordinate 175,921,340 of NC_138777.1, read as the reverse complement.
CAGACAATTCACAGTGCCATGTGTAGCACCCAGTGTTACCAACCTACCAGATTGAAATTTACTGACATGAAACCCAAAATTTACTGGCATAGCCAAGTTTTTATTGGCAATACCAAAAGTTACAAAATTACAGTTTTAAGTGAAAATGTCAGTATTTATGCTACAAACAAGTACAATATTCAATTAGCAAAGTGAATTAAGGTAGAGAACTAGAGATTAAAACAAAAACGTATTTCTTATTTTATTTTTGATATAGTCAGTAAGTAGCTCAGGGCAGGTGCACACACATGAAATTGCCTCTCACAGTGACACTACCAGCAAGGTGCAGCAGCGCAGATGATAATGACACCTCACCGACACGACATGTCCCCTCCTGAGTCACAGTAACAGTCTCTCTCCACACCAGGTGGTCCCTGCAGTCCACTTCAGTCCGAACAGCACTGACAGTCACGCTCCCGGCTTGCCTTGCTCCCGTCCTGCACACAAATTTCGGCTCCTTTGCGCCGTGACATCACATGACACATTCAAGCACCCACTCTGCCAGACCCGCCCCCCGCCGGCGCTGCCCAAACACACTATAGCAGGCACTCGGATAGTCTCGGCCAGCCCCAGAGCTAAGTGCCACAGACATATTTTCAACTGGCAACCTTTTCCTGTCACTGGCATTTACTGGAAGGAGAAAAGTGCCCATTTTTTATTGGCTGCCAGTACAAATACTGACGGTATTATAACATTTCCAGTTCCAAAGAAAGGGTGACCGATAACAGTATGCTGAAACATCAAAACTAAACCTCATCTTCATTCATGAAACAAAAGTATTTTAAAAATTTAGGATTAGTCCATGGGAGGAAACCCATCCCCTTATATTCCAACTAGTGTGCAATACCATAATCCCTACCAAGACCCTTTAAGAATTCTTTCTTCCTCTCAGGGCTATTGTTGTATCTCACATATCCACCTCTCCCTCCAATATATCAGTAGAATCCACCCATCTATACCAGATCTTCCTGAACTTCTTGGGGGATCCTCGTGCCTCGTATGTCATACCACATGAAATATCAGTATTTACCACCCTCATCCACATTGCCAGCGGCAAACCTTCGGTATGTATCCACCTCCTTGTAACAATCAAAAAGGACAGATCCTGCACATGCTGATATGCAACAAGTACAAAGAGGAGTACTTCACCAGCCCATGGCGCTGTCCATGTGTTCACCTCCTTTGTTTGTATGTTTTTTTTGGCTGAAATGTCCTGGTTGCTGCTGCTCCTCTCTCACTCCACTGGGGGGGGGGGGGCGGATCAAAACAATTCAAATCTGTAAAGAAAAGCGCACGCAACCTCGGGCAATAACGCTTTAATAAAGGACAATAAAACAGTACATTGGAATTGCACTCACACTTTTCCTTTAAGACAATCGCTTTACAGCATTCCAACAGGAGCTACTCGCTCCTCCCGTCCCTCCAGATGGTGACTCTGCGGTCTCCTCATCCGCGGCTGCCACCGCTGTATCCCCGCTCTCCTTCACTTCCTGTGTTGCCTGGTCACCGGATGCCACCTCGCAGCTCCGTACAACTTGTGGCTCCGGCTTTGGCTGAGGCTCTCCTGAGGCGCTGTAGATCACGTTGGTATAGTGTGCAGGCGCACTAGAACCGGCATCCGGTGACCAGGCAACACAGGAAGTGAAGGAGAGCGGGGATACAGCGGTGGCAGCCGCGGATGAGGAGACCGCAGAGTCACCATCTGGAGGGACGGGAGGAGCGAGTAGCTCCTGTTGGAATGCTGTAAAGCGATTGTCTTAAAGGAAAAGTGTGAGTGCAATTCCAATGTACTGTTTTATTGTCCTTTATTAAAGCGTTATTGCCCGAGGTTGCGTGCGCTTTTCTTTACAGATTTGAATTGTTTTGATCCACCTCCTTGTTATGAGTTTACGCACACAAAAGAGGAGAATTTGAAGGAAGAACTTTGTAGCCACGTCCATCTCCTCACTCTCAATAATCCCCAGAAGACATATCACAGGGGAGCACACATTAGGAAGGCCAAACTTATCTGCTATAAACTCAGTCACTTGAGACCATAACGGCCTCACCCTAAGGGCAGTCCCACACCATGTGAAGAAACGTCCCCAACCTGAATGTTTATGCTGTTTATGCACCCTGGGTGCACAGAAGTTGGCTGGGGGAGTGCATAAATAGTCTGGTTTCTGGAGCTTCTCTGTTCTTGTCCAGGATGAGCACGTCCCAGCCTAAAGGGCTGATGCCCTTCTAGGCAACCCAGCTGAAGTTCTACATGTGCTTTTCAAGGTCCCATGGAGGCTAGAGCTGGGGGGGGGGGCTGTTTGCTGAAAGTCTCCTGAATTAACCAAGGGATTTTCCTGAGGATCTGGTCTGGAGAGTTTACTGGAAAAATTTCTGTCTGATATTGGAAAGAGGCATCCAAGTATCCAAGGGCATTGTGAGTACAGACCTTAATGTAGTATCCTTTTGACTGTTGCTGCTGCTATCCCTTGTGCATCAGTACTAGAGCTTGCCTGGCCTGGGACATTTCTGATGGTGTCTCAGTGTTGTTCATTTTCTGGACTATTACTAAATTACTAAAGGGACTGTTCCAAGGAGTAGCATCAAAGTGGAGAGTGTCCTTTGATTACTGTTCAGTGTTCATGGAGTATCCCACAGCTCCCTATGCCCTATCTAATTTTTCTAAATAAAAAAAAAGGCAATCAATGAACTGTTCATTGAGTCAGAAGAGTGACTGTAGCTGTGCACCTGACTGCTGTTGTACTAATCTAGGAAAGGAATCTGAGGCAACCAGCGGCCATTACGAAGGTGAGCGCTGAGCGCTACACATGAATGCAAGAAAATGGGGCGCTTTGATAAACTCTGCTGTACTTTTACTGCTAGACAAGTTCATGAAGTTGTGGCCTTAAAGTGTATCTATGGTCAAAATGTAAAATCATATATTCATGTCCACATTTCAATTATTTCTAGCCTACTCCTATTACTCTAAACAATCTTGAAGTTAGTAATCGTGTCAGGGTGCCAGGAAACCAGACCACATGAAGATGAAAGTAAAATAAAGCAGTTTATTAGAGCAACAACAATAAAAGCACCGCAAGAGTGAGGAGCAAAATCAGGAACAGCCGGGGTCAAGTCCAGAAGTGAGTAGTCATCCAAGCCGGAATCGATTCTAGAAGCAGGTAGTCATCCAAGCCGGGGTCAAGTCCAGTAGCGGGTAGTCTGCTCAATGCTGGATCGTCTGCTGATGCAGGGTCATCTGCTGATGGGGAATGGAGAGCCAGGAAAGTCATCAGCCAAGCCAGGTCAGAACACATGGAGGAACACAGAGAACAGAAGACTGCAAGCAGTGATGCACCATGGAGCACAAACACAAGGGCAAGGACTGCAAGCCATCAGGTGATATATATAGTCAGATGTGCAACATCATCACTGTGTGACACCCAGACAGCAGGCAAGTGATGATGCAAACAGGGTTTTTTAAGAGACAGCAATCTGCCCATGTCCAAGATGGCTGCCAATAGGAAGGCAAGGTAAGACCTTGACAGTGAGTAGGAACTGCTGTGTCACCCATTTCACAGAGACTGCCATCCGAACTACAGAGGTGCTGAGAGGAGGAGTTTCAGGAGGCGGAGTCAGTACAGGAATCAAAGCTTGCAGGAAACAAAGTACCATGGGATATATAGTCCTTACAAAACTGAGAGTAAACAGCAGATGAGAAACTGCAAATCATGCAGGGAACGCAGGAAGTTGTGGAAAGAAATTGTTAGCAGACAGGCAGCACTTAAATCAAATAAGCCTATATTGCATTATCAAATATAACTGTAGCGCCACCCCTATGAGGGCTGCTTGAAGATGATTGACTCCAAGGATTGCCATGACCCTGCAAGTCTCCCGACACCTCTGACACCTTGGTTTCGTACCTTTCTGAATGAAAATGCAATTGTATAGACCCCAGACTGAAATAGAGTTACCAAATGTTCGATTACTTAATGTTTTTTTTAACAGGTAGAACAATAATGGCTTAGGCAAATATTAAGACTCCTACTCTTGGCACATACAGTATAAATGGGTATGCAATGAAAAGAGAAATGATAATAGAATAAACATGTAGCAGGTTTTCCAGGCATTGGGCCTGATGTGGGTCTGCCATTGTTACCGGTTACCTCTCCAGCCTACGTGAGCTGCGACCCTGGGTGTGAGAACTGAGACATTGACAACTCCGGCATCTTTGTTTGGTTGTTTTATTGTATTTTTAGGGGATGGGAGAAGGGAATGGGTGGGATACTCCTTTAGCTCAACTAAGTACAATTCCGGGACTTTTGCAGCAAAAAAATGCCCGTTAGCGCTTTCTTGACGCCAGCCGACGCTAGCCAATGCTTACTGGCGCTTGGAACACACTGTATCTCTGAAGGCTGTGCTGGAACTCCGACTTAAGTCCAGAAGATTCAGGACTGTAGAATATTGAACTTCTAACAATACTTGCACTCAAAAGTCACTGACTACTCCCTCCTGCCTTGCACTGGCTTGAGGTAGCCTGTTGTGAGTTCCTGTATGGCTGCAACTCTTAACTGATGCACTACACACTGTGCACTGACTCTTCAGGGCCCAAACTGCAGGCGCTCCCTTTAACTCTTCAGGGTCCCCTGACTAGGTACCCCCTCTGTCACTTCAGGGTCCTCAACCTAGGTACCCCCTTTACAGCTAGCTGACACTTGGATCCTAGAACCTTCTCCGGAGTGGTATCCACTGACACTTGGCAGACCCCCAGGGGTAATCCTCAGTACTCATGACCTGTGTAGGTTTTCCTGGGACTGGACCCCTCTTTTTCTCCGCTGGTTCTCAGCACACCGGATCCCCGCAGCTCAACTCAGCATCCTCTGGATTCTCAGGCAGCACCCCGAGACATCCGCTTCCTCTAACTGGAGGACAGACAGCTGGTCTCTCCCTCCTGGGATTCTGCTCCCAACAAAGGCGCTGAGTCACGCACTCCCTTCAGACTTATACACACTCCCAGAATCCTTTGCAGTAGAATCTGCCTTCCTGAATGTGTCCCTGATTGGGTTTCCTCCACTGCCCTATGAGAAGCCTCTCACAGACCCAGTGGGGAGACTCCCCTCACAGCAGACACACCTGGAAGCCATGACACCCTAACCAAAAAGCAATCATGGCCCTGCTGTTAGGCAGACAAGGCCCACTATGCATTTACCTAGCACCTACCTGTCGGGTGCTATAAAAAGTAACAATGGTAGACTCTTGAAGAACCTATGGCCCCAGGGGTAAAAGGGGGAAAAACTGCCTTTTTTCTTTTATCAGACTGCTCTCTCTCCAACTCCTGGTGTCATGGGCCAACAACCTCTGTGACCAAATATCAAACAATAAACTATCATAAATGTAACACTCATCTTCTGAGGACAGTTCCCCTTAAATGTGTGTAAATATTATTATGCACAAAGTCCCTTAAGTAGAGGTGGGGGGCCCAAGATGGTGAAGAAATCCTGATGATGAACATGTCCGATGTCTTTAGCTAGCATAACAAGGCCCCAGAGAGAATCTCTGTGTAATGGCATTCAATACTGTAAAAAGCATGTGCAGAGTGTCTCCTTGTTAAAATGTTGATGCAAAGAAGTGGGATAAGGTGCCTGCATGCAGTGTCTCTTAAGGTGTATTGAGGATGGGCTTATTGCCCACTCACCAATCCAGATAATACCAGACTCAAGGGAATAGTAAGTCTCAGGATAGACCCCTGTAGAATCTGTCACCAGGGAAAGGTGTCTGACCACACTGGGATTCAGCAGCATCTGTGTCTAGGACAATGAGGTCACTCAGCCAACAGGAAGCTGGCAATGGTGATCCGCTCACTCATTCACCAAAGGGTTCTTTGCACTAGCTAGGCCGCGGTGCTGCTCGCGACCTTCCGAGCACCCGGGTCCCTGCTCCCAGCTGAAGGCCGTGGGCCCAAGAGGCCGACTTTTCTCCAACCCAGGCTATTTATCACTACTCCAAGCATTCTGTTCTCTCTCTCCAGCCAACTGGAACTTCTAGTCTGCGAAGATCTGTTCCCAGTGTAAACTTAGCTCTTTGGACTACATGTCCCAAGATAATTTGCTATTCAGTCAGATCTCACTCTGCATTCAAGATATGACAATATAATGTCTAAGCTGAGTGCTGGAGGGGGCTGTATCCTTGTGGCCAATGCTGTAGAGTGTCCCCTCCCCCAGATGGCACGGGCTATTCCGCCAGCACCTGGCTACATAACTATTTGTATTATTATTACAATGCTGATGTGATGTGACAAAATAAAAGTGTATGCTGTGACTACAGAACTTGTTTAAATGTAGATAAACATGATACTTCCATTTCAGATTTTGTGAACTCAATCTATTGCTACTGTCTCTGCTAACAAGGGCTACTCCATTATCCTAATGCTTGACACAGGACCTGCTGTCTCTAGAATGCCTGAGGAAATATATCAGAAGTACTATGTAAATGAGCCACTTACTGCATTTATTCTGAAACTGGTTAGTTATATTAGAGACCCTATTTCTGTGCTTGGTTGCCTGCCAGTGACTGTAATTGTTCCTTCAATTAGTGTGCAAGATGAATTCTACATTGTAAAGAAAAAGGCACCGCTATACTGGGCAGGAATCTTTCCGTTTCCCTAAATCTGCAAGAAGTGGATGGTCTTATTATCACAACAGCTCCAGTTGCCCCTTTGGTGGTTATTTACTAAAACTATAGAGTGCAAAATCTGGTGCAACTCTGCATAGAAACCAATCAGCTTCCAGGTTTTATTGTCAAAGCTTAATGGAACAAGCGAAAGTTAGAAGCTGATTGGCTATCATGCACGGCTGCACCGGATTCTGAGTGCGCCAGCTTTAGTAAATCAACCCCTATGCCTTCTTTGTCCAAAGTTTCACCATTCAGCAACACCTCACTGGGCTGTGCGAAGAACTGTGTACACAAGATTAAAGTTTGATCGATTTCTTGAATCAGCCTTTGGCTTGTCTAATATTTAATATCCTAAAGTGTGTTTATTGGACCTACAATGTACTTTAAATTCTAAGAATTGATTAATGCAACAGTATTTCTATGCAAAAAAAACATACTTTCGACCTGCAAACAATCCTCTCCTCAATCTCTTTCTAAGTAGTAAAACTTAAAGTTGAATCAAACCCAAAAGCAAACATTTGTTTTATGGCAGCTTACCAAGTCCTAGATGCGATGGCTGCATTCATTTTCTTTTTTAAGCTTTTTTTCCCTTATTTTCATCTAGTGATCTACCCAGTAATTATTTTTCAACAGAACAAGCTTTCCTGCAAATGTAGCAGTGTAAAGTGTTGAGACGAACCATTAACCACTAGCAGGGACCAATTTTGTTCAATTTATTCATAAATTGCATTAACCCGTAGGGTTTGCTGTGTGATGACTTCTTGGGCCTCCTCTGATTCCCTGCAGACAGTCACTTAGGGACAGGTCACACATCCATCTTTACTCCCAATGGCTCGTTACTCAATAAACAGTCCAGGGGTTTTGGTTTTGTATTTATTGTGGAACTTGGATGGGAGAAGGGAATAGTGGGATACTCCAACTTGAACTATTCACAGTTGATAAGGACAACTCTCACTTGGCCTCACCAGGTTATTTGTGGAAGCAGACACACTGCTTTAACCAAACTGCTAATTGTATGGAAGAATTTAAGTCTGACAATTAAAAAAAAAAACAAAAAAAGAAAAACAATATCTTCTACTTTCTGTTATAAAATATAATAATCCAATAAAAAAAAATCAACTTTCTTCAAAAAATGTAGGCCAAAATATATTCTGCAACATGTCTTTGATAAAAAAAACCCCAATAAGTATATATTAATTGGTTTGTGCGAAAGTTATAGTGTCCAACTATGGTATACAGTGCATCTGGAAAGTATTTACAGCGCTTCACTTTTTCCACATTTTGTTATATTTCAGCCTTATTTTAAAATGGATTAAATACATTATTTTCCTTACAATTCTATAGACAATACCCCATAATGACAACATGAAAGAAGTTTGTTTGACATTTTTGCTAATTTATTTAAAATAAAAAACAAAAAAATAATGTACATAAGTATTCACAGCCTGTGCTCAATAATTTGTTGAAGCACCTTTGGCACCAATTACAGCCTCAAGTCGTTTTGAGAATGACGCTACAAGCTTGGCACAACTATTTTTGGGCAGTTTCTCCCATTCTCCTTTGCAGGACCTCTCAAGCTAAATCATGTTGGATGGGGAGCGTTGGTGCACAGCCATTTTCAGATCTCTCCAGAGGTGTTCAATCGGCTGAGAGACTGGGCCACTCAAGGACATTCACAGAGTTGTCTCATAGCCACTCCTTTGTTATCTTGGTTGTGTGCTTAGAGTCATTCTCCTGTTGCAAGATGAACCTTTGACCCAGTCTAAGGTCCAGAGTACTCTGGAGCAGGTTATTCATCAAGGATGTCTCTGTACATTGCTGCATTCATCTTTCCATTGATACTGACTAGTCTCCCAGTTCCTGTCGCTGAAAAACACCCCCACAGCATGATGCTACCACCACCATGCTTCACTGTAGGGATGGCATTGGTCAGGTGATGAGCGGTCCCTGGTTTCCTCCAGGCATGAATCTTGCCTTTCAGGTCGAAGAGTTCAATCTGTGCTTCATCAGACCAGAGAATTTTGTTTCTCATGGTCTGAGAGTCCTTAAGGTGCCTTTTGGCAAACTCCAGGTGGGCTGTCATGTGCCTTTCCCTGAGGAGTGGCTTCCGTCTGGCCAAGGCCTCATCACCGCCATTACAAGATAGCGTCTATAGCTACTAATGTATTACATAGCCAGCTTTAGGCAGAAGGTTTCAGAAGTTTCATTTCATGAAGGACATTTTGCTACCGATAACAGCCATACTGGAGGCCAGGACTCTGAACTGCTTAGAGATATTCAAAGAATCAGAAGGCTTCCTTTAACCACTTGCCGTCTGCTTACGTGGATACTACTGCGGCAAAGTGGTCTGTTATCGTCTGGTGGCGTAGACCTACGTCGCCAGACACTCCCCATTCTCGGCGGCGCGCGCGCCGCTGGAGGCTCGTTCCCGCTGTATTCAGTCACAGTGGGAGTTGGGCCAGGGGAGGAGCAGCGGCGATCGCCGCTGCTCTTCCCCCGATCGTCGGGGATCTAGTGTGGAGATCCGCCTGCTTGTGTAAACACAAGCGGGCGGATCTCCTAAGTGACAGCATAGCTGAACCCTGGATCTGTCCTTGTGTCACTCAGTCACCTCCCCCCACACACGTCAGTAAGCACCAGGCATACATTAACCCCTCCCTCTCCAATAAAATTAACCCCTTCCCTGCCAGTGTCATTTTTACAGTAACAGTGCATATATATAGCACTGATTACTGCAGTAATGTCACTGGTACCCCCAAAAGTGTCAAAAATGTCAGTCAAGGGTCCGATCTGTCCGCCGCAATGTCGCAGGTCCGCAAAAAAAATCGCAGATCGCCGCCATTACTCGTTAAAAAAAAAAACCACCAAAAATGACAGAAATCTTTCCCTTAGCTAGTAAACGCAATAACTTTTGCGCAAACCAATCAAAATACGCTTATTGTGATTTTTTTTACCAAACATAGGTAGCAGAAAACAAATTGGCCAAAAATTAAAAAAAATTTTGATTTTTACATTTTTTTTGGGGGGGGGGGATTTCATATAAAAATATGTGAAAAAATATTGTTGTTTTTTCAAAATTTACACTCTTTTTTTGTTTATAGCGCAAAAAGTAAAAATCACACAGGTGATCAAATACCACCAAAAGAAAGCTCTGTTTATGGGAAAAAAAGGACGTAAATTTCGTTTGGGTATGGCGTCGCACGACCACGCAATTGTCAGTTAAATTCGCACAGCACCGAATCGCAAAAAGTGGCCCAGACGTAAGACAGCAAAATCCTCTAGTGGTAAAGTGGTTAAAGCGGAGTTCCACCCAAAAGTGGAACTTCCGCTTTAGGGAGTCCTGACCCCCCGACATGCCACATTTGGCATGTCATTTTTTGGGGGGGGGGAGCGGGTACCTAGTTTTGACAGGTACCCGCTCCCACTTCCGCTCGGAGCGCCGCGGCGCCCTGAGCGGAAGTTCTCCTCTCCCCCTCCCTCCCTGCAATCTTCTGGGACACGTCAGAGGTCCCAGAAGATTGCCGGCCAATCACGGCGCGCAGCGCGACTCGCGCATGCGCAGTGGGTACCCGGCTGTGAAGCCGCAAACTGTAACAGCCGGGTGCCCACAGCAGTGATGCCGGCGCCGAGGGAGAGGATCGAGGCTTCCGGCGGCCGCATCGCTGGACCGTTGGACAGGTGAGTAAATGGCTGGAACTCCGCTTTAAGGACCAAGGATTTTGTGCAATGTAGTGTTTTGCACATAATCCTGTACTGTATCATGTACTGTTTTGCGATATAACTCTTTATATTGTTCTTGTCAGTAATTTTTATATATTGGGATTTTTTTTTTATCCCTTGAGGAGATGTCACTATTTACAGCTGTTACATGAATTATACTTCCTGTAAGCTATACACGTTTCTTGCAGTTCCTGTTCATCTTATGATATACTTATGGGTGGCTGAACATGCCTAAAGCACTCTATAATAACTAGGGACCAAAAATAACCCAGGTATCACTATGTGGCATCAGCTGAAAAGCCTTCTAACATGGCAGATGGTAATTAACCGGTTGCCGACCGCCGCACGACTATATACTGCGGCGGTCAGCCCCGGCCAGGCAGAGTGACGTATCGGTACGTCACTCGCCTGTCACTGACTTGCGAGCCTATAGCGGGCGGGCGCGCGCCCGCCGAGGCGGGCGGGCGCGCGCCCGCCGAGGCGCGCGCCCGCCGCGGCTCGTTCACAGGCAAGTCAGTGCGTGTGACCGGCGGACTCGATGTCCGCCGGCCACACTACGATCGCTCCTGTGAAGGGAGAAAGACAGAGCAGCTTGTGTAAACAAGCTGCCTGTCAGTTCTCCCTGTGTAAAAGTGAAGATCTGACCGTTCTACTATGTAGAACGGTTGATCTTTGCTTTTACACCAATAGCCATGTCCCTACACAGTAGAAAGCACGCCCCTAGGACACACTTAACCCCTCCCTGTCCAATAAAGTTAACCCCTTCCCTGCCAGTGTCATTTTTGCAGTAACAGTGCATATGTATAGCACTGATTACTGCAGTAATGTCACTGGTAACCCCAAAAGTGTCAAAAATGTCAGTCAAGGGTCCGATCTGTCCGCCGCAATGTCGCAGTACCGAAAAAAAAATCGCAGATCGCCGCCATTATGCGTTAAAAAAAAAAACACCAAAAATGACAAAAATCTTTCTCTTTGTTAGTAAACGCGATAACTTTTGCGCAAACCAATCAAAATACGCTTTTTGCGATTTTTTTTACCAAACATAGGTAGCATAAAACAAATTGGCCGAAAAATGTTAAAAAATTTTGATTTTTACTTTTTTTTTTGGGGAATTTCATATAAAAAAATGTGAAAAATATTGTTATTTTTGCAAAATTTACGCTCTTTTTTTGTTTATAGCGCGTGATCAAAAAATCGCACAGGTGATCAAATACCACCAAAAGAAAGCTCTGTTTGTGGGAAAAAAAGGACGTCAAATTCGTTTAGGTACAGCGTCGCACGACCGCGCAATTGTCCGTTAAAGTCACGCAGTAAAAAATCGCAAAAAAACCCCTGGTCCTTTAGCAGCCAAATCCTCCGGGGCTTAAGTGGTTAAAACAAAATGGTTAATTCTGACACGTCTGTGACTGACTGGTGCATAGTTTGTAGGACTACAGAAGCCAGAGGAGCAGAGCTGCGGTCACATAGCCCCCGCTCTCTCCCTCTCTATCTGTCTGTGTTCCATGGGCTGACAGGAACACAGACATGTAAGACAAAACTGCAAGTCTGAAATAGCAATTTACAGGAAAGGGGATTCATAAAGAGAGAAGTGTGTTTCGTTTAAGTAAAAGGAAAATTCTGTAATTTTTTGTATATGAACTTGTGACGTAACTGCTGATATATTAGTCATGTGCACGCCTATTTTGGGGACTTGGCAAATGGGCATGAGCCGAGCTAAGTCATTCTTCGCTAGCAAATAAAAAAAAAGGTTTGTTTCCTTAAAGTCTGCATCCAAATTCCATTTCTAGTTTCAATAACTATTTTCTGCAACAAGTTAGGAATGTAAAGAAAATGGGCATAAATTATGCCCTTATTTTCCCCATGGGGTAGTTAACAGGGCAGTTTAGTTATGGAGTAGTTTTAGGTCTATGGAACATTTTAAGTAGATGCTGGGTGTGGGCTGAGGTAGGCCTGGGTCATAGAGGGCTTTTGAACTTTTGACCTGGCCCTCCTGAGTCTGTTTTCCCGCTCATTGTAGGTCTGTAGCTAGGCAGAATTTTGAACTGAGGGGTTTTTCCCGCCCAATCCCTAGCGCTGTATCTGGGGAGATTTAGTGGGTTAGTCAGCTTCCCGCTTAAATTTGGAGGTCTTAGTGACACAAACCGGCCGGTTCTGGTTCAGAACTGGGCTATTTAAGGGGGCTCATTGCCGCCTTTTCATTCAGTCATCGCTAAGAAGACCAAGAAGATTGAACCTCAACTCCCCCCCCCCCCTCCCTTGGATGTCGCGGCTAAATTTATTATTTGAGGGTCACCTTTGTTTTTGCAAAGGGGGACAATATGTTTCTATGGTTTGGATAAAGTTTTGATGATGTGTTATTTAATGGCACCCGGATCTTGGTGATCGGGTGGCTTACAGTGTTTCATATTTGCTATATTTTAAATATTTAATTATTTATGTTTTTATTACAAATAATAAATGGCCGCGGCCTAAAAAAATTTTTATTCCAGCAAATGAAAGGTGTGGTGTCATTTATTTATTAGTATAAGTATAAGTTAAGGGTGATCCTGGATACTACCCCATAGGATTGGTTAGGTGGTACACACACTAAGGCCTCTTTCACACGGCCGATCCGGTTTTTTGCTCCGCTGCGAGACTTTTTTTTCTTTTTTTTCACGGACACTTGTGTCATCCGCTCCGTATGTCCGCATATCATCCCATCTGTTTGCAGATGATATACGGACATAATGTAAGTCTATGGGCATTGCGGATGTCAGCGGATGACACCGCTGACATCCGATTTTGCTTCCTTTCTGTTTTTTGAACGGAGGAAAAATAGGGTTCTGTTCCGTTCCAAAAAACGGAACAGAACTGAAAGGAAGAATCATCCGCTGACATCCGCAATTCCATAGACATTCATTATGTCCGTAAATCATCCGCAAAAAAAATAGGATGATTTGCGGACATACGGAACGCCCGTGTGAAAGGACCCTTACAGGTCTATTCACAAATGTTTTCAGACAAGATTTACACAACCCCCACCCAGGATTCATACATTTTTCCAATAGAATCAAACCAGCAAATTGTGTGAATCTTGGGTGAAAATATTTATAAAAATAACTTTAAAGGAGAAGTACTGACAAAGCTTGTTTGGCTGTACTTCTGTGGATCACAGGAGTGCAGATCGTTCTGAAGCTGAAGCCCGTTGTCGGCTGATATCACACAGCCGATCTAGTCTGGGGCAAAATCGCGACAATAACGTCGGGATCCACCCACATGCTTGGACCAGCACCCGACTCAGTTTCTTAACAAGCCACTAAAAGCCTGAGTCACCCCCTCTCTAGCCCAGCGCTCCAGTGAGTGCAGGGGGCAGAGCGGCTGACAGTCACTAGCTCTCTGCTCCTAGAGTTCTGAGAACAGAGCGATCAGCGGACTTTGATCGCTCGGTCTCAGTCTTAGAGTCACTGGGGGACCGATGCTGCGTTCACCGAGGTAAGTATGATTCTCTAAAAAAAAAGTATTCAATACTTTTCTTTTATGGCTACATTCACAGCAGCAATTATAGTCGGTCCTGAATCAGAGATTCCTGCTGTGGATCTAAGCGGGTAGGTGCAGCCACTGGCCCTGTTCACTATAATGTTAGGTCGTAAGCGGCTGCAGCTTTTCGCTGCTGTCCGCACAGCCACTGATTAGCTGCGACGATTGCTGCTGGATCCACTTTGTTTGCATCTAACAGCAATTACCACAGGTAATCGCTGGCTGTGCAGAGAGTCAGGAACGGATGCGGCCGCCAGCAACCTGTCATTATTGTGAACTTGGCGGATGGCCGCACCTACCCGCTGAGAGCTGCTGAAAACCGCAGAAGGAATCAGAAGATATCTGCTGCTACAATTCACACCGGCTCTAGTCACTGATGTGAATGTAGCCTCAGTGTATGCCCATGTCTGTTAGCCTGTTACTGAGTTAGGCCCATGTCACATTTGCACCCTTGTCACTGCTGAGTTCTCACCAATGACAGGATTGCTAAAATGCACAGGGAATTTAGATATGTCACCAGCTGGATCAGTACGGTATTGCTCCCTTGCTGTAGAAAACAATGAAAAAGATGAGTTGTTAGTGAGAGTGTTGCGCCTCATTCATCCAGATACTGAGGGAGCGTCACATGGAAGCTGGTGAATGTTTCACCTCCTTGTTGTGTCCTCCATAGTGATACTGGAGCTGGTGAATTCTGGCCATTGGCAGGATGGCAAACATGACATTGGTCCTAAATGATAAGTTCACTTTTTAGAAAAAAATAATAAATGTACATTTTATTTGCAGTTAAAAAAATTTGCATTTATTTTTCTTCTTTTGTTGAGTCTAGAAAGCATTGCACCAGCGATTAGTAGATGGTTGGTGCAATGCAGGTCTCCAGAAGATCTTCCAGTGTATCTGCTTGCCCGTACATCTTCTGAAAGGAAGAGAGAATGAACTACCACGGCGCTCTACAGCGCCGAGGTAGTTCATTGAAAATTACAAGCCGACAGTCACAAAAGCTGGCGGACCTTGTAGTTTTCCATTCACAGGAAACTGTTAATAAGTGACGCGGATGGGCGAGCGGGTTTAAAAACTGTGACAGCTGGTGTGGGGGGGGAATGGAGAATAACCCTGCTAGCTGTCAGATCGGGGATTGGGGAGGTGCTGGGGCCGGTCCGTTCGTAACATGTTACACCCCAAATATAAAATAAAATGTTACGAAAGGGGAACTTATCCTTTAAATTGCCCATACAAGGATGGAAATTTGGCCAGTTCAGCAGGAACGGGCTGATGTTTGATCCATGTATGACCACTCCTGTTTATGAGAAGTCAATCTATTGATTGACTTCTCATGATCTGGCTTTTTGGTAAACTTTTGCTAATCACAGCCAATCGACTGCTATGCTGATCAGTGTATTCTGACGGCAGGGAAGTCCCGGCTGGCTGAACAAAAAAAAAAAAAACTGAGCCCCGAATGGCCAGCTTTAGACATTATACCTGTCTGATAGTTTGACATTTTTGCTTGCAGTACTGGTACACTTTCCATAGGTGTGTATCAGTGAGCTCTATATATTGTTTCTAAATTTGGAGACTGTGGACCACTCCTGAGCCTTTCTCACTCTTTCAGCTTTAGAATATTAGTGGTGCTGGTTTTGTTTATTATGTTGCATAGCACTGTGTTTCTTTTATTCATTCAAGGACTATTGTCTTTGGAAGAATTGGTTGCTTCCCGGTACCTGTAAATGTAGATCCCATCACCGTCACAGTTGCCTGCAGAATGTAATTTCAGTTGTCATCATACCTATGAATGTGTATCCTCTCTTTTGAAGGGCAGAATGTGGATTATGAAAAGAACTGTAGAGATTACAGTATTTGACACCAATTTTAACTTGTAATCAACTCAACAACTTCTGCTGCAAAATCTTGATTTCCAAATGAAATGCAAAATTTTCTTTCATTCTGGAATGGCCATTTCTTCACAAACCTCTCAATGCTGTGGTTATCCCTGTTGCTTGTGCACCTTTTTCTACCAAACCTTTTCCTTCCAATCATCTTCCCATTAATATGCTTGGATACAGCACTCTGTGAACAGCCAGCTTCTTTAGCAATGACCTTTTGTGACTTACTCTCCTTGTGGAAGGTGTCAACGACTGTCTTCTGGACAACTGTCAAGTCAGCAGTTCTTACCATGATTGTGTAACCTACTGAACCAGACTGAGAGACCATTTAAAGGCTAAGGGAACCTTTACAGGTGTTTTGAGTCAAATAGCTGATTTGAGTGTGACACTATGGGGTTGATTTACTAAAACTGGAGAGTTCAAAATATGGTGCAGCTCTGCATAGAAACCAATCAGCTTCCAGTTTTTTTTTTTTAATTCTTTATTTAAAGGTATGCCATGAAAAATAAGTAACAACCATACTACAAATCTGTTGTAAGATAGCGACAGAAAGTCCGGTTACACAGTACGGATAACAACCTGGTGTAAGACACAAGATCACAAAGCATAGACATATATAGTGTAACCTGGGCTCGTTCATCGTCTTGTCTTCAGTACTTTGTCATTCACGTGCAGTATTGTTGTAAACAAGAGTTAGTGTGGAAGGTAGTCCAGCGCCACCCACCCAAGCGGAGAGGGGTAGGAATCCCTGCCGGCATCTAATACTTGGCCGGCAAGGGGGCCCACCAAATCCCCCACCAGAAGTGGGGAGGACCCCTGGACCAGCCCCCCACCCTTTGTTTGGAGCACACCTAGTGGTATTTTATAACTTAATAGGAGGGATAGGGCAAATATAATGCCCTAAAGCAGGGAGGAGGGGGAAGAGTTGTAAGAGAAGGGAGAAATTGAGGTGAGAGAGAGGGAGAAAGGAAATGAAAAAGAGAGGGGGGAGGGAGAGAAAGATAGATAGAAAAATGAAAAGTGGAAAGTGGGGGTCTGCTCTGTCCCACCCGCAGGCATGGCAAGCCGGTTAAGAGTAGGATAGATAATTGTCGGAAAAGTGAAATAGATCCCAGTGAATCCAACATATTGCGTGTTCCTCCGCTTTGTCCCTTAGAGTTGCTGTAAGCTGTTCCATTTGCCGTATATCATTCACTCTGGTAAACCAGGGAGAAATAAGGAAATAAGGGGGGGGGCATTCGTTGTTTCCACATGCTAGGTATACAGGCTCTGGCAGCGTTCAGCACCAGTTTTTTTAAACAAAGCTTATTTGAACAAGCTGAAGGTAGGCCCCTTTCACACAGGCTTTCCGATCAGATCCGCCTGTCAGTTTTTTCAGGTGGACTTGATCGGATGCTCCATGCACCCCTATGGAGGGGCAGATGTCAGCGGTTACATGTCCGCTGACACCTGCCATTATCTGATTCAATCCTGTCCATGAAATCCAGACGGATGGAAACCATATTTTCCATCCGTCTGGAGGATCGGATAGGATCAGATGAAAATAGACAGGTGGTCCGTTATCATCTGATTTCCCCATAGAGGAGAGCGGGGATTTGACAGGTCTGTCTCTGGGGTTCGGTGGATCAATCCCTGTTGAGCAAAACAGAGTCCGCCGGGCGGAAAGCCCCTGTGAAAGGACCCTTAGAAGCTGTTGGCTACCATGCACAGCTGCACCAGATTTTGCACTCTCCGGTTTTAGTAAATCAACCCCCATGAGTCTACAATATTGAACTTAATATTCTAATTTTCTGAGATACTGAATTTTGGGGTTTCACTAGCTGTAAGCCATAATCATCACAATTAAAAGAAAGAAATGCTTGAAATATATCACTCTGTGTGCAATGGATCTATATATTTTATGGCTTTAACTTTTTGAATTGAATTACTAAAATAAATTCACTTTTTAATGATATTCTAATTAGTAGATAAAGTAGGTGTTATCTCAGTTTAGCTGAAGAAACTTGAAGGTGAGAGTCCTGAATCTGTGCTTTACGGTGGCTACGACGGGACTATATGTGATATTTGGGCTGCAACTAAGTGAGGCATTAGGATACACACCATCTAAACCAGGCCTGTGTATGGCATTTTTGTATCCAGATCCACTGGGAAAGAGGGATAGTCTATAAGGCTGCAGCGGGGAGTGGCTGCTTACATGACTACTCTAGGGGGAAAAAAAGCTAAATATGTCTCAAAGCTGCCTTGTTGTTGTCTGCTAATATTTTGGGGAAGTTTGTGAATTTTTTAAGGTTTGCCCAGGCATGTACTGGTATACAATTATAGAACTTTCCATGTATGTTTTCTATATTTGCACTGAATTAAATTAGCATTTTCAATGTAATCACTCAATCTGCAATCAAGTGAGGACAAAAAAAAAAAAGATCATAAGCACACGTGATGATATTCATTGTCGCATTAACACATTCCTAGCATAGCAGGAGATGTCTGCAAACTAAAGCCACTGCAGTGCAGGGCATGTTGAAGCATGGAGTTTGTGGTACAGAAAATATGAACATGTGTCTAGATTACCTGATTACCTTCACCAAATGATAACACGTTTACTGAGAAAAATAGAATTCAGGTCATCCTGTACCTTAAAATATGCCCTGAAATGTTCCAGAGCTGATACATTGCTGGCACAAGCCCAGATCAGCCAGCAGATTTTGACTTTCCTTTGGCTCAAGAGGATGCTGAATATAGCACATTACCAGTGCTTTAAGTGGCCCAAAAGAGCTGACGGTACTCTATTATAGCCTATAAATTTTGTCACCCCCCCCCCCCCCACCCCACATCAGGGTCCCCACAGAGCACCCCCCCTGGCCTGGGCTGGGACTCCAGAACAGGGGGACCTACTGGTGGTGACTGGTCTGGCTCTGGAGTGGGAAATATTCTTGGGGGGGGGGGGGCAATTGAGGGCGCCGATGTCCAAAATGAGTGTACTGGTAAGCTAAGGCGCACGGAGAGCTCAAGAGCCATATTTGGAAGTGGCGGTGCTGAATACCAGTGCATACCGGCCCAATTAAAGCACTGTACATTACCTGTACCATGGAAAATGGAATAAAGAAATCCTGTACGGTACATGTGAATATTCCCATACACTGTTTGGGGTCCAGGTACAGTTCCTAAGGTATTACCAGTTCCTGCAGACTGATTACCTGAGAACTGAGCGACCATCGGCTTTTGATCTCAGTTCTCGGTGTAGAGCCGGCGGAGGGACAGCTGCAACTGGGATTGGTGCTGCAGCCATCTAGGTGAGTATGATTGTTTCTTTTTTTTTCTATTCCCAAACTTCTATTTTAATTTCAGAATATAATACATACCAAAATCATCCCTGCTGGCTATTATATTCTGCAACCATTGCTCCCATGGTTGTTAGAATATCTGAACAGTGACTGTATCTCATTGGCTCAAAGGGAGATTTTTAGAAACATACTCCTTCAAATTTCAAATCAAAGTTTGTCAAGCTGGGTGGTGCTTGCACGGCCACAATACCTTTGGCTGGTTCAGCAGTGCAACTCTCAGGTAAGTATTACCTGTCTATATAGATCACAGACAATGCCTTCATCTGCCTATCTTTCCAGAAGGACAGCACTATCTTTGTTCAACTTCAGCATCTACTTTCACTGAGATGCTGGGTCAGAGATAACACAGTCATATAAACCTCAGTGCCTGTGCAGTTCTTGGTTTTATTCACAAAGGTGTGACACATACAGTGCCTTGCGAAAGTATTCGGCCCCCCTGAGCTTTGCAACCTTTTGCCACATTTCAGGCTTCAAACATAAAGATATAAAACTGTAATTTTTTTGTGAAGAATCAACAACAAGTGGGACACAATCATGAAGTGGAACGAAATTTATTGGATATTTCAAACTTTGTTAACAAATAAAAAACTGAAAAATTGGGCTTGCAAAATTATTCAGCCCCTTTACTTTCAGTGCAGCAAACTCTCTCCAGAAGTTCAGTGAGGATCTCTGAATGATCCAATGTTGACCTAAATGACTAATGATGATAAATAGAATCCACCTGTGTGTAAAAAAGTCTCCGTATAAATGCACCTGCACTGTGATAGTCTCAGAGGTCCATTTAAAGCGCAGAGAGCATCATGAAGAACAAGGAACACACCAGGCAGGTCCGAGATACTGTTGTGGAGAAGTTTAAAGCCGGATTTGGATACAAAAAGATTTCCCAAGCTTTAAACATCCCAAGGAGCACTGTGCAAGCGATAATATTGAAATGGAAGGAGTATCAGACCACTGCAAATCTACAAAGACCTGGCCGTCCCTCTAAACTTTCAGCTCATACAAGGAGAAGACTGATCAGAGATGCAGCCAAGAGACCCATGATCACTCTGGATGAACTGCAGAGATCTACAGCTGAGGTGGGAGACTCTGTCCATAGGACAACAATCAGTCGCATACTGCACAAATCTGGCCTTTATGGAAGAGTGGCAAGAAGAAAGCCATTTCTTAAAGATATCCATAAAAAGTGTTGTTTAAAGTTTGCCACAAGCCACCTGGGAGACACACCAAACATGTGGAAGAAGGGGCTCTGGTCAGATGAAACCAAAATCGAACTATTTGGCAACAATGCAAAACGTTATGTTTGGCGTAAAAGCAACACAGCTCATCACCCTGAACACACCATCCCCACTGTCAAACATGGTGGTGGCAGCATCATGGTTTGGGCCTGCTTTTCTTCAGCAGCGACAGGGAAGATGGTTAAAATTGATGGGAAGATGGATGGAGCCAAATACAGGACCATTCTGGAAGAAAACCTGATGGAGTCTGCAAAAGACCTGAGACTGGGACGGAGATTTGTCTTCCAACAAGACAATGATCTAAAACATAAAGCAAAATCTACAATGGAATGGTTCACAAATAAACATATCCAGGTGTTAGAATGGCCAAGTCAAAGTCCAGACCTGAATCCAATCGAGAATCTGTGGAAAGAACTGAAAACTGCTGTTCACAAACGCTCTCCATTCATCCTCACTGAGCTCAAGCTGTTTTGCAAGGAGGAATGGGCAAAAATTTCAGTCTCTCGATGTGCAAAACTGATAGAGACATACCCCAAGCGACTTACAGCTGTAATCGCAGCAAAAGGTGGCGCTACAAAGTATTAACTTGTAGCGGTTGTAAACCCAAAGTTAAAAAAAAAAAAAAAACCTGCAAGACAAAGGCATAATGAGCTAGTATGCATCGCATACTAGCTCATTATGTATTACTTACCTTAGAACGAAGCCCCGACACGGACCCCCGGACATCGCTGCGGGCGCTGCCATGATCCCTCGCCGTCTCTTCCGGGTTCGGCGGCTCCGGCGCGGTGATTGGCTGGAAGAGATGGCTCCGGCGCGATGATTGGCCGGAGCCGCGATGACGTCACTCCCGCGCATGCGCGCGGGAGTGATTTTCCGGCAAGCTCCCGGCAAATAGATTGAAGGTCCCCCCGGACCTTCAGAGCGCATGCGTAGCCCTACATCGCTTTGCCTGTGAGGGGCTGACTGCCGACGTAAATCGTTGTGCGGCGGTCGGCAAGCGGTTAAGACTGAAGGACCAGTCTAAAGGTAGCCAAACACTGGTAGATTTTTGTTTGAACATTTATACGAAAAATGTAGCAGGTACATTCAATAATGTCATCAGAGAATGCCGGTCGAAAGTACTTTAAAATTTAGTTTGCTTGTAACATTCAATGTTGGAATACATGGAATTTTCCAAATAAAAAACACATTTACAGTTACAATTTAGTTTGAGAAAAAATTCCCTCCTGCTCCTTCGATTTTTTCAATATTTTGATTGAAAATGAACGCTGAATTGAACCCATCAACTATAGAAAATTGAACGAACATGGTAAAAACAGTTTTGGAAACAAAATCCACTGCATGGCTGGCTTTAGTTCTGTGGTTTTGATAGCATCATTAAGTTTTGCCTTTTTATTCTTTTCTTCTGCCTTTCTCATTGAGATCGGTGTTCTCAGAGATTTATTCTAAGCAGATGTTTACAAAACGGTCAAGTTATCTGGTGGAATTTGACTTTACCGTTACCCTTTAGATTAACACTGGCCCTTCAAATCATTTGTCACTGTGTTGTGTTTATTGGTTCTAAGGTAATTAATCCTTAGCGCACAGAAATGATGTGCAAGGTCAGGCCTAGGCTAACCAAAGAGCCATTAGTACTGGCCTTGTATGTCTGGGCTGCCACCACAGACAGCTTTCTCCGCAGACTGGAGGCTTGACAGTTTAATGGGAACTGTGCAGTAAAAGCTCACTTGTACAGACCTCCTTGGCCACAAAATGCCATGCAGATAAATAATGATGACAATATCCAAATGTATTTTGGTAAGAGACTGGCAGATATATAGTATGGATCTTGTCCTATGTATACACTTTAGTTGATGCATGCAATGTTATCTTGCTTTTATTGTTTAAGACCCGGTTCACACTCATGCGAGTGCCGGGTTCGCATGTAATGTCGGAGCGCACTGCTCCGACATGACATGCGATCAGCTGTGCGGTGCGAGTTTAGCCATACAGTTTGTATGGCTAAATTCGCATCGCACCCGGTGCAAACACGCACAGGAGGCATTTTTGCAGCCGCATCAGGATCGGATCGCACAGCGGTTCACACTTGTGCGATCCCATCCTGTGCGAACTGCACGATCGCACTGCGATATGCGATCAAACTGGGGGTGTCGTTAAGATTACATTGACACCCCCAGCGTATCGCATATGGCAGTGTGAACTGCCGGGGGTGCGTGTGCGATGCGGGAAAAGGCTGCGAATTCGCAGCTTTCCCGCATTGCAATAGTGTGACCCGAGCCTAAATGATAGCCAGGAAGGTATAAACTGTTGCAGACTGGTGACCCTACATTAACAAGCTGTCAAACATCAAGAACAGGTTTTAAGCAGGGCATACATGGACTGAAAATGGGCTCGTTCACAAGTTTCGGACAAATTTTGTTGTTGTATGTGTACCCCTGCCTTTTCAATCAATGATCTCATCCAATATGACAGCCATCTTAAACCAGACCTTTCTTACCCAATTACAAGGTCTGCTTATTAAATACTAACCAACCCCTACAAAAGGTTATGTATCGTTTCCGGGTCTCCACTTCCAGCCCATACCTCTAAGACCCCGTTCACACTGGGGCGATCCGACTTGCCGGGGCGACCTCACAGGTCGCGGTGCGCAGCTCGCACCCCGACCTCGTAGCGGCCGGCACGGACTTCATAACATTGAAGTCAATGCAGGTCGCTCCAGGTCGCCCCAAAGAAGCTCCGGACCCTTTTTCTAAGTCGGAGCGACTTGTGTCGCTCCTATTAGAACGGGTCCACAGATTCTCTATGGCAGGCGACCAGTCAGGCGACCAGGTCGCCTGACAGGTCGCCCCAGTGTGAACGGGGTCTTACATGCCCTACACATTCCGACTACTTCAAAACTATGAAACAAAGTGCCCACATCCACTTTTGGGGCCTCTATAGTTGTTGTGTATGTAAACTGTGCCATCCACTAGCTGCCACAACAAAAACTGACAGTTTTAGATTTAAAGTATCCATCTGTTTCTTTCATAGTTACATAGTTACATAGTAGGTGAGGTTGAATAAAGACAATAGTCCATCCAGTTCAACCTGTGTAGGTGTGTGTGGCTGTAATCATCTCACATAGCCCTGAATGTTCTGATCCTTGAGATGTACATCTAAGAGTCTTTTGAAAGCTACCATACTTCCCGCAGAAACCACCTCTTGTGGTAGAGAATTCCACAATCTTGTAGCCCTAACAGTAAAGAACCCCCCCCCCCCCACGTTGCCTGAGGTTAAAACGCTTCTCTTCTAATCGCATTGTATGCCTTTAAGTCCTCATGCAATCCCTTCGACTGAATAGCTGTTTTTCTATGCCGAGATCACCATTGAGATATTTATAAATTGCTATCATGTCCCCTCTCAGGCGTCTCTTCTCCAGGGAGAATAAATCAATCGATTGCAGACGCTCTTCATAATTAAGGTCCTCCAATCCCCTAATCAGTTTAGTTGCCCTTCTCTGGACTCTCTCCAGCTCCAACACATCCCTCCTGAGGACTGGCGACCAGAACTGGACAGAATACTCCAGATGTGGTCGGACCAGAGTTTCCATTTTGTTTTAAATGCTAAATCCACATTTCTTGCCATGTTACCCCCATATTTAAGGTGTAGCATGGTGCCAATAATACCTGCCATTTGCCTGTTTGTTGCTGACCTGGATTGACCTGACTATTCTCTTGCCTGAAGCCTGTCCTGATCTCTACCTGATCCTGACTAGTCTGTTGCCTGTCTCTACCTGTCTAGACTTCAGTACTCCTCGATTTCTGCCTGCCTTGACCTCTGCTTGGAAATTCTCATCTACCACATTGTGAACAGTTTCTGAACCATAGCCCTTCTGTCTCAGCAATGCCCTGGTGGGGTGACCCAGAGGGTCAAAACCTGGTACCAGTTTGCAATAAAGGAAAAAAAGAATCACTAGGGGTTCTGGCTGATCTTCACCTTTAGGAGTTCTGGTGAAGAGACCAACTGGTACATAGACTTTGCCACTTGGGTGAGCCTTAGCCACCCACCAGCTTATTAAAATATATCACCACATGCAACTCCATTCTTCATGCATCAATCCTTATGACAGTATACCTTACCCAGAGTCCATGCCCACATGTCACCGGCTTCTTTTCACTAATTTTAACCTCATGCTCCACTTCCTTGCAGTCACTCCAGATCAAATATTGTCCCAGATAAAATATAGGATATTCATGTAAAAGAGCATAAAAAAACAAAACAAAAATAGTGTAACAAAATATCATAAAAGCTATTTATTACATGCTAAAAAAATTCAGATCAACATAATATAAAGTGATTACAAGCTGTTGGGCCTGCCAGTAATATAGTCACAGGTTGCTTATATTTAGGCCCCTTTCACACTATTGCGACGCAATTTTACCGCGATTTTGCCGCGATTTCGCGGCGCGATTTTGAAAGCAATGGCAAGGCTATATGCCTCTAAACGCATTAAAATCGTGGCAAAGTAGTGCAGGAACTACTTTTGAAGTCGGTGCGACTTCAAAACGCACTGATATGAATGGGGCTCATTGAAAATAATGAAAAACGACTTGTCATGCGATTTTGTGGTCCAAAATCGCGGTACAAGTCGCACTAGTGTGAATGGGGCCTTAAGGTAAGCAATGCATCCTCAATGATATGGGAAAACACAGCAATAAGGCTGGCTGGGTAACAGTGTCAGCTGTTGATAACAGTTGCACAAGCCATTGTCAGTGCAGCTGAGCATGTAGGCCTCACCGCTCTCAGAGACTTCTGTCTGAATAGGGGACCTGTCATCCACAGACCAGCGTCTCTGCCAAATCATGCAAAAGCTCTTCATTCTTCAAACGGGAGAACATGTTATGTAAGAGGGACAGCTTTCACAGTGTCTTCCAGCTAGAAGTACACATGGATTGATTTTTCACTGGGGCGACAAGTGCTGTGAAGCAGGAAAAGTCCTGAATGTGTATACGGAGCCTGTTCCCGGATTTTATGTCTTTACTTCACACGTAATAATCAATATACAAACCTGCACAATTAAACAGAAGCATGTCACAAAACCCGCTCAGTGTCAAAACAAGTCATCAGTACCGGCGTAACAAAAAAAAGTTCAGGTATTAACCACTTCTGGACCGGCAGATTTTCCCCCTTAATGACCAGGCCATTTTTTGCGATTCAGCACTGCGTTATTTTAATGGACAATTGCACGGTCGTGCAACGCTGTACCTAAATAAAATTGATGTCCTTTTTTTAGAGCTTTCTTTTGGTGGTATTTGATCACCTGTGCGATTTTTATTTTTTGCGCTATAAACAAAAAAAAGCGACAATTCTGGGGGGGAAAAAACATACTTTTCACGTTCTGCTATATAACATTCCCAAAAAAAAAAAATTTAAAAATCAAAATTTTTTATTATTTTAGGCCAATATGTATTCTGCTACATATTTTTGGTACAAAAAATCCCAATAAGCGTATTTTGATTGGTTTGCGCAAAAGTTATCGCATCTACAAACTAGGGGAAAGATTTATGTCATTTTTATTTATTTATACTAGTAATGGCGGCGATCTGCGATTTTTTGCGGAACTGCGACATTGTGGCAGACAGATCGGACCCCTAACTGACATTTTCGGGGGGACCAGTTATATTACTACAGTAATCATTGCTAAAAATATGCACTGTTACTATAATAATGACACTGGCAGGGAAAGGGTTAACCCAGGGGCGGTCAAAGGGTTAAGTGTAAGCCTAGGGGGTGTTTTCCAACTGTGGGGGGGGATGGGCTTGTAAAGTAAATAGCAGGAACACAGGGGCTCTGTATTGATAGCTGAGAGAACAACGGTCTTCTGTGTTTACAACTGCAGACCGCCGTTCTATCTTCACGGGGAGCGATTGCAGGTGCCCAGCAGCAATCACGGCCACCAGCCCCATGCCTCGGCTTCCCCGCTGGTTGAGTGGGCACCGGCGCACCAACAAAATCGCTCCCGCGAACCGCCGTACAGGTGTGGCGATTCACGGGAACCTGCCGAACTGTCTTATACGGCGGCTGGTCGGCAAGTGGTTAATGGCCAGGCCATTTTTTGCGATTCGGCACTGCGTTACTTTAACGGACAATTGCGCGGTCGTGGGACACTGTACCCAAATAACATTTGTTTGTCCTTTTTTTGCCACAAAAAGAGCTTTCTTTTGGTGGTATTTGATCACCTCTGCGGTTTTTATTATTTGCGCTATAAACAAAAAAAGAGCAACAATTCTGAAAAAAACAAAAAAAAACAAAATATTTTTTACTTTCTGCTATAAAACATATCTAATGAAAAAAATTAAAAAATCAATTCTTTTTCATCCTTCTAGGCCAATATGTATTCTGCTGCATATTTTTGGTAAAAAAAATCCCAATAAGCGTATATTGAGTGGTTTGCGCAAAAGTTATCGCGTCTACAAACTAGGGGAAAGATTTATGTCATTTTTATTTATTTTATTTGTTTTTTACTTGCAACAGTGGCAATCAGCGATTTTTAGCAGGACTGCGACATTGCGGCAGACAGATCGGACACCTAACTGACATTTTTGAGAGGACCAGTAACATTACTACAGAAATCAGTGCTAAAAATATGCACTGTTACTGTACTAATGACATTGGCAAGGAAGGGGTTAACATCAGGGGCGATCAAAGAATTAAGTATGCTCCTAGGGGGTGCTTTCTACCTGTGTGGGGGATAGACTCAATAGATGAACACAGAGATCTGTGTTCCTAAATAATAGAAATACGGGATCCCTGTGTTCATCTGTGACAGAACGGCGGTCTGCCTTGTTTACATTGCCAGACTGTCGTTCTGTCTCCATGGGGAGTGATCAAGGGTGGCTGGCGGACATCGCGTCCGCCAGACCTGCTGATTGGCTCTATATCATTAATTTTTAATATTAAAAAAAAAAAAACTCCCAATCCATCCATGACTTTATTATTAAAAATATCCTTTATTTTTAAGAGAAATCACTTTGAAAAACACCCCCTAGCATTTCTGGCTGTGACCATCTTGAGTAATGATTCATGTAGCATTTACTTCCTGCCCTTTGCTCAAGTATGCATGCAGGAGAGTGTGCTTAGCTGAGAAAACCCCTCCTCCCCTCCTAAGGACTCCTGGGATGTATGACATCATTTGCCTAGGCAGGTAACCAGGAAGTAAATGAAGAAATGTAAAAAAAAAGTTTAAAAAAGTATGATATACTTTCCTATTTACTAATGCTAGTAGCATGAGGATTCAAAATAATCAGACTTGTATAAAGTACTCGAAATTTCTACTTGAGTAAAAGTACAAGTGCTCGATCAAAAAGTGACTTGAGTAGAAGTGGAAGTGCTCGCAGAAAAAGTTACTTAAGTAGAAGTACTAAAGTATTCAACATTTTTTTTACTTAAGTATTGCAAGTAGTTTTTTCAAAAAATTTGCTACTTAAGTACTGAAAGTAAAAGTACCAGTAGTTTTGAAAAAAAAATTCTACTCAAGTACTGAAAGTAGAAGTAGAAGTATTGTGTTGTGTAGTTATTAAAGAAAGAAGTCAAAAGTTTGAACATCATATTGGTTTTTATTATTTCAAATGATTAACCTAAAGGACAATCACAATTCCTTAGGCTGTAACTTTTTGTAAACTAAAAACAGATAAAGTATGTCCTTCCCTTCCCCTTTTAAAGCCAGGGGTGGTCTCCTTCCTGAGCTTCCTCACTCTCACAGCCAGGCAGATCACTTGAAGTTGAAGGGCCAGGGGTGGAAGGTGGTGTTTTTGGTTCATCCATCTTTTCAGCTGATCAAAAGGCAGAACAGGAGCATGCGCAGTCTTCTTAATCGCGGTTTGATTTGATTTGCTCAATTGATGATGATGTGCCAGGCCAGCTTCATCAAACCTACAACGCTTAAAGTGAAAAATGCATCAAAAACTACTAACAAAGTGGCTGTGCTAAAAATGCTAATAAAGTGCCTGCAATTATATATATATATATTCTTCTTGTATTCAAAATCATCGCCCACAGTATCAAAAATAAAGTGACATGTCTGTGCTAAATGCAGTGCAAATTATTCCCACAATGTAAATTTAATTCATATAAAATATATGACAATACCACAATAAAATAAGTTGTGATTGTGAATAAGTTAGGTGCAAGTTTAAGTGTGTATACTAAACTTTATAAGGAAAAGTCCATAACTGAATTCCAGTGTGCAATCTAAGAAGTGCTTGTCACTTGCTGTCAGATGCTTCCACCTTTCTTCTGTGATCTGCTCAAGTAAAGTGGTGGACTGGATAGCCTCTCTCTCTGTCTCTCTGTCTCTCACCTTGGTAGTAGCACTGGCACTGCACTGGTTCAAAAAGCTGTCTATGTTATTTTCATTATAAGAACTTGTCAGAACATGCTTCCACCACCTGTCCTTCACACTAGTAGTGCTCATTTGCTTTGCTCGAGTCAAGTGCCACTGCCAGTGGCCACTACAGTGCAGGCCCAGCCGCACAGGCAGAGGCAGGCCGCAGGAAGCACAGGCACCACCACAACACAACACTTATGGTCCATGGACCATGGATGGTCGGATAATCATCATAGCCGTCAGTCTCACTCTTCTTGGTTCAAAAAAGCCACCCATGACCCGTGTGTATATAATATATTAATATTTTATATTGATTATTTGATTCTCAAATGGCACATTTGCCATGGCAAGGATTAGGCCCTCTCCACGGTCCACCTCACTCACCTCATACAGTAGAGAAGAAGATGAGATAACGAAGAAAATGCTCCGAGTCTTGCTCCCGCGTCCCGCCGCGCGTGTCACAACTCCTCTCAGTAAGGGCCCTAAGGGGTGGAGCCTGAGTGACACACAACACGTTTAGAGGCGGAGACCTCGAGTGGGAAGACGGCAGCACGGCTCCTCCAGTGCGGTCTCTTAACTTGATGATCATGACAGTGATTCCGCGGGCCGCGGCGCGAGCGAGGCTGTGGGATTGATTGAATTGAGTTGTGCTGCCTACTGCTACACGCTACCTACTACTACTACTACTACTACTACTACTAAATTGTGAGTCAGTATATTTTATTTTATTTTTATATATAAAAGCGGTATTGTTGAGCACTACTAGCCACTAGATCTCCTGGCTGTCACTTTGTCACATGTTGGGGAATCACAGCGGCTCGGCTCCAGAAGTGGCGGGTGTCCCCGTCATCCTGCCAGGGCCGCCAAGAAGTTCATCACCTAATCTTAAGTTATTAATATCTTATGAGGAGAGGACCTATGAGATTGAGAATTGAAATAATTAAATATATATGGCTTTTTGAACCAGTGCAGTCAGTGCCAGTGCCACAGTGCCACCCAGACGCTATCCACCAGTGCCACCACCATTAAGTGTGTTGGTCGGTCACTCGAGCACTGAAGGAGGTGGAAGCATCTGACAAGTGAAGTGACACTTTAGATTTGCACACTGGAATTCATTTATGGACTTTTCGTTATAGATAGGTTTACACACTTCAACTTGTTGCACGCACCTGACCTAACTTATTTCATAACTTATTTCATTGTGATTTATTGTCATATTTTATATGAATTGAATTTACTGTTACATTGTGGGAATAATTATTTTCACTGCATTTAGGCTTTAGCACATTCATGTCACTTTATTTTTGATACTGTGTGGAGTGTGGGCAGGGCACTGGGGGCAACGATGATATTATATCGATTGCACAGGCACTTTATTCGCACAGCCAAGTTGTGTTTGTTAGTAGTTTCCTGATGCACTTTAAGCGCTGTAGCACAATTTATTTGTTTGTTTCATATTTTCTTTTTATTGGAAAGATTTGGTATAGCAGCTTTTATTATACACAGCCTTTATTTTCGTATGCACTGATTTACAAATGACATTATACACATTTTTTTGAGCTTTATGCAACCTGCCATCTACTGTTCTGGCAGTGGTAATTTTTTTAAAAGTAACGAGTAACTATGCAGCACAAAAAAAATATATCGGAGTAGAAGTATCGAAATCATCAAAAAAAATGTAGTGAAGTCAAAGTGGAAGTAGGACAAAAAAATTCTACTCTAGGAAAGTACAGATACCGCATTTCGGTACTTAGGTACAGTAGTGAAGTAGTTCTACTTAGTTACTATACATCTCTGGAAATAATTAATGTTGATTGGGAGAGTGAAGTTCCACTTTTAATAGGGAAAGAATAGTGATTTTTCATTTTGCGCAAATTCTGATTGCAGCTTATCGTAACTATTTGTGTTCTAGCCTGTATATACTTCTTAAAGAGGAGCTCCAGCTACCTATCAAAAAAATAAGTCAGCAGCTACAAAAAGTGTAGCTGCTGACTTTTAAAAAATAGCCCCTCACCTGTCCCACAGTCCAGCAGTGAGCTCCCCCCTGTCGTCCTTATCCTGTGACCTCCCTCGGCGGTTCTGGCATCTTCACTATGGGCAACCGGCTGTGACAGCTTGCAGCTTCACAGCCGGGTGCCCACTGCGATTATCGCACTGCGCATTGTGAATGGTGGATGCAGGGTTGGGGCAAGCATTTTTGACACCCTAGGCGAAACCTCATTTTGCCGCCCCCCCCTGGCTTCGCCCATGACTCCACGCCCTGCTCATAAATATGGTGGAGGTGGGGGAAATTTTTGTGGTGGCTCTCAACCGATTTCTTCAGCCATGGTCTGCAGGCCTGCATCTGTGCTTCTGGACCCGGCCTGGAGACAAATAGTGGTGGCACCGGCTTGCTTCCTCATGCCAGCCGTGGTCAGCAGGTATATAGCCAGGATAGGGTAGTATATGGACAGGCTAGGGCAGTATACGGACAGGCTTGGGTAGTATATAGATAGGCAAGAGTAGAATATAGACAGGCTAGGGTAGTATATGGACAAGTTAGGGTAGTAAAGGGGGTGGGAAAGTGAGAGAGAGAGGGGGTAAGACTGTGTGGCAGAGTGGGGGGGGGGGTTCGGAGAGGTGAGAGAGGGGGTGAGAGAGAGAGAGGCGGTGAGAGAGAGAGAGAGAGAGGAGGGGTGAGAGAGGAGGTGAGAGAGGGGGAGATAGAGAGAGGGGGGATAAAGAGGGGGGAGAGAGGGAGGGGTGGAGAGAGAGATAGGGGGGAGAGGGAGGGAGAGAGAGGGGGGAGAGGGCGGAAGAGAGGGGGGGAGGGAGGGGGAGAGAGAGAGAGAGGGGAGAGGGAGGGGTAAGATAGTGGGTGGGAGATTGGGGGGTGGGAAAGGTGATGGAGGGGGGGAGAGAGAGAGAGGGGGGAGAGAGAGAGAGAGAGAGGGGTAGAGAGAGAGAGAGGGGGAAGGGAGGGGGAGATAGAGGGGGAGAGAGAGAGGGGGAGGGAGGGAGAGAGGGGGGAGAGAGAAGGGGGTAAGATAGTGGGTGGGAGATTGGGGGGGTGGGAGAGAGTGAGAGAGGGGGGAGAGGAGAGTGAGAGGAGTGAGAGAGAGGGGGAAGAGAGGAGGGGGAAGAGAGATGGGGGAGAGAGGAGAGAGAGAGAGGGGCGGAGAGAGAGAGAGGAGAGAGAAAAAGAGAGGGGGAGCGATAGAGAGAGGGGGGAGAGAGGGTGGCGTCTGCAGTCCCTCCCTCCTGTGTCCCCCTGTCCCAGTCTATTCCTGCGAGTAGGTGTGTGAAGCCCAGTACCTTCCTGCCAGCAGAAGGAGTAAGTTCAATGACCTTCAGCAGGCAGGGCTCCTTCTCATTCTGGTGACAATGGGGGTGCTGCGCTCCTTCCAATGGATCCATTATTGTGATAGCTGGACTGTCCCTCCCGAGTAGCAGTCCCTGACTATATAAAACACATACGGACCAACCCCAGAAGACATTATCTGTTATGAAACGCGTAGGGCGGGGTCCGTGACGGTGACGCCATCACAAAAAACGTACCCGATTGGTTGGGGTTGGTCTGAGATGTTTGGAAGTGAAGTGAAAATTCTCCAGTCACCCTTTACTCTACCATTATACAAATCTGTCTCCACCGGTGTTTCTTTTTCTGCTGAGACTACATCTGTGGATCTGGCTTTTTACTCATCTCTTTGGACTTTTTAAGCACTGTTTTTCATATGAATGTTCATTTGTTAATTTAGCGCTGCACTCTTTGTATGGTCAGCAAAAATACTCGGTACTAAGGGGCCCAAAGCGTGCCAAGAAAATATCCCCCACACTATTAGAACACCACCACCAGCCTGAACCATTGATACAAGGCAGGATGGATCCATGCTTTCATGTTGTTTATGCCAAATTCTGACCCTACCATCTGAATGTCGCAGCTGAACTCAAGACTCATCAGACCAGGCAACGTTTTTCCAATCTTCTATTGTCCAATTTTGGTGAGCTTGTGCGAATTGTGGCCTCAGTTTCCTGTTCTGAGCTGACAGGAGTAACACCTAGTGTGGTCTTCTGCTGCTGTAGCCCATCTGCTTCAAATTTGATGTATTGTGCATTCAAAAATGGTATTCTGCATACCTTGGTTTTAACAAGTGGTTATTTGAGTTACTTTTGCCTTTCTACCATCTCGAAGCAGACTGCCCATTCTCCTCTGACATCTGCAGTGGCTGGGAATCAAACGGACAACCCTAGTGCTGCTAGGCAGAAGTGCTAACCACTTAGGCACTGTGCTGCCCAAAATCAACTCCCACCTCCATTCTAAGCTTATTCTAACTACTCTGTGAAAGGAAAGAGGTCTATACTTACTACATATGCTGGGGGTGCTCTGATGTGTTTACATGATTGATCCCCAAAGCCATCTTCCCCCATAGTATGCAGATAGGTAACATCATCACCTCGGCTCTGCAACCTTTGTGGGTGATTCCTCCTCTTCACTGAAACCGGCTGCTGAAAAGATCATGTGACCGGACCGCAGTGCCCTCTGAATAGGTAGGTAGACACAACTTTCTTTACAAGATAGTTATAATAGGTTTAGAATGAGGGGGTGGGAGCAAGTTTAGGTATATTTAGTATTTGACTGGAATGCTTCTTTAAAAAAAAAAATCATTGGTGGTAAGTGGCACTTTAAGCCCCCCCCCCCTTCTGTACCTTGTAGTTCACAGCCATCACAAGGTACAGAGCAACTCTGATTGGCTCTGTACATCGTGACTGTGATCTGGGCTCTGCAATAACAAAAACAAAATATATTGCAGGTTATCAATTCTTGGTAATGGATTGATTGGGTAATATTTGATAACAATTTCACAGTTTTAAATATGTGCTCATATTTTTGTTACTAGTTAAAATATCTGGAGAGAGCTCTCAATGCTGCAAATGTATCTATATGCATTGATGTAATAACGAAGGGTATCTGCCGCACAGACGGTGCATTGTTTTCAATGTGTCAGACAACTCAAACTTTCATTGCAGGACAGAGCAGCAAAGCAAAACTATTGTGTAGTACCGCAAGGCAGGACAGACCCTGAGCAGGAAATCTACTAATATGGCTGCCCTTAAGCATACAGATGTAGCACCCTCATAGGTAGGTGCTAGAGAGAAAGTAAAGTTTTGAGTCCTGTCTGCTTACCAGAAGGACTGCAGGTAAATCTAGATTGTTCTCTGCCTACCAGAGAGCCGGATCTGTTAGTGAGGTCTGATCGTGCTCAGGTGCAACTCGTTCTTTCTGCAGAGTGTTTCACACTGGTCCAATAGGGAGGCATGTTGGACAGTGGAAGGAAACCTGTCAAATGAGTGCACAGGCTTTTGATACAGCTCTGGTGACTGGCAGAGGAAAAGTGCCTCGGTGCATGCTGGGAAACTGTGTAAAAGCCAGGAGCACATGTGCTCGGGGTCTTTCTGCTGGATAGCAGTCCGGAAAGGAGAGGGCGGCTGCCTCCTCCTCTGTAGAGGTGCCATACGGTCTCAGGTAGTTGACCTGAGGGCCTGGAGAGAGCTAGAGAGGGACTGAACCTGGAGGTCCTATGAAGCTGACTGGAAGGGGAGACACTGGAGGATCTGATTCTGCAGTACAGTGAGTACAGATCTGTGTCAAGGGGCCTGACCTGAGGGGGGCCACCCCTACATGGGGGATGCTAGTGAGCGTCCCGAAGAGAATGTAGATTCACCAAGTCTATTGCTGGAGAGAAAAGAGCAAGGAGACTTAACCCTTTCCAAACAGGTGGCAGTATGAATTAAGCAGTGTGTCTGCTTCCACAAGCAACCTGGTGAGGCCAAGTGAGAGTTGACCTTATTCGTTGTGAATAGTTACAGTTGGAGTATCCCACGATTTCCTTCTCCCATCCAAGTTCCAAAATAAACACTAAAAACCAATACCCCTGGACTGTTTATTGTGTGACGAGCAATTGGGAGTAAGGAGGGGATGTGTGAACTGTTCCCTAAGTGACCGTGTGCTGGTGATCAGAGGAGGCCCGAGAAGTCATTGTACAGCAAGCCCTACGGGGACAGTGCTGCACATACAATATATAACTACACATACACCAAGACCGAATGATATAATTTACAAACCTCTCTTTTACATTTACATATCTATAATTTAAGAAAAAACTTCGTTACCATTTGACATTTCTGCAGCATACCAGAAATTAGTCTACTGCCTAAATAGTTTATTTACAAAGTTACTTTATACAAGCTTTTACTTTCACCAGGTAATTCTGCCACCAACACACTTCGCAACCCAGAGTGACAATGCTCACTTACCGTACCCTAGGCTGCATGCTCCTGATCTGTACTACAAAACACCTCCCCCATCTCATCTCCTTAACATAGGGGTGAGCTAAGCAGGGCTGATAATGCTTCTTGTGATTTCAGTGCCGTAGAAGCAAAAATGCTTAGAAACGTACATTCTTGTTAAGGAATATATTGTTTACAATTATAAACTGAGCAGCACCCAATTATTTTGTGAACTGTAACTTTGCAGGTGAACTGAGATGAAATGTCCCTATTTGTCCAACCCGCAGAGAATGTAGCAACTCATTAGAGGACAATTTATACCGGTTGCCATGGTTTGGGTTAATGTATACAATAATGTGCCTTACCGCAACACCTTACACCACCTTATTGATGTCACACCCACACACAGCCGATGCACATGCATTGCAGCGCACCACAATGCACTGTTGCCTCCCACCATGTGTTGTACTGTGCTTTGAAAGAATGCTTTGTGCCTGATTTTTTTGTCAGTTCTGGTGCATTTGAATAGGCTGCCCTAACACACGTTAAGGAGCAACATAACGCACATGCCTTAAAGCAACACACCTATGGTGCAGATTTATAATATAGGTAAAAACTATGGTGCAGATTTATAATATAGGTAAAAACTATGGTGCAGATTTATAATATAGGTAAAAGCTATGATGCAGATTTATAATATAGGTAAAAGCTATGGTGCGGATTTATAATATAGGTAAAAGCTATGGTGCAGATTTATAATATAGGTAAAAGCTATGGTGCAGATTTATAATATAGGTAAAAGCTATGGTGCAGATTTATAAGGTGGTGGTGGATGATTACCGTAGTTATTTATTTTCCCCACCAAATACCCAATAGATATTTTGTTTACATGTATTGTTTAAATTGGGCATATACACCAATCAATCATAACATACGAGATCCGTAGAATTTGAAAAACTAGTCATCAGCTCAAAGACACTTTTTTGCATTGCATTGGTCTAGTTCTGATACTTCCTTCCCATTGTAGGAGCTTTTGGCTGAGGACAACGGTCAGCACGGGCACCCTGAATGGTCTGCAGATACACAGCCCCAACAAATTGCTAAGTCCTATGTGTTCTGACACCTTTCCATCGGAACCAGAATGAAGTTTTCAGTAATTTAGGTAATTTACAGTAGCTCTTCTATTGGAATGAACTACACAGGCCTGCCTTCACTCCTAAACTTGCATCAATGACCTTTGGCTGCCTATGATCCTGTCACCGGTTTACTGGTTTTCCTTCCTTGACCACTTTTAATAAGTGGTGACCACTGCAGACAAAGAACATCCAACAAGGCCTGCAGTTTTGGAGATGCTCTGATTCAGTCTTCTAGCCATTATGATTTGGCCCTCGTCAAAGTAGCTCAAATCCTTACGCTTGTCCGTTTTTCCCCCCGCTTCTAACACATCTTCAGGGACAACATGTTCACTTGCTGCCTAGTATATCTCACCCACTTTCAGATGCCATTGTAATGAGATAATTATTGTTATTCACTTTACCTGTCAGTGGTCATCACAGTATGGGTGAACCTGCCTACACACACTTTAATGGCATCCCAGTCTTAGTCCGTAGAGTTCAATATTGAGTTAGTCCAGCTATAAAAGCTTTAGCTCTTCTGAGAAGGTTGTCCACAAGGTTTAGGATTGTGTCTATGGGAATGTTTGACCATACTAGTACAAGGGCTCCATAATTATTGGACTTCAGCTGTCCAACAGGCCCCTCCTAGGGAATTTACGCTTTGGGTGACTTATTGGGATGTTTACCCCCTTTTTGGACGTATGTTTTCACCTTGACCCACCACGCAGACTCTCACAGCTCAGTTTGTTTTTAACATATTTTGCAAACGGTGTAAACGCCACATAACGCAGTTGATAAAAATACTGTAAAGTCAGAATTACCCCTGAAGAAGAAGGTTTTCACTTCTAAACGCGTTGGGTTTCTTCCTGCATCATATGTAAGGTGAATTAGTTTGCCTTTTTAATCTAATATTTTTTCAATAAAACTATTTTTGTATATTATCATTTGTAAATTCATTTTGAGTGCCTGAAAAGCCCCACCACTAAGAGAACAAACCTCTTTATTACATTTATATGGGATGTGGCACCACTATCAGGGTCGCCGCTGAGAGCAATTCTTTTTCTTTGTCACGTGAAAAGATACAATAAAATATTTACAAAAACTTGAGGGGTGTACTCACTTTTGTAAGACACTGTATATAACATTTTCTTCTATTGCATTTGCAGGATTATGTCTCATTTGCCACATATTTGGATTATCAATAGGAAATCCTGTTCTGGGTAACATTCTCTTTCTTGTAAGAGAAGTGTTACAGCCAAATGTCCTGCTCTGTTTTTTTGTATTAGCAGATGGCATTTTACAACCTGTATTAATTATTCACATATGATTGCTGAGATGTACCTGCAATGTTTGCCCCCCGCTTGCACACATTTAACATGTTATACATGAGATTATTTTTCTAAAATCTTCATTACCATCATCCAGCCTCCACCTGCCAAAAACCAATCACCATAAAGCTGCAGCAAAACGGCAGTATCTAGGTTGGCGAATGTGTCTAGATTGATTGGTTTGCATTTATTTTTCTTAAACATGCCCCATTAGGGATAGACCGATATGTTTTTTCAGGGCCGATATTTTGTACATTTAAGGTTTTGAAAAATAAAGACAATTTTTGACACAAATCTGGTACTGAACATCTGGGGTAGGTCTTTTAGCTGTAATGTGCGGTCTTCCCTTCCCTCCCTTCCTGCCAGGAATCCCGTGTGAACCTAGTTTAGTGTAATTACAATCCTAGAATCCACTTTATTATTAGCGTTTTATATAATGTCCAGTGTGTGTTTTTGTAATAGAAT
Organism: Pelophylax lessonae; assembly: GCF_965119305.1. Classification (NCBI taxonomy): domain Eukaryota; kingdom Metazoa; phylum Chordata; class Amphibia; order Anura; family Ranidae; genus Pelophylax; species Pelophylax lessonae. Next base: position 175,883,427 of record NC_138777.1, on the reverse strand, counting down.
AGTGGGAAATACCTTCATTACATCGCTGCTCCGGGCTCTCCTCGCTAATATCCCACTCTGCTGTTTTCTCCTCTCATAGCTGTCAGAGGAGGATCTCAGCCCCTCCCCTCTGCAGTGTACACAGAAGCGCCAGGTTTAGATAAGAATAATGTGAAATACCTTCATTACATCGCTGCTCTGGGCTCAGCTAATCTCCCACCCTGCTGTCCTTCTCTTCTCCCCCACTGACAGGTGGGGGTCACACACACTGGACATTATATATAACATTAGTAAAGTGGATGCTAGGATTTTACATACACTTATATTGGTAATATCGGCAAGTGTTGGGGCCAATACTGATATATCGGTAAAAGTGAATATCGGCCCTCCGATAATCGCCCCTCTGATAATTGGCTTTGCTGATAATCGGTCGATCCCTACCCCACATGTACAGAAATGTGTTTTTTGAAACATCAATACACAGCCTCAAGAATATTTACATTCCGCTAATCACATTTACAGATCTAAAATTAGGGGGGAAAAAGTCTTTACCATTGACATTTTCATAGCATACCAGAAATTAATCTATTGTCTGAATAGTTTCTTTATAAAGTTACATTTATTATTTTGTTAACACTGGACACATTCAGAAACAGAATGACATTGTGAAATCTTGTACTAAAAAACAAAAAGTAAAAATAACATCCCAGAGATCAAATAAGCTAAAATGTTCATGTTACAGTCCAAATATACAGATCATAATATTCCACTCTGTAATGAAAGGATGGCAATAGTAAATCTGTCTTGTACGTCGGCAGTCAGAAGACGAGGGTCACGAAGGTTTCATGTTTTTGAGCCTGATTTCTCGTTCTAGTTCAAACTGTCTGTAGTCCACTCTCTCCAGGAAAGCCTTCCTCTCTATATACCTGTAAACATATAGAGGAATTTTATTTAGATGTGCTATGGTCATCATTAACACAACAGCATGATAGGTTTACCCCTTTATGAAAGTGTGACTAGATCGCTTTAGGTGTATAAAGGTGACCATACACTGTACAATGTGATTGTACAACAGGGTGGATTAGATTTTAATCAAGTCGATTTAAATCACTAGTAACAAGGTTTGATTTAAATCATCATTTTTAAAGAGCAGCTGTCCTGTTTGTCGTGCAGCGGCTCCTCCTCTGACCCGCTGTTGACTCACCAACCGCCCCATTCACTTTAATGGGACAGCTGGTGAAGCGGAAGTGACAACAAGGTGAGGAACGTGGCGGCAGCGGGTAAGTGGATGCCCGCTAACAGGCGCTGCCATAAAGGATCTGAAATGACAGGTGCTCTTTAAATGTAAGGACTTATTCTTGCTGGTAGTGTGAAATTGTGTGAATGCATCAATGCAGTGCATGTCATCTCATTTTACTTGGATTCATTGAATGAGTTTACCAAAAATGTAAACACTGCAGAATACAGCCTCATGCTACATAACTAAGCTCCATTTCATGCTAAATAAACTAAATTATTTATGTATCCTAAATAGAAAACTATCTTTAGATAGATTTTCCCTCCAAAAGCATTTTATTAAAATAAATTTGATAAAAATAAAAAAAAATCAGATTTAAATCAATAAAATCTGATTTAAATAAAGAAAATCCAATTACATTTAAAAAAAATCATCGATTTTTATCCACCCTGTAGTACAATCTCTATCTAAAACTATAAAATAGGAGGACACACCATCTGTCCATTTACTTTTTTATGTAAACCAGGTGGGCCCTTGCACTACATAGTTGCAAAAAGGAGATTGTTTGGTGCAGAGATAACAGAACCAAAGTGCATAATCCGTTTGAGAGAAAAAATAACAAAGTCCATTAACCTCCAAGTGTGGCTTGGGGTAATTTTCAGTACCAAAAGCAGTAATCCCGAGCCACACTCGGGGGTTACCCTGTTGTGAAACTTACCTTGTCCCTACGACTCCCCCCTCCCCCCCCCCCCGATGTCCTCCGGCCTATGCCGGCACCCGTCAAATGCCGCAATGCAGGGGGGCGGGAAATTTTTTAAAAAAAGTACACAAAACATGACATGATGCATTGCAATCTGTTAGGATTATATTACTGTATCAAACATTTTCCCCTCAATTTTGTCCCTAGTGCTTTGTCCAGTGCCCTGCCTGCACTTTTACCGTTTTATTCCTTTTATTTTTATTAATTATTTTTTATTAATAAGTTATTAATCATTTTTATTCACTTTTAGGTTTTTTTTCCTAAGAATTACAAGCCTACAATATATAAAACAACAGATTTCCATACAAAATGTACCACTTTGACATTCAAAAATACCGACATAATCAGACCACCAGGGAGATTAAAGCTCATAGTCCAATAAAATCTACACTTCAGGCAGCTTGTTCTTGTGAAGCAGAAGCAGTACTCCATACTATGTGAACAAAACAAGAAAGACAGACAAGCACCATCTAAGTGTAGTGATAATGGAACAAGATTTATTAGCACTACAAAGAGCAACTCATAAAAAGATATGCTCTGACCGGGCATCTGAGGGCATTGATCTCACCATGATGGAGGGGAACGCTGAACGCTCCTATGCCGTGTAGAATACTGAAGTCTTCCAGGTACAGGACAGGAAGCTGATGTGACGTCACCGATGATGTGGCGTGGGCAGCTACGCGTTTGGGGAGCATGCGTGCTCCTTCTTCAGGCTTTATCATATTCATCTCTTTGGGAGTTGCTCTTTGTAGCACTAATAAATCTTGTTCCAACATTACTACACTTAGATGGCGCTTGTCTGTCTCTTTTGCCTTGCACTACATAGTTGATGGTAAATTCAAAGGATATCATACAATCGGATTGTATAGTGTATATTGAACTTTACAGACTTCCAGGGACACACTTCTCCTGTTTTCAATACTACAGCTCTGCTTCACATGTTATCTGATCGCTCAGCTCCTGCACACTCCACCAAATGAACGATCTATGCAAGATGATGGTAATGTAGAAAAAAATTGATGGCTGTGTATTTTAGTGAGAACAGTGATTGCATAGGAAAAACATGAACCTAGAGGAGGTGGGTAGGAGTGATCTTCTGGAGGGGGAGGGCAGGTCCAGAGTGTGTGTTAATGAAGTCAGCTGGTGAGCTCCTTCCTGTTTCTTAACGGTTTTCTCAACCTAAGGGAGGTCCAGGAAGTTATGGAGGAGTTTTTTTTTTTTTTTACAGCAAATTGGAGGCTATTGTAAGATCTGCTCTAGGACAAAGAAGTTGGAATTAATACTCACTGTGGAACCTAAGGGGTTAATCCTCTGCATTGTGTAAAAAGGCTATTTGATTCGGTCTCCTCTGATCCTCCCCTCCTTCTACTGTCCCCAATCTATCTCCTGATAGAACAGAGCCTTGAGGGCAAGCTGCAAATGCTCAGTTTGGGGTGTATTGCTACAGAGTTTTTTGGGAGAGTACATGTAATCAGCACAGGGCAATCAGCACTGTTCAGACAGAGGGTCAGGGGTCCTACAGCCTCATAGGACAGTCACTGGAGAATAAAAATTCCTCCTACAAGCTTTACCCAGACACTGATAGAAGTCACAAGACTGCTATATACTGCTGATGAGAAAAGGTTTACCAGTTTATAGTTACTAAAATAATTGCATTTCCATGTTCTGTGTACTGTGGGAGACCAGATATAGTGAATGCAGGGTCCTGGATTTAGTAACACTTTAACCACTTCAGCCCCGGAAGGATTTGCCCCCTTAATGACCAGGCCCTGTTTTGCGATTCAGCACTGCGTTAATTTAATGGACAATTGCGCAGTCGTGCAACGCTGTACCCAAACAAAATTGATATCCTTTTTTCCCCACAAATAGAGCTTTCTTTTGGTGGTATTTGATCACCTGTAGGGTTTTTATTTTTTGCGCTATAAACAAAAAAATAGCGACGATTGTGAAAAAAATAAAAACAATCGTTTTCACATTCTGCTATAGGACATTCCCAAAAAAAAAGAACATTTTAGGCCAATTTTTTTAACATTTTAGGCCAATTTGTTTTCTGCTACATATTTTTGGTAAAACAATCGCAATAGGCATATTTTGATTGGTTTGCACAAAAGTTATAAAGTTATCGCGTCTACTAACTACGGGAAAGATTTATGTCATTTTTATTTATTTTTTTTACTAGTAATGGCGGCAATCTGCGTTTTTTAGCGGGACTGCGACATTGCGGCGGAAAGAGCGGACCCCTAACTGATATTTTTGACACTTTTGGGGGTACCAGTGACATTACTACAGTAATAGTGGTAGTGCTAAAAATATGCGCTGTTACTGTAATAATGCCATTGGCAGGGAAGGGGGTTAACCCTGGGGGTGATCAAGGGGGTTAATGCCTGTATGCTTACTAAGTGTGTGTGTGTGTGTGTGTGGGGGGGGGCATGGGGTTCTATGACTGGTACAGACAGATCGCAGTTTCAGGTTAGCTGAAACTTCAGATCTGTCCCTGCCTGTCTCACAGAAGATCCGCCTGCTTTGCTTACATGAGCAGGCGGGTCTTCTCTCTGTTTACCGGACGATCGGGGGAGGGAGGCGGCAATCGCGAGAGCGCGACTCTGGCGGCGGGCACACTGCCGAAACCCCTTCCCCTCCAGTCACGTAGAACTACCTGCCGCAATAATATTACTGTGGGCGGTCAGCAAGCGGTTAAAGTGGTAGTAAATTCTGCTTTTTGAGTTTTACGTACAGGTAAGACTACAATAAGGCTTATCTGTAGGTAAAATGAATATATAAACGTGCACTGTTTAGGAGATATTCACCTTAGGTGCAGCCAGTGACATTACCGGCGCATGCGCTCTGAAGCCTGGCATACTTTGCCGGAACTTCCATCATCGCGGCTCTGGCCAATCACACAGCCGGAGTGCGCAAATCCAGAAGAAAGACCGGGGGAAGAGGTCAGCCCCCTCACTGGTGACAGTGCGCTGCTGGAGGGCTTCGTTCTAAAGTAAGTATTTCATAATGTGCTAATCTGCAATGCAGACTAGCACATTATGCCATTGTCTACAGGTGTTTTTTTTTTTTTTTTTTTTAATTTAAACTAGCCGCAATATACAACCCCTTTAATCTGTGGCTATAGCCATAACCCTGGTATCAACGCTCTCTGTCCAGAATGTATATACAGCAGATGGGAAGCAGTTAGATGTCAAAAAATATACTTAAAAAAATTATATACGGATACTTATTGCCATCTAGTGGAAAAATGTGGCATATCATTTTTCATCACCGAAAATCATTTGTTCAGCACAGGAAATAGCCTAATAACTTTTGTTTTGTCCCATTCGCAGAGAATGAACATACAATCATTTTCACTGGGCGACTTGCTATGCAAATTTGTTATAAACACACCCCTAAGTGACTGTCCCGCCACCAGCACCTCCAATCTTTGATATTATCAAGAGCTACAGCCAAAGAGGAATTTTCGAAATCCTACAAACTACAGGACTCAGTAGTGGCGTAGGAGCTGGCGTGTGGAACCATAGAGTGCAGGGGGGGGGGGGGGGGGCAGGTATATGTAACAGCCAAAAGTGTGCCGAAGATTCTTCTGTATCTCTTTAAGAGAACAGAGATCAGCAGTAGTGGGGGGACAAGTTTTACCCTTTTCCTTACAGGGAGGCATTTTTTTTTTTTTTTTTAAATCCAATGACACTTTAAATATGCAGATAGAAATGTAAGCACATTCCTTGGAGAAAAACATTAATGAAGCCATCTGGTTTCCACTGCAGGCAGTGGTCATTCGAAATGGTGTGCGGGTAATTAAAGGATGTTCTGTAGATCTGGGAGCCAAATGGCGTGCGGGTAAAGGATGTTCTGTAGATCTGGGAGCCTGTGTGAGGGTTACATAAGAGGATGTGGTGCCAGAGTACAGCAATATCCTCCCCTGCAGGCAACTGAAAGCCAACAAGTAGAGGCGCACGCTGAGTCAGGGCAGCCTGGGCATATGAGAGCAAGCAGTACTGTGCTCAGTGAAGGAGCCATGCCAGCTGCTTACACAGCACAAACCTGTGCCAGGGGCACACCAGCCCGTTCCCTTTGTGCTGTTAATACAGGGCACTTGCTCCGCTTTATTAATAGTATAATGTGCCTATGTGCTCCATTGTACTTGGTGCCCATGCCATTAGCTCATCTTAAATACACATTTCAAAAGCCATTTATCACAAAAGCCGCCTTCAGTCCTGTGGACAAGTGATGTTTGCAGACAAGCCAGAAGGCTTCTGCGTTCTATTCAGCAGAAGAACAAGACAATGCAATGTCCTTGTGCTGTCAACTACCAACTCTATAGCGAAAGATTTATTGCTATATATATATTATTTTATTCAAAATATGAATTCTGTTAAATAAAAAAAAAAAAAAAAGCTATATGACACCAGTCATCCCTAATATAAAAACACTACACTCTAATCATTTGCAGTCTTGACTACTGTAATGCACCTGTCATTTAAACTTATTGAATTTGAAAATATTTAACAGTGGGCATCCATTGCCTAAGGATACCTTTCCCTTCACAAGTGACAGGCTCATTGAAGCGTTTCGGCTGCTGGTAGGATTCCTGTAGAGTGATGTCAGATGGATGATTTTACATGCAGAGCATTTCTTAATAAAAAGTCGATGTGTGCTTTTCGCCTGCTGAGCTGCAATCCCCTCAGCATGAACGACTGGGGATCTTTGTCTCTTGTCACTTGGGGGGCAGAGATGTTCAATATTGTATGTTGGAAGTGGATTCCTCTCTCTCTCTCCTGTTTGCTAAAGTACACAGTTCATCTTTGCATTTTTGTGCTGAGATGATAAAGCTTGTGTGTACATGTATGACAATGCAAGAAGAGTTTGGCATTATACCCAGATCATTGTGACCCTCTTTTAGAGAATGAACACAACTTCTAAACAACAGACAAACCCCACTGGTATGATGGTGAACTTATTTCAGTTTTTGGTATAAAGATTAAAGACATACAATGGCAAGAAAAAGGAAACTGTTAAAAACTGTGGCTACTCTACATAGGAGAGTGCGCCCAGCCACGATGACTCTCAAGCACAACACAGAATCCTCAATGAGGTAAAGAATAACCCACGAGTAAGAGCTAAAGGCTTTAAGAAATCACTGGAACTGGCAAACATCCCTGTTCATGAGTGTGCCATACATAAGTCCTTGAACATGGCAGAACATCACAGGTGAGGCCGCTACACTACAAAAAAAACATTGCCGGGTGCCTGAAGTTTGCCAAAGAGCACCTTGGCAATCTGTAACAATATTGGCAAAAATGTTTTGTGGACTGAAGAAACAAAAGTTGAATTGTTTGAGAGGAATACTCAGTACTATGTATGGTGCAAAAAGGGCACAGCTTGCCAACATCAAAACCCCATCCCCAACGGTGAAGTATGGTGAAGGTAACATCATGATTGGGTCGTACTTTACTGCCTCAGGGCCTGGACCACCTGCCCTTCAGGGGAAAATGAATTGTAAAGTTTACCAAAATGTCCTATAGGATAATGTCAGGGTGGTTGTCCACCCACTAAAGCTTAGTAGATGTTGGGTGTTGTAGCAGGACAATGAACCTAAGCATTAAAGTACAATCACAGACCGGCTTTAGAAAAAGGAAATGCACCTTTTGGGGAAGCCCAGTCAGAGCCCAGACCTTAACCCCATAGAGATGCTGTGGAATGACCACAAGAGAGCCGTTCACACCAGACATCCTACAAACGTGTCTGAGCTAAAGCAGTTTGTAAAGAGGAAAGGTCAAAAACTCCTTCAATTGCTACCGAAAGTTGCTTGAAGTCATTGCTGCCAAAGGAGGTTTGACCACTTAACAACAAGGGTTCACTTACTTTTTTCCTTTATCACTGTGAAAGTTTAATGGGAGTGTTCAATAAAGACACAAGAGTTGTTTTTTATTTATTTTTTTTTAAATCGGTACCTGCTACTGCTTCCGAAATCCTTGCCCAGGGAAGGTTAACATCCTTTGCCCCATCCCCTCCCGCAGCCTCCTGGGATATGTCACATCTCCCAGGAGGCTGCAGGACCATTCAACAAAGCACCATGTGAGCTTGCGCATGGGCAGTGAAGAGCTAGCTGTGGTTCCATACCCGGTTCTCATATTCAAGATGGCGGCGCCAGGGACCCACAGGGGTAAGAAGAACCATCTGCGGGAAGCAAGCGATGGACTTTAGGCACTGATAAGTACCTGATTTTTAAAAGACAACAGCTACAGTATTTGTTTTACAGTATTTGTAGCTGCTGACCTAAAAAAAAAAAAAATGAAGTTCCTCTTTAACTACAGACATACGTCTATACATCTGCACTGTGGAGATCTAACTCTGACATCTTTATTATATGTGGCAGTGATGGATAATAAGACACCCTTACCCGTCTTTTCCTCTGTTGTGAATAGCCAACTCTTCACCGATCCCTTCTTTCTCTTTGAAGGATTCCCAGTCCAGCTTAGATTTCTCAAGTGTGCTCATCTTCTGCTTTTTGGATCCCAATTTACCCAGAATGCTGCTCATGCCAACCGGCCTCTTCACACTGAAACAAGACATAAACACAGGGGTGAGTGCCAGTATATACCTATACAAGCAAAAAAGCAACGTGAAAAAAACAGTCCAATGAGAAAAAGAGCCTACCACATGCTGACAGTGCTTTTGCCTCCATGTACTTCAGAGACTTGCTACTAATTCATGGATTCAATTCAAACTTCTACTGTTCCCCCACAGGCTCCTCAAACCTTCCCCTCTCATGTGCATGTGAAAGAAACCCTGTCACCTTACCAATAATTTCAACAAAAACATTCTCATATGATTATATGTGCACTTTATTCATTTAAAGAAGAATTCCAGGCTTGTTTTAATAGGTACAATGGTCCAATTTGGACCAATGTAACTACTCGTAAATACCATACCTTACCCCTGGAAGCTGGAAATCACTAATACAGTCACTCGACTAGCTTTCGGATCTTGTGCTAAGCAGTCAGCCAAAAGTAAGTGCACTCCTGTGACCCAGTTTTGGCCCTACTCCTTTTTTAATGCATGCTCTTTACCTATATTTACCTTATATAGACATTCAAAAACCAAAAGCCCTAGGACTGTATGCATCCAAGAGCCCTAGGACTGTACACATCCAAGAGCCCTAGGACTGTACACATCCAAGAGCCCTAGGACTGTACACGTCCAAGAGCCCTAGGACTGTACACGTCCAAGAGCCCTAGGACTGTACACGTCCAAGAGCCCTAGGACTGTACACGTCCAAGAGCCCTAGGACTGTACACGTCCAAAAGCCCAAGGACTGTACACGTCCAAAAGCCCTAGGACTGTACACGTCCAAAAGCCCAAGGACTGTACACGTCCAAAAGCCCAAGGACTGTACACATCCAAAAGCCCAAGGACTGTACACATCCAAAAGCCCAAGGACTGTACACATCCAAAAGCCCAAGGACTGTACACATCCAAAAGCCCTAGCACTGTACACATCCAAAAGCCCTAGGACTGTATACATCCAAAAGCCCTAGGACTGTATACATCCAAAAGCCCTAGGACTGCATATATCCAAAAGCCCTAGGACTGTATACATCCAAAAGCCCTAGGACTGCATATATCCAAAAGCCCTAGGACTGCATATATCCAAAAGCCCTAGGACTGTATACATCCAAAAGCCCTAGGACTGTATACATCCAAATGGAATCCTGCTGGGTGCCACCATCTTGGATGAGGTGTCAGCAGCCCCAAACATCAATGACAACCGAAAATCTATAGTTTTCCCATTCAATTCTTCTCATCCAGTTACATAAAAGATTATGTAGGGAGGTGATAGGAGACGTGAAGGAGCTTGGCATGCATAGACAGAAATTAGATACACCCTGTGTGTTGTATTCTGTGAAAACAATGCAAGGTTCTTTGCCAACAGGGACGGCAGAAAAGTGGCAGACTCCTGTTTGGACCATCTTCGATGAACCCCTCTAGTGCTGTGAGAGGACCGGGCCCTGCCAGAAAGAACATTTCAACAGGAACCATCAGCCTGCAGGACATAAGACATACTTCAGTTCAGTGCTTGAATGAGAAGAAAGGAGCACCTGGAGTCTAAAAAATGCAACCCTCGTGAGGGATTACAATCACTTTTACAGGTTTTTTGCATTTTACAAGCCATCATTTGCCATCACAAAGAAATCTGGTACTACCGCGGAGTCCATCCATCTCCATTAGAATGTACCAACAGTCTTGAAGAAGGAGGAGGCAGTTCCCCGAAACAGGTTGAATCAATCTGTTTGTTCTCACGCTTTCAATAAATGATTGTAATCTCCCATCAAGAGTTGCATTTTTTTTACGCCTTCCTTCTCATTCAAGCAATGGTTCTACTAAAGCGACAGCTCTGTCATACCTCTAAATAGATACTTCAGTTCAGACAAGTTATACGATTACGGGTGTACTCGTTTGAAAAAAATTTCAGCTTTAGTGCTCATTCACACAGGCGTCCAAAACGCAACGTTTTAGAAATCATCTCTCATACCCACATAGAGTTTTAAACCACATTACTTACTGTATTATCCTTCCTAGATGAAGTTCATTGCTATGCTTGTTTAGGAATATAGTGTGTATCAGATACCCATGATGTACACAAATCCGAAAACGTACACTGTGTTTAGCGCTGTACAAAAAAGTAGGATGTAGCTGCATCTGGGGCCCTACATATATGCATAAATCCATTTGAAGAATTTACACACCTAAACGCGAGTGCAGGATCTTCCGATAGCCCTGCCAATAAGAGCCTGTGTTCTGTTCAGATAATACACATGAATCAAAGTGAATGAGCACTAAAAAAAAACAAAAAACTCAAAAGTACGGCAGTGCCAGCACTTTTTAAGGGAACGTTGAAATAATAAACAGAAAGTTCCTAGAATAAAACAAAACCATAGAGCTGCTAAAAACATTCTCCTAATTTTACTGCAAATTATTCCAGGAATATAACTGGCTTTAACCAGAGAATGGAAAATTATAGACAGAATTAAGGAAACAGAGCAGTCTAGCCGTCCATTTCAATAACATAAAATAAAAACAGACCTCCGTTTTTATTTTTTTTTTAAGGTGCACAGTCTACCTGCCACACACTGGATAGATGGGAACAAGGAGGTTTATAACCGCCGGTGAAAACTGAATAACCCCTGGGATACTACACTCAGAATTTCTTAAATGTGAACTCTTCCCTTGCAGTCCGGTGGACCTGGCACTATCAGGGATAGACAGACTGCGTTTATTGAGGAATCAAGAGATTTTCTTTTCTGCAGCCCCTGGTTGCAGGAAAGAAAATCACTCTCTCTATGGCCGGCCTAAAGCAGCATGCAGCCCTTGAAGTGGTTGTAAATCCCAGTCATGGAATTTGAACTAAGCATATATATATCTGTAGTGTTTACTTGTCTCTCGCCAAAGCTCTAAGTGTCGTTTCTCTCTGGTGCTTCGTTCCTCTGTTCTCAGCATGAGAAGTTTTCCAACACATAAAATATTTATAGGATTATAATTTGTGTCGGGGAGGGAGATAAGCACACAGCTTGTCTATTCAGAATACAGCTCTGCATGATCCTTCTTTTCTCTGCCTATGTGTCGGGGGGTCCCTTTCCTCCAATCAGCTCTCACACAGTGTCTCAGAGCTGTTAACTGCAGTTTTCTACTTCATTCTCTGTGCTACTCACAGATGCATAAGGGCCCTTTCACACGGGCGCTCCGTGTGTCCGCAAATCATCCTATTTTTTTGCGGATGATTTGCGGACATAATGTAAGTCTATGGCATTGCGGATGTCAGCGGAATACCATCCGCTGACATCCGATTTTCCTCCTTTCAGTTCTGTTCCGTTTTTTGGAACGGAACAGAACCCTATTTTTCCTCCGTTCAAAAAACAGAAAGGAAGCAAAATCAGATGTCAGCGGTGTCATCAGCTGACATCTGCAATGCCCATAGACTTACATTATGTCCGCATATCATCCGCAAATGGATGGGATGATATGTGGACTTCCGGAGCGGATGACACAAATGTCCTCCGCTCCGTCAAAAAAAAAAAAAAAAGTCCCGCAGCGGAGCTTTCACACGGAGCTGCCGTTTGAAAGAGCCCTAAGGCTTTTAACATTTTGAAGGGTTGTAGGACTGCAGGTAAACAAGTAAAACCTACGAGGGAGGATTTTTTTCATCTCTGTGTATCATCTGAGGCTATTCACTTCAGAACAGGTGTGCCCTGTTGGTCTACAAGACAAATAGAGAGTGTGATTCTGCTCAACGGTGACAAAGACATCAACAGAAATCTCAAAGGGATTCCTAAACTGGCCATACACTGTGCATATAGCACAATATGGCTAACAGCTCCTGAGACCCGCCAAAAAAAAAAAAAAACATTGGTGGAGGCTTAAAGTGGTTGTAAACCCCGACATATACCCAGTGAGGTAAATAACCTCAGGTGATACACAGAAATAAAGCAAATCCTCCTACATACGTTTTTCTTGTTTATCTGCAGTCTTATCTGGTCTACAGCCCTGGCCAAAAATTTTGAGAATGACATAAATAATAATTTTTACAAAGTCTGCTGCCTCAGTTTTTTTGATGGCTGTGCATATACTCCAGAATGTTATAAAGCGTGATCAGATGAATTGCAAGTCCTTCTTTGCCATGAAAATGAACCTAATCCCAGAAAAAAAAAAAAAAAAGATCACCGTGTTCAGCACACCAAGGGGGGCACAGGAACCGGCAGGATCAACCAGGTTTTTTTTTTTTTTTTTTACAGCTTAGAGACAGACAGGACTGCATAAGCACTGTGCTGTTTTACCTGCTATAAGGGAACAGGATCTCTTTTTTATTTTTTTAGAGTTACAACCACTTTAATCAAGACCTAGGGAGAAAACATCAAACTGCGATCCACGGAATTGGGACTCCCACCCAGAGCACTATCAGACTCCCAGTAAAACCAGCCCCGGAACAGACTTAACTAACACAGGGTAAAGAACCATCTTTCTTTACCATTGAATCTTTGCTGACATTACCTTAGATTGCAAATCTAAGAATTCGTAGAGGAACATATATCCCATCAATCACTTTTCCTGCAATTCGAACATGTTTCACAGGCACCCTGCTAATATATATGTAAACCAGGAAGATCCTACGCTAAGTAAATAGTGAAAAATATTGATAATGTGAAGCAGCTAGTACACTTGATCTATATAAATCAAAAAATCGTGGAAAACAAATAGTGCAGCGCTATCGTGAAAAATGAATATAGAAACTAATATTATATATATATATACATACATACACAGTTGTATTCAAAATTATTCAACCCCCACTGAAATTGATTGTCTTGGCCAGTTTGACATTGATTTTGATCATTCAGTCATCCTGCTTACAATTAAATCAAAGAGGCACGTGTAGGTCAGACAAATATAACATAACATTTATAATGAAATAACCACAAATGTCTTTTCTGTGCTCACATCATTATCAGTTTTATTCAACCCCCAAGTGACATTCAATCTTAGTACTTAGTACAACATCCTTTCACAGTTATAACAGCTTTGAAACGTGAAGCATAGCTTGACACAAGTGTCTTGCACCGATCTACGGGGGGTATCTTCGCCCATTCGTCATGGGCAAAAGCCTCCAGTTCAGTCACATTCTTAGGCTTGTGCACTGCAACTGCTTTCTTTAAGTCCCACCAGAGGTTCTCAATCGGATTTAAGTCTGGTGACTGTGATGGCCACTCCAAAATGTTCCAGCCTTTAATCTGCAACCATGCTCTAGTGGACTTGGAGGTATGCTTGGGATCATTGTCCTGTTGAAAGGTCCAACGTCTCCCAAGCCTCAGGTTTGTGACGGACTGCATCACATTGTCATCCAATATCTCCTGGTACAGAAGAGAATACATGGTACCTTGCACATGCTGAAGCTTCCCTGTACCTGCAGAAGCAAAACAGCCCCAAAGCATGATTGACCCCCCGCCATGCTTCACAGTAGGCAAGGTGTTCTTTTCTTCATAGGCATTGTTCTTCCTCCTCCAAACATAGCGTTGATCCATGGGCCCAAACCGTTCTAATTTTGTTTCATTAGTCTACAGAACACTATCCCAAGACTTCTTTGGTTTATCCACATGACTTTTGGCATACTGCAGTCGACTCTTCTTATTCTTTGGAGACAGCAAGGGGGTGCGCCTGGGAGTTCTGGCATGGAGGCCTTCATTACGCAGTGTGCGCCGTATTGTCTGAGCAGAAACTTCAGTACCCACATCTGACAAATCTTTTCTCAGTTCCTCAGCAGTCACACGGGGACTTTTCTCCACTCTACGCTTCAGGTAGCGCACAGCAGTCGAAGTCAGCATCTTCTTTCTCCCACGACCAGGTAGCGTTTCAACAGTGCCCTTTGCCTTGAATTTGCGAATGATGCTTCCTATGGTGTCTCTTGGTATGTTTAACATCTTTGCAATCTTCTTATAGCCATTGCCCTTCCTGTGAAGAGTAATCACCATGTTTGTAACCACACCAGTAAATGTCTAGAAGGAGCTGAGTATCACAGTCATTTTAAAGCTGCCTAATTGGTGCTTATTAGGCTTTATTGCTGCTCCCTGACATCCACAGGTGTTTTCAATACCTGATTGAAAACACTTCAAATGAACCTCTGTTCTTCAGAGTGGTAGTCTTTAAGGGGTTGAATAATTGTGTCAATGAAGAATTCACAAAAGAAACATTTACTACTGTATTACAAAACCAATTGATGTCATTTTAGTTGCATATGGTTCTTTAAGAAGTCCTTGTAGGATTTCATTCTGAATACAATTACAAATGTACACTAAATTTCCTAAAACCCTTTACAGCATTGGGGGTTGAATAATTTTGAATACAACTGTATATATACATATATATATATATATATATATATATATATATATATATATATATATATATATATACACACACACACACACACACACACACACACATATATATATATATTCTGTATTTATTTTTGTTAATCTGTTTCAATGAACTTTTAAGTCTATGGTTGCCGTTTTTTTAAATATATAACAACTTGCTTTTGCCATGTGTAGTACAAGAGACATGCTGCGGCAGTGAAAAGGTTAACACTACATCTAGCTCCTTCTCCCCAGTTCCCACCATTGTATAGATACAACATACACATTGGAAAACAAAAGCTGGGGTGGGTGAACCAGGCAGTTCAGATATCACAATGGGCTGGAACCACTTTCCCATCACTGAGATAAGACAAGACAGTGGTTTCCATAGCACACTGTAAACACAGGGGTGACACATTTACACCTTACTATGGCAATAATGTAAAATAAACACAGCCATGCCTTTGCTAAAGGCAGTGAATGTTAGATTTGTCTTTTTTTTTTTTTTGGTTTAAAAGTCAAACTCTGGGCACATAAGGACACATATTATGCAGTTCTGTATTTATTAATACATTTATTTTCTTTTAAGCAGTGCCGCTATCTGAATTTGACCTGGTATCAACTTCTCACAATCCCTGTACAGCAGAGTTTAGACAGGGAGCGAGAAAAGCAGCACATAGAGCCAATCAGTTCATGTACTCACAAGATGCAGGTAAAAGCAGAGTGGCAGAAAGAGAAGCTCAGTAATCTCCTTTACAGGCTGGAGGCAGGTCCAGGACAACCTGGGCTCAGAGGAAGTGGGCTGAATAATGCTGGCCGTCTTAAACCCAAAACATGGAGGAGGGAACAATGTACTGCAGGAAACAGCTTCCTCCCTGATGACCCATAATCTAAAGCAGTGGATGTCAATTTATGAGCAAAAGGAGGCCTCGAAGGCGGCCCCCAAGATCACCAAAGGGCTGCACACAATGTTCTGTATGGACATGCTCCATTTTTGGCTACGGATATGCTACAGAAGAAAATACGAAACTGGAAACATGTTAGATGAGCTAAGCAGAGATCAATGTTATTTCCCTAATCAATGTTCCTAATACACACTGCAGAAATTTGAGGGACGCAAATCATATACCAAAGGGCCGTATGTTGGACACCATGGATTAACAGACTGGTGGAGGAATACAGAAGCAAAAGGAGGAGCGGTGGAGGAAGCACACATACAAAGACTGAATGAAGCAAAAGCTGGGAGATCTTTCAACTGCCGGTCCTCAGATGCAGCTTCCTCTCCGGCAAGGAGAACAATGAGCAGTACAATAGTGAGACCAGTAAATATCCCTCCATATCTAGGGAAACTGGCAGAAAGAAGCAGCTGTGCCTCTCATGTAATGAATATATGGCTATAAGGCTTTAGGCACAGGGGGCGCCCCACTATTTCTCAAGAAGAAAACAAGATAAAGTGAAATTGTTCAGTGTACTGCTGGGCCACATGAACATTTATAGGTGTTCCCATAGTAAATCTTCACTTTTAGAGCTCAGGTCCACTTTCACAAGGGAGCAGAGACCAGACTTCAGGTCACCTACAGTGGATATAAAAAATGTTCACACCCCTGTTAAAATGTCAGGTTTATGTGATGTAAAAAAAATAAGCCAAATAAATAATTTCAGGACTTTTTCCACCTTTAATGTGACCCATAAACTGTACAACTCAATTGAAAAACAAACTGAAATCTTTTGGGGGGGGGGGCAAAATTGAAAAACCTAAATAATGTGGTTGTATAAATGTGCACATCCTCTTATAACTGGGGATGTAGCTGTGTTCAGAATTAAGCAATTACATTCAAACCCACGAGGAGTCCATACACACCTGACAAAGTGCCTCCTATTAACCCCAAATAAAGTTCAGCTGTTCTAGTAGGTCTTTCCTGACATTTTCTTAGTCGCATCCTAAAGCAAAAGCCATGGTCCGCAGAGAGCTTCCAAAGCATCAGAGGGATCTCATTGTTAAAAGGTATCAGTCAGGAGAAGAGTACAAAAGAATTTCCAAGGCATTATATATACCATGGAACATAGTGAAGACAATCATCAGAGTCCAGACCTGAACCCGATTGAAAATCTGTGGGGTGACCTGAAGAAGGCTTTGCACAGGGGATGACCTCACAATCTGACAGATTTGGAGTGTTTTTGAAAAGAAGAGTGGGCAAATATTGCCAAGTTAAGATGTGCCATGCTGATAGACTCATACCCAAAAAGACTGAGTGCTGTAATAAAAATAAAAAGGTGCTTCAACAAAGTATGTTTAAGGGTGTGCATACTTATGCAACCATATTATTTTAGTTTTTTTATTTTTACTTACCTTCATCTTAAAGATTTCAGTTTGTTGTTCAAGTTAGAAGTGTTTATAGGTCACATTAAAAGGTGAAAAAAGTTCTGAAATTATTTATCTTTGTCTAATTTTTTTACATCACAGAAACCTGACATTTTAACAGGGGTGTGCAGACTTTTTATATCCACAGCATGACCCCAAGCCGTTCTGAATAAAGTGTCCAAGTGTAACAAAACACAAAAAGTTTGCACAATTATAACAATTAAAGTGACACCAAAAATATCCTTACTCTCCAAAAATAATCCATACACATGCACTAATTACCCACTTTACCACCGGAGGATTTTGCTGTCTTACGTCTGGGCCACTTTTTGCGATTCGGCACTGTGCGACTTTAACTGACAATTGCGCGGTCATGCAACGCTGTACCCAAACAAAATTTGCGTCCTTTTTTTCCCACAAACAGAGATTTCTTTTGGTAGTATTTGATCACCTGTGTGATTTTTACTTTTTGCGCTATAAACAAAAAAAGAGCGACAATTTTGAAAAAATAATATTTTTCACATTTTTTTATATGAAATTCCCCCCCAAAAAAATGTAAAAATCTAAATTTTTTATCATTTTAGGCCAATTTGTTTTCTGCTACATATTTTTGGTAAAAAAAAAAAAATCGCAATAAGCGTATTTTGATTGGTTTGCGCAAAAGTTATTGCGTTTACTAACTAAGGGAAAGATTTCTGTCGTTTTTGGTGTTTTTTTTAACGAGTAATGGCGGCGATCTGCGATTTTTTTGTGGGACTGCGACATTGCGGTGGACAGATCGGACCCTTGACTGACATTTTTGACACTTTTGGGGGTACCAGTGACATTACTACAGTAATCAGTGCTATAAATATGCACTGTTACTGTAAAAATTACACTGGCAGGGAAGGGGTTAATTTTTATTTGTGATCAAGGGTTTAATGTATGCCTGGTGCTTACTGACGTGTGTGTGGGGAGGGGACTATGTGACACAAGGACAGATCGCAGGTTCAGCTATGCTGAACCCTGCAATCTGACCCTGCCTGTCACTTAGGAGATCCGCCCGCTTGTGTTTACACAAGCAGACGGATCTCCACACTCGATTCCCCGACGATCGGGGAAGAGCAGCGGCGATCGCCGCCGCTCCTCCCCTGGCCCGACTCCCGCTGTGACTGAATACAGCGGGAGCGAGCCTCCGGCGGCGCACGCGCCACCGAGAGAGGGGAATGTCTGGCGACGTAGGTCTACGTCGCCAGACGTTATCGAGCCACTTTGCCGCAGTAGAGCTCTAGTGAGCAGCGGTAAAGTGGTTAAAATGTTCTGTAACCTATTTTTTATGAAATTGTTATACAGTTTTTTTCTGACTCCCTTCTAGTAACATCCTCGATGAGTTCCCATACCTCTTCTTTACCCCCGATAAACATCCATTTGTTTGGAACAAGCAGCTCGCTTTAGCTGGGGTCATGTGTTTCCTCTATGCACATTACAAATCCCACAGTCCATAGTCCCTAGTCCAAGGATCTCCAAACTACAACCCTCCAGCTGTTGCGCAACTACACGTCCCATGAGGCATTGTAAAACTCTGATATTCACAGACATGACTAGGCATGATGGGAATTGTAGTTCCTCAACAATTGGAGGGCGGTAGTTTGAAGACCCCTGCCCTAGTCCATCTCAGGAGCAAGCAAGAGAGGATGGCTACTTTCCTACATACAGTGGGACCATGGAGAAAGAATGTAACCCTCCAACAGGAAGTCAAATTATAGCAGCAAAAAAAAAATAAAAATTTGGAGATTTGGAGGAGGCCGAGCGCAATAAAAAAAATATATATATTTTTTAATTAAGAATACATACTTTAATACATATCTATATATCTATCTATCTATCTATCTATATATATATATATATATATATATATATATATATATATATTTTTTTTTTTTTTATTTAAAACCAGAGTTCAGTGTCACTTTAAAAACACTGAAAACCGTGAATTAACCCCATAATTAATAATTCTCTTGAAATTAGATTTATTAACCCTATAGCTATGCATGCATATTTTAAAATTTATTAATTCAGACAGCCCAGTGACACAAAAAAACACATCTAAACTCCATAGTCTCTGGAGCAACTCGTCTGCTTTCACCTCTGCTGATGTGTCATTTCAGGCAAGCTTAGCAAAATGCAATGAATGATAATGAGAACTTTCTCCCTGCAATGCTACACTGCACTGCCCTCCGTAATATCCTGGAATTGTACTCGCCCTTGATCCATGCTTGAAAATAACATTTTTATTGCTGTGGTTGAATGCCACTGGCGCATATTTAATCCCATTTTAGATGAAGAAAAGCAGCTCAAGCAAAACACATAAATAACATTTCAGCGCTGAAGTCTGTAAAATACAACCAAGTAAATATAAGCCTATGTTCCTACACAAGCCTATAAATACAGGGGGCAAGAAATGACGTTTCTCTTGTTGTTATTTCTCCATAAATAAGACCGAGCATATAGGCAACCATTACATCTAAAGAAAATAGGTGTAGCGCTAAATACGTGACAAACAACTAATGTCCATATCCAAAAGGAAAGGCAAATTCAGAGAGAGTGTCCAGGTGTTCATATAATGAAAATCTTCTGTAAGTGGTAGAGGAACCGCCACCAGCACCCAATCGTGAAGCCTCTTACCAGACTGTATTGATCCTTATTACAAGGGTCAATATAAGGCAGGAACTCCTATATGTAACCGGTATGAACATAGGATTCTCCCAACAGTCACCCCGCGGTTCCTCTCCAGGTGCCAGATTATGATCTCAGACCATACAGAGAAAGACACTCCTTTTAAGATGGTTGATTCTGGACCCTCAAGCAAAAAACTATGTTCTTCTAAAATCAGAGGACCTGGAGCTGCTGGCACCACTTTCACAAGATACCCTTCTACCAGGCTTGGAAACTTCACGATGTC
The DNA here is from genome assembly GCF_965119305.1 of Pelophylax lessonae. Taxonomy (NCBI): domain Eukaryota; kingdom Metazoa; phylum Chordata; class Amphibia; order Anura; family Ranidae; genus Pelophylax; species Pelophylax lessonae. The sequence goes on along the minus strand of NC_138777.1, from coordinate 175,863,237 downwards.
CAAACTACCTGCAAGCCCATAACTAGTGAAGAACAGGAACCGTACCTGTTCTTCACTAGTTACGGGCTTGCAGGTAGGTTGGACTTCGTGACATTTCCAAGCCTGGCAGAAGGGTATCTTGTGAAAGTGGCGCCAGCAGCTCCAGATTTTAGAAGAACATAGTTCTTTGCTTGAGGGTCCAGAATCAAGCATCTTATAAGGAGTGTCTTTCTCTGTATGGTCTGAGGTCATCATCTGGAACCTGGAGAGGAACCGCGGGGTGACTGTTGGGAGAATCCTACGTTCATACCGGTTACATATAGGAGTTACTGCGTTATATTGACCCTTGTAATAAAGATCAATACAGTCTGGTAAGAGGCTTCACGATTGGGTGCTGGTGGCGGTTCCTCTACCACTTACAGAAGATTTTCATTATATGAACACCTGGACACTCTCTCTGAATTTGCCTTTCCTTCTGGATATGGACATTAGTTGTTTGCCACGTATTTAACGCTACACCTATTTTCTATTGCTTTATTGATCTGAAATTCAGGATCTTGTGTTGGCTGCTTATTTATGCGTTTGTGGGATTGAATTGAGGTTGGCGCAGTATATTACTATATCAACGTATATTACTATATCAACCATAACATCTACCCACCCTGATACCATCAGCGCCACTCCCCACAAATACATCTCCTAACTCTTATTGTGCCAAGAATACCCCAAGGAAAAAAAAAAAAGGGGGCATCCAAGAGGCACTGGGACTTTGATATAAGTTTATAAAGGTAATGAAAAGGCAAGAAACATTTGAAGAGCCCACTGGCTTAGGTTAAGCTGCTCACAACAGGCAAGGCTACCCTACAGTAGGTCCTCCAGCAGGTTACCAGAAAAGGTGGTGTAAATATGGAAGGAGCACCAGACCAGAAAAATAGGAGCCCAAATTAATTTGTTAATGTTGTGTTAAAAGACAGCCAATGCGTTTCAGGGGTCAAAGCCCTTCGCCCTTTATCGGGGCTTCAGTTAAAAATGAGAGCCTTGAGTGGACCCAAAATCAGTCTTTCCTGTTTGAATCTGTCCAGGAAAGTAGATTGCTGGATTGGGATTCCTGGCCAGCATTATCTGCATTAGCAGTCAAAATAAAACACTGTTTCCTATTTTGACTGCTGATGCAGTTGCTGCTGGCCAGGAACTCCAATCCAGCAATCAGCTGGCCTCATTTTTAACTGAAGCCCTGATGAAAGGGGGGTTCCTTTGACCCCCCCAAACACGTTGGCTGTCTTTTAAAACAACATCAATAAGTGAATTTGGACTCATATTTTGGTCTGGCGCTCCTTTCATATATGCACGTCTTTTCCACGAATACCCCAAGGACACATTCATGAGGATGAACAGGCGTGGACAGTGGCCGGACAGAATAGTGCTACAGCCAGTGGTGGCTGGGAACTTTAAAAAGAAAAAGAGGGCACACCAGCCTAGAGCATTCTCTTTATATACCATTTAATAATAGAATAAAAACAAAAATACTCACACAAACAATTATTTACAAGCTCATCATATCCACTGCACATCCTCTAGCCACCCAGGACTATTATGGCTGATGCGTTTCAAGGGGGGTCACGATGAAGAGGGGACTTCCCTTGAAATGCGTCAGCCATAATAGTCCTGAGTGGCTTCTTTTCATGACATAGGGGATGTACAATGGCTCGAACATCTCTGGATTTTGAATATATGAATGAACTTGTATATACTTGCAGGATGGATAAAAATCAACGTTTTTTTTTTTTTTTTCCAACAAAATAAAAAAAATCTTTTTTTTTATTTAAATAATGTTTTTAAATTTAAATCGTATTTTTTTTATTTAAAAAAATGGATTTTTGTAAGAACTTACCGTAAAATCCTTTTCTCTTAAGCTCATTGACAGACGTAGTCTTCTTGATTCTCAAGAGCTGGGTTATGTTGTCTCCGCAGGAGTAGGACTAGGCAGAATGACAAAACGTTCTGGCTCCACCCTAGGGGGCAGTCCCTGAGGGTATATCCTCCCTCTCTCTGCTACAGGGAATCAGTTCTGTTTAAAGCAGTACAGAGAATTTAACCCAACCCAACTCAATGATAGAGGGGCGGGTACTACGTCTGTCAATGAGCTTAAGAGAAAAGGATTTTACGGTAAGTTCTTACAAAAATCCATTTTTCTCTATCGCTCATTGACAGACGTAGTCTTCTTGATTCTCAAGAGCTGGGACATCCAGAAGCAGTGCCACAAATGAGGGGTGGGATTGACAAAATCAAATCCAATCTAGTAGGCCCAACCGGTGCCAAACTAGAAGTTTTAAAGGCTCATTATAAACAAAGAATGAGACTAAAAGAAAAAATTTTCCAACGGAAAAAAACCCTCGAGGTAGACCACTGGTCTCCTCAAATTGCGGCCTGCAAAACCTTGCGGCCAAATGAGGCATCAGACGATGCCATTACATCAATTTTATAATGTTTAGAGAAGGTATGCACCGACGACCAGGTAGCCGCCTTGCACACCTGGACCACTGACGCCTGATGGCGAAAGGCCCATGACGCACTAAGTGCCCGAGTGGAGTGCGCCTTAACAGGGAACGGGGGCTCCCGACCCTTAATAGAATAAGCCTGTACTACCGTCTGTCTGATCCATCTGGAAATGGTCGCGGCAGATGCAGGCAACCCCTTTTTGGGTCCATCTGGGATCACAAAAAGTGAATCCGTCTTGCGAAACGAGTCTGTCGTTTTCAAGTATACCCTGATCGCCCGGACCACATCCAAGGAGTGTAACGCAAACTCCCGAGGATGACTGGGCTTAGGACACAGGGAAGGTAATACAATCTCTTCATTCAGATGAAATTCTGAAACCACTTTTGGTAGGAAGGATGGATTCGGACGAAGAACCACCTTATCTCTATGAACCACCAGATATGGTGAACGACAAGATAATGCGGCCAGTTCTGACACCCTGCGTGCAGAAGTAATAGCCACCAAGAAGGCCACCTTCTGGGACAACGTGGGTAGAGGAATCTCCCTAATATCTTCAAAGGGAGGTTTCTGAAGAACCGACAACACTAAATTAAGATCCCAGGGGGGTAACGGCGCGTGCACTGGCGGAGCCAGATGTCGCACCCCCTGGATGAAGTTCCGCACCAAGGAATGAGTAGCCAAAGGCTTCTGAAAGAAGATGGCTAATGCTGAGACCTGACCCTTGATAGTACTCAAGGCCAGTTTCTGCTCAACCCCTTGTTGCAGAAAAGCCAATATTCGACTAATCGAATAAGACCGAGGACGGAACCCCAAAGGTTCACACCATGCAATGTAGGACTTCCATGTGCGATGATAAATCTTTCTGGAAGTCGCTTTCCTTGCTTCAACTAGAGTAGGAATAACTGAAGCTGACAAACCTTTGTCCTTCAGCACCTGGGTCTCAATAGCCAGGCCGTTAAAGCCAGCGATCGTAAAGCAGGATGGAAGATCGGTCCCTGAGACAGTAGATCCTCCCTGAGAGGAAGTCTCCATGGGACGTCCGCCACCAGTCTGACCATGTCGGCGTACCAAGCTCGACGAGGCCAGTCCGGAGCTACCAGGATTACTGGAATTCCTTCCTCCTCTACCCTGCGAAGAAGTCTTGGCAGTAACGCGAGAGGAGGGAAGGCATATATTAGCTGGTATTGCCCCCACGGGGCGATCAGTGCGTCTGCGGTTTCTGCTAGAGGATCGCGGGAGCGAGCCACGAATCTCTGAACTTTCCTGTTGAATCGTGATGCCAACAGATCCACATCCGGGGTGCCCCACCGTAGGCACAACTGGTGGAAAACGTCTGGATGGAGGGACCATTCCCCCTGATCCAGGGTCTGACGGCTGAGATAATCTGCCTGCCAATTCTCCACCCCCGGAATGAACACCGCAGAGATTGCTGGAACAAATCGTTCCGCCCAGCGAAGAATGCAAGCCACTTCTTTGGCCGCTCGGACACTCTTGGTGCCCCCCTGATGATTGACATAAGCCACGGCCGTGGCATTGTCCGACTGGATCCGAACCGGGCTGCCCTGGAGCTGCTCGGTCCAGTGAATCAGACAAAGTCTGATCGCTCTCAGTTCCAATACATTTATCGGTAATCTGGATTCTTCCGGGGACCAAAGTCCCTGGACAGATAATTGACCGAGAATTCCTCCCCATCCGGATAGACTGGCATCCGTGGTCACTATCGTCCAATATATTGGCAGAAATGACTTTCCCTGGCTGAGCATTGGAGACCGAAGCCACCAAACCAGAGACTCTCTGGTCTGTTTGCTCAATCGGATCTGATTGTCCAGGGATTCCGGATTCCGATTCCATCTGAGGAGAATCTCTTGCTGAAGAATTTGGGTATGGGACTGGGCAAATGGGACTGCTTCGAATGAAGCCACCATCAACCCCAGAACCCTCATGCAAGTCCGAAGGGAAGACCAGCTGTTGGACAGTAACAACTGGACTGCTGATTGAATCTTTCGGAGTTTCCCTACCGGAAGGAACACTTGTCCTGACTGTGTCTAGAATTAGACCCAGATATTCGAGCCTCTGGGTGGGAACCAGAAAAGACTTTTGCTGGTTCACCAGCCACCCGAATTCCTGTAAAGAAATCATAGTAATTTCTATGTTTTGTAGCAAGGTCTGAGGAGACTCTGCATGAAGCAGAAGATCATCTAGGTAACCTAGAATCGATATACCTCTTTGGCGCAGAAGTGCCAACATTGGGGCCAACACCTTTGTGAAGACCCGCGGAGCCGTGGCGAGACCGAAAGGTAACGCCACAAACTGATAGTGGTTCTCCTCTACGGAAAAGCGTAGAAAACGCTGATGTCCTGCGAAAATGGGAATGTGAAGATAGGCGTCCTTGATGTCTATGGACGCTAGGACATCCCCTGGATGCAGGAAGGCTGCTACCGTGCGAATGGACTCCATTCTGAATCTTCTTATGTTGACGAAAGAATTGAGTGCTCTTAAGTCCAGAATTGGACGCACTTTGCCCTCTTTCCTGGGTATTGTAAACAGGTTTGAAAAAAACCCTTGAAACCGTTCTGTCCAAGGAACGTGGACTACCACTCCTTGTTGTAGTAGATCTGTGACTGCTCTCCGCAGATCTTCTAGACGATCCGGAGATAGTCGGATATTGGAAGGGAAGAATCGCGCCGGTGGGAGAGATCGAAACTCGATCTTGTACCCTGACTTTATGACTTCGCAAACCCATTTGTCCGGGATTCTGGAAAGCCATGGATCCGGGAACCGGCGAAGACGTCCCCCCACCCCAGTTATGGGTGGGGGCGCACCTTCAGGCTTTGGATGGTTTATCTTCAGGTCTGGAGGGGGCGGGCTTTTGCTTGCCCGACCAACGACCCCTGACGCCTCCTGCAGGAGCTTTGGAGGACTTAGTTTTTTCACCCGCTGGACGAAAAAACCTCTTGTGAGCAGAAAAAGAAGGCCCTCGTCTTTGACGAGTTCCTCTACCTTTAAAATTTTGCGGTAAAAAGGTGCTTTTTCCACCGGTGAGATCCTTAATGATCTCATCTAAGTTGGCTCCAAATAGACGCTCTCCTGAAAAGGGGATATTAGCCAATGCTTTTTTGGAACCTTGGTCGGCTATCCAACCTTTTAGCCACAGTGTACGCCTGAGAACCACTGCTGAGACTGATGCTCGCGCCATTAATGGAGTGGCGTCTAACGCCGCATCACATACAAACTGTAACTCCTGTATCATTTGTTCCAACAAATCTGATACCGCCTGAGGGACTTCTTCTAAGTCCCGGCGTAACCACTTGGTCCATTCAGTTACAGCCTGCGAAACCAGACCAATAGCAATTATTGGCCTGAAAGCTGATCCAATCAAGGAAAACATGGTGCGAGACATAGCTTCTATCTTGCGATCCACTGGATCTTTAAAAGACGGAGCGTCTTCTAAAGGAATAACCGTGGCTTTATTCAATCTAGCAATTGGTGAATCCACCACAGGTGGTTCTGTCCATTTCTTAATAAGGGTTTCCTCAAACGGATAACGCCTGTCAATGCGTTTAGAAATATTAAAAGTGCGTTTTGGCAGACGCCATTCTTCATCGATTGGATTGCCAAAACATTTGGGCAATGGAAAAACCTTTGCTACTTTGATGCGCTTTTTAGTCCCAAAGGGGATCTCAGTTTCAGCTATTTCTGATGGAATACCCTGTAACCTTAAAGTCTCTTGAACAGATACAATGAGTGCGTTTACCAACGCTTCCTCTCGGGCTATGGCTGATGCCGAAACATCCTCCTCACTGTCTGAAGAGACAGGACCCGAGACACCAATACCAGATGAAGTACCTGCAACTGCAGAAATAGGCTCAGAGTCTGAATCCGAGGTTTCAGATAATAAGGGGTTAGGCGGGGGTCGCTTTCTTGCGCCCTGTCCCTGACAAGCCACTTCCACCCGGGACACAAAAGTTTCCATAATAGCTGACAAAGATTCAATTGTCAATGGGGTGCTGGAGGATCCCGCAGACCCCTCGAGGGGATCCGGAGGAGATACATGAGTGGCAGGGTCCATGTTAATACAGGACACTTTTGCCAGCAAAAACAAAAAAACTTTTTCTTTTTTTTTTTTTGTGTGTCTCCCCCTAGCGCAATAGCGCCCCTCAGAGTACCTGCTTCTCGATCCCAGAGAGAGAGAGAGGGACCCCCAAGGCTCACCAACCGATGCAGTGCAGTTTCCAATAAACTGCAGCCAGCGTCTGTCTTACACAGACTGGAAGGAGCTGTTTGCTTTTTCCCGGGCAGAAGGCGTGGCTCCGCCCCCTGTGTACGCCTTCCGGCGTTCCCAGCCCTCCACGAGGAAGCTGGGCTCACAAAACATGGCCGCCCCATAGAAGAGACATAAGACTCCAAAAACATGGCGGCCGGCGTGACCTGAGGACATATATGCATTCGGTCTACGGCAAAATGGCGGCGGACCGCCGATATCGTCTTCCCAGCACATCCACCTGCACTCTGCTGAGAGGGGACATATGGATCTACAGAGATACACTGCACATAAGGTAGGATTATACCTCCTATGTCTACTGTAATGTTACAGTCTGCTGGGTAGAGTGTTAGCTCTAGAACCAAGTCCACTTCCCACAAACACATGCTGTATTACAAGGGGGACTTGTAAGTATCAGATATATACTGACCATGTATGGAGGGGCCCATAATATATACTGCCTCATAAATGAGGAAAAAAGGGAACGTTTACTCACCATACTGAACCGACAGGCACCCTCTCTTCACAATACCCTCTCCACCGGGGTGGGGGTTTGTGGACGCCTCGACTCTTCTGGTACCTGGCGTCCAAGCGAGCTTTTAACTCGCAAAGTCAGTCCCTTTACTGGGACTCCGTCGCGGCCGACTCAGCGCACTGGTCTGCACGCGCTTTTAGGCAGAAACCGGGGTGACCACTGGATCTCAACATCCAGCCCGTCGCCCGGCCCCGCATACTTACTTGAATATGTCGCGGCCGACCAAGCGCAATGCCATGGTCTGCACGCGCTCGTAGGCCGGCTGGGGTGACCACAAGTGTCGCCCAGTCCGGCATTTTTGCTTGAAGATCTCACAGGAAAAAAACACTGGAGAAAACTACCTAAAAAATGTCTTTTTCTTAAAGAAAAAAAGTCTTGCCAGGACCAAAAGATCCCAGCAAGGAACTTAGGTCCTTACTCCTGACTAGACAGAAAAAAACTGATTCCCTGTAGCAGAGAGAGGGAGGATATACCCTCAGGGACTGCCCCCTAGGGTGGAGCCAGAACGTTTTGTCATTCTGCCTAGTCCTACTCCTGCGGAGACAACATAACCCAGCTCTTGAGAATCAAGAAGACTACGTCTGTCAATGAGCGATAGAGAAATTAGATTTTTTTTTAAATCAAATTTATTTTAATAAAATGCTTTTGGAGTAAAAATCTATCTAAAGATAGTTTTTCTATTTAAGATACATTAATAATTTAGTATATTTTGCATGAAATGGAGATTGGTTATGTAGCATGAGGCTGTATATTCTGCAATATTTCCATTTTTGGTAAACTCAATGAATCCAAGCTCTGCAAGCTGAGATAACATGCACTGCATTGATGCACACAATTTCACAGTAACCACGAGATAAAACAAAGTTCAGGAATATTCCTTTTTCCCATTGTTTTTCAAATCTATGTACACTACAAACTGTATGATTGAATTGGTTCTGACATCACTGTTTTACTTATCTGACAGCGTATTATTCTAAATAGAAAACCTTAATTTTGTTTGCAAATATTAAAAGATTCTAACTACCAGCAAGAATAAGACCGCATTCACACTGAAGCGGCACGACTCCTGCATGACTTCGGGGGCGACCTGTGAAGTCCCGCGCACTGCGACTTCGGCGCGACTTGCACGGACTTCACATAATGGAAGTCAATGCAAGTCACCCCGAAGTAGTACAGGACCCTTTTTCTAAGTCGGAGCGACTTGTGTCCCTCCTATTATAACGGGTCCTGTACCAGTCAATGGACCGCGACTTGTCAGGCTGACAAGTCACCTGACAAGTCGCGGCAGTGTGAATGGAGCCAAAGTCTTTACATTTAAAGAGCACCAGTCATTTCAGATCAATCATGGCAGCGCCACATCCATACTTGCCAACTGTCCCTTTTTTCCTGGGACAGTCCCTGCAAATAGGAGCCTGTCCCAGGTAATTTATATTGTCCCTGGAAGTGCCTGTTAATCAGGCTGACCGTAAATGTTACGCAGAAGTAGTGCAGCTGAATGGGAGAATTATTCCAACTCTGCTACTTTGGCCTTAAGTTTGAAATTCCCTTTTTTATTTCCTATAATTCTCTCTATATTGAGTAGACTCTATAATCTGATAAGTAGGCGAAAATAATTATGCAGAGTGGGCGGAGCTTCAGGGAAGTGGGTGTGGTAAGTAATTGATAGCTGTCCCTGGAAATTTTTTTTAAATGTTGGCAACTATGCACATCCCTCACCTTGTTGTGTCACTGCCGCATCACCAGCCATCCCATTAACCACTTCCCGCCCGCCCTATTACAGAATGACGGTGGGAATGTGGTTGTGTTATCCTGACCGGGCGTCATATGACGGCGGCAGGATAACACAGCTCTGGGCGCCCCCCGGGGGCGCGCAGAGTGGCGATCGGTGATGCGAGGTGTCAGTCTGACACCCTGCATCTCCGATCTCGGTAAAGAGCCTCTGACGGAGGCTCTTTACCATGTGATCAGCCGCGTCCAATCACGGCTGGTCACATAGTAAATAGGAACAGCCGTTGATCGGCTTTCCTTAGTTCGTGCCTGACAGGCACGAGTAAAGGAGCGCCGATCGCCGGCTCCCCTGACAGGGGGGGGGGGGGGGGTCGGCACTGGTAATCAGATCATTGATTACCAGTGCAGACCCTCGGGGGGGGGGGGATGCCACTAGATCCACCAGGGATGCCCACTATGACCCCAGGGATGCCCACTATGACCCCAGGGATGCCCACTATGGCCACCAGGGATGGCAATCAGGGCTCAGGGAGCCCCCCATTGCCCTCCCCATCAGTGCTGCCCACCAGTGCCCTCCCTATCAGTGCTGCCCACAAGTGCCCATCTTTGCCATCCTTTAGTGTCGCCCACCAGTGCCCATTATTGCCCACCGGTGCCGCCTATCAGTGCCCATCAGTGCCGCCCGTCAGTGCCCACCAGTGCCGCCTATCAGTGCCCATTAGTGCCCGTCAATGCCACCTATCAGTGCCCGTCAGTGCCACCTATCAGTGCCCCTCAGTGCCACCTATCAGTGCCCCTCAGTGCCACCAATGCTGCATATCAGTGCTACCTATCAGTGCCACATATCAGTGCCTATCAGTGCCGGCTATCAGTGCCGCCCCATCAGTGCCTCCTCATCAGTGCCTCCTCATCAGTGCCTGTCAGTGCAGTCTCATCAGTGCTCATCAGTGCAGGAAAAAACTTACTTATTTACAAAATTGTATAACAAACAAAAAAACTTTTTTTTTTTTTTCAAACTTTTCGGTATTTTTTTATTTGTTTAGCAAAAAGGAAAAAATCCAGAGGTGATCAAATACCACCAAAAGAAAGCTCTATTTGTGGGGGGAAAATGACATAAATGTGGTGTAGGTACAGTGTTGCATGACAGCGCAATTGCCATTCAAAATGCAACAGCGCTAAAAGGGGAAAATTGGCCTGGGCGGGAAGGGAGGGAAGTGCCCTGTATTAAAGTGGTTAAAGTGACTGGGACTGTCGGTGAGTCAACAGAGGGTCAGAGGAGGAACCTCTGCTGGACAGAGATGACAGCTACTCTTTAAAAGAGTTATATTGAGCTGATTTAAATCAAGCCTTTTTACTAGTGATTTAAATTGGGATTTAAATTGACTTGATTTAAATCAAACCTACCCTGTATACTTGTGTTTGTGAGTATATTTGCTTTTTTTTATAATAAATGATAATGCACTAAGCTTGTGTGCCCTCTCTTTCTTTTTTATAGTGCCATGTATGTCGGGGCTCCCCCAGTTCTAAGAGGGCAGCAAAGTGTGGGGGTCTTACACATCTGTAAAGTGGAACAGCGAGAGCTTATTGGTTTCTGAACACCACACTTGAGCGCAGGAGGTTGTTTTTGATTCGTGGCTGGGAAGTCTGTACAAAGCAATGACAAACTGAAAGCCGTCCACCGATATTCCCATGTATTCGCACATCCAGTGGTAACCTGAGGTTAGGGACAGATGTATAATTCCGGATGTATCCAAATGTCACCAGGGAAAGATATCTGTCCTTAACCACAGGTATCCTTTCAATGAACAGATACATGCCAAGAACAATGACCCAAGTCCCCTTGTTCTACCCTTCTTACTTCCAGTGTGAGTTCTGCTGTACAGGGAATAAAAGGCAGATACCCAAGGTAAATTCAGGTATTTTGCATATAAAAAAACAGTTCATTTTTTAATGCACACAACTGCATTCAGGGCTTAGTTCACTAAAGGAGATCACATGCGTTATTAGGCCCATGTATCCAAATATCACATGCGATAATGAAAAGCTCAATTCACTATACGTTTATCGGTATTTACAGAAAAAAAAAAAATGCGAACAAAAGAATTAGTTGAATAAGTCATGGTCTAGCCACACTATTTAATGAATACTTCTGGTTGTTAAGGAGCTGACATCCGTCGCGTCCTTAACAACCAGAGAAAAGCTGGTTGTCAGGGAGGCCGAGTCCTTAACAACCATGACTTATCTTCTGTCAGCAGATATTTATTTCAACTCAAATAATAGTATGGTAGTTGACTCTTAGTGATTTTAGCCCTCAATCCTTTTAAGGAATTTGGCTTTTAAAGGGATTGAGAAGGCAGAAGGTTTTTTTTTTTATCCTAATGGACTCTATGCATTAATATAAAAAAACCTTCTGTGTGCAGCAACCCCCCCCTCAGCCCCTCTAATACTTACCTGAGCCCCATCTTTATCCAGCGATATTGCAGAAGTTTGTCAGCTGCCTGGGACTCCCCTCCTCATTGGCTGGACAGATGCATGGAACGATTGGCTCCTGCTGCTGTCAATCAGTCAGCCAAGTCAATCAGGAGACAGAGGGGGCAGGGCTCCGTGTCTGAATGAACACAGGGAGCTATGACTCACCTCAGGTGCCCCCACAGCATGCTGCTTGCTGTGGGGCACTCAACAGGAGGGAGGGGCGAGAAGCACAGAAGAGGAACCCAAGAAGGAGGAGGAGGAGGATCCGGGCATCTGTGCAAAACCAACTGCACAGAGCAGGTAAATATAAAAAAAAAAATAAAAAAAAAAACAAGAGATTTTACAATTCCTTTAATGCAGAGCTTGGATTCAAAAAGCTTCAGAAATAAATGAAATAAAATTTTATATAAGTATATATTAAACATAGTTGTTATTGTATAAATTCAGTCATGCGGTTCTGCTCCACTTTTATGTCATTTAAGTTTTGCATTAAGTTACTATTTTATCTGTAGAGGTGGTTTTGGGCCACTATAACTTATTTACTATGCAAATTGTTTTTCTTCCCCTCTTGTTTAGTGCTGGTTAGTTCATCTCTATCTGGATCCCTCATTTTTCTTTTTTGTTTCCCTCCCATGTTGCAGAGATGGGGCTTAGGAAAGTAAAAGTCTTCATCACTTTAAAAGACTGCAAAAATATCCTTTGTACTGCAATTAGCTAAGTGAAATTGTGTTGGATTCAGTTTTTGAAAAGTTAAGCTGCCTGTGGATGATGAAAGTCAACAGGCGACCATACCATTCAGACAGACTGGGCCTAAAGATGTATATCAAATGCATAAAGCAACATTTGAAACTGAACACATATATACACCCTGCATATGTCTGTGAACACCCTCTTGTTCAGATGAGCAGTTTCCTAGAAGCTGCAATACTTCTATGATGCAAAGCATTCATTTTCTGGACTCATCCCCTTTGCCTCTTCGGCCATGCACATGAGTACATTGAATGAGGAGGTTACCAGAACAGCTAGTTTCACAAACCCCTGCTTTTCCATATTTCTTCTTGCCCATTCCATGTCTCTTGGTAATCAATGTTTATCTCTGATCTCTGGCTGGCTCATTCTTCATTGCTGCCCGTGTCTTCTAACACCAGCCCCATAACCACCATGATCTGCTCCAAGCCTGGTATCAAAGCTCCTGATACTGCCCTGCTGTGATCTGATTTACTCATCAAAGCTTTGTTTCATACACACTTCTGGGCTACTTTGTAGGTGTTGAGGGAGTTCTTCGGTGACATTGGATTTGCAGATCAGTAACTCAGGAGAGTTCCCAACGGTCTGCTTATAGAGAGGAGAGATTCACCCTCTGGCATCGGCAAGGGCATGCGTAGTTCTCTTCTCATTCTTAAGGCCCATTTACACCAGTTTGATCCTCGGTGGTGTGTTAGGTCACACATTAATGTGTCTTGCATTAAATCAGTCCATTTATTTGGGCTGCCTAACACAATACAATCGACCCAAAATCTAATTTGTTGCTTTTTTTGTATAACAGTGCATGTTGGTGTATTACTGAGCATTGCAACGTAAGTGCGCTAGATTGGCATTTATTATGAACGTTCAGTATGAATAAACGCAGTATGAACGGGCACTACCCAAAACAAATCTGCAGCAGTCCCTCCTCATCTCTGCTATGCCTGAATGTCAGTGTGTTGAGCAAACACCTTTTTAATTCAATGCCTAACACTGCTAGCAGTACCCCGTCCACATAAACAAAATCTCAGTAGCTTATCTGGTAGGAAATCGCATACACAATGATTTTTTTTGTCTTCCAAGCTGCATAAAAACATACTTTCCATCACCAAATAGAATAACTGCGCCACCTACAGGTACACACAGAGAACACTCTAATATCCAGCTAATACAATAATCCTATGTTAAAGTGATACTAAGTGGCGGTTCACACTTATGCGATGCGGGAAGGCTGCGAATTCGCAGCCTGTTCCCGCATCGCAAACGCACCCCTGGCAGTTCACACTGCCATATGCGATACGCTGGGGGTGTCAATGAAATGTTAACGACACCCCCAGTTTGATCGCATATCGCAATGCGATCTTTACAGTCGCACAGGATCGGATCGCACAAGTGTGAACCGCTGTGCGATCCGATCCTGATGCGGCTCAAAAAAAGGGTCCTGTGCGTCGTTACTGCGGGTGCAGTGCAAATTTAGCCATACAAAGTGTATGGCTGAATTCGCACCGCACACCCGATCGCATGTAATAAAGGAGCAGTGCGCTCCGATATTACATGCGATCGCCGCAGGCGCATCAGTGTGAACCGGCACTAAAGCCTAGTTTTTATTTTCTTTAAAAAATAAACTTGTTACACTTAGCCAAATCTTCTCAGGTCCCTCGCCAGCGCTCCTCTCCTCTCCCTCCTATTGAGTGCCCCCACAGCAAGCAGCTTGCTATGGGGGCACCCGAGCCAAACCACTGCTCTGTGTGTCCATTCAGACACAGGCTCGGCACCCCCCCTCTCTCTCCTGATTGGCTGACTTTGACAGCAGCGGGAACCAATGGCACCACTGCTGTCTCAGCCAATCAAGAGGGAGAGTCCCGGACAGCCGAAGCACTCATGAAAAATCGCTGATTTGAGATGGGGCTCAGGTAAGTATTAGGGGGGGGGGGGGCTGCAGCACACTGAAGGTTTTTTTTAATCTTAAAGTGGAGTTCCACCCTAAATTTATACTTACCTCCATCTTCTCGCTCCGGGTCACCTGAAAAACAAATGGATAATCGCAATTTTTTTTTTTTTTTACTTACCTCGTTAAGAAGAACATATACTTACCTTACTTCCTCTTCCTCCCCTCGGCGGCCGCGGCGAGTCGTCAATTCCTGGCTTGCAATGATTCCTGGGAGCTGAACGTCATCGCTCCCAGGAATCAATGCGCCTGCACCGGCCCCGATGTCAGTTCCGGTGCAGGCGTCGTCATACCTTGCTAAACAGCTTCTGGGCATGCCCAGAAGCTGTGCAGGGATGACCCTGAGGCACTGGAAGTGACGGCGGGGCCGGTGCAGTGCATCGTGGGACCGAAGAAGACGGAAGAGGACACAGAAGAGGATCGCGCTGGCTTCAAGCTGCCCACACCTGAGATGGCAACGCTGGAGAATACATTTTCAAGGTAAGTATTTCTTCTAAAAGGTAAGTGCAACCCGGGACAGTTCAGAGGCTAGCCATTGTGGAATGCACTAGCCCTGACTGTCCCGGGGGTATTTTTATTAAAAAAAACGTTCACTGGGTGGAACTCCGCTTTAATGCACAGAATGCGTTTAGATTAAAAAAAAAAAAAAAAAAGAGCCTTTAGAATCACTTTAAATTGACAGAGATGACTATCCATTTTAAAAATGAATTTTAAGCTGAATTAAGTAAATATTATCTAAACACAAAAGGCATATGTATTCTTACATGAATCTTGGGGTGCTTTTGTATTTCTTCCAGATCTGTGCAGTAATCCAGTGTGAAACTTTAACTCTGTGCAGGAGCTTTCTGTAATAAAGACCGGTCATTGCTGCTCTCTTCTTTGGTGCAGGGTGACTGGTCTGGTCTCCGCCCCTCCTGTAGTTTTCTGCAGGCAGCCAGTAGTGGTGGGGTCTGCTGGGTCCCTCCCACAGCTCTGTTCTCTATATAGACCACATGCAGCACAGTCTTATTTCACTGCTGGTTTTACAGTGTACATGACCACAAATATTGTGTTCCAACATTCCAAATGTTGGGTTCCCACACAAATATCGTTTGTTCCAAATAGAATTGAGAGGGAAAAAAGAGGTTCAGTAGGTCACGAAGGACAATCCAAAGAAGAAGAATAACACAGTAGCGTGAACCTTGGAGAAAGCCCATTGGACGCTACGCATGAGGTGGGCGGTGACGTAATCACGCTGGGACTAGGTGGAGCTGTGTATTCCGAGGATTTTATGGTTACTTCTAAAATGTGAGTGGATTTTTATTTGGGAAAAAAAAAAAACTTTGTATTAGCAATTTGCACTGTGGTTCTTTCCTCTTGCCTCCTATATGATTGACACGGATTTGGAGTGTACAGCCGGTGGGAGGGGTGCCACTTATAACACTGCAAAGCACATATAGACCTCCTTTAACCACTTAAGGACCAGGCCTATTTCTTACACGTTGTTTACAAGTTAAAATCAATATTTTTACCCTGCTCCTGGCAGAGCGGCAGGGTTTTAGGCCGGGGGCAGCACCAGAGTACCCCCCTTCCTTTTTTTCCTCTCTCTCTCTCTTCAGCCCTGCCTCTCCGCTCCCTACCTACCACTCTATCCCCTGCGTTCCTTTTTCTTCCTTCTACCCCCTTTCTCTTTTTAGGGCACGTATGTGCCATTTCAACCCTTTCCTCTTAATAAAAACGAAAAAAAGTTCTTCATGGGTATGTATTAGTGATCGACCGATATTGGGTTTTTGTTGCCGATACCGATATTCAATGGCCAAAATATCGGTATCGGACGATATTGGGCGATATTTTCGTACATTTAAAAAAAATATTTTTTTCTTATTTTTAGCACTTGACACGTACTGTTGTGGAGGGATCTGGGGTCTAAAAGACCAAAAACCCCTCCTCTGCACTTAAAAGCATTCAAAAAGCCAGGATTGGCAGTTTTGAATGCTCTAATTTTTTTTGAATCTGGCGCAGAGTACCTGGAAGTGATGTCATGACATCACTTCCAGGTTTTAACACGGAGACCCAATCAGAGCCGAATGCGGGAACGTCCAGTCTCGCTTCTTGTAATGACAGCCGAGTGGCTTCTCAGCCGCATCGGTTTGTCATTACAAGACAGCCGACCGTCGGCTATGGACGCCGGTACCGGGGTGATGCCTCTAGCTGCAGGCATCACTCCGGTACAGCACTTTCCCGAAATATCGGCAATATCGGTAACCTCAGGGGCCGATTCCGATATATCGGGGAAAGTGCATATCGGCCACCGATAATCGGTCGATCCTTAGGGTGTATGTATATATATATATATATATATATATATATATATTGTCAAGAAAGGGAGCTTGGTTGTTGGTTCTTCATTTTGCATACAGGGTGGCACGGGGGATCCTTGCTGGGCAAACAGATAGATCCTGGAGGGGCTTTCCCCTCACCCCTGGTACTATGGTTATAGGCCTTCAGTGTTCACTCTCCTTGCGTTATATTTTTGGGATTACAATACGGTTTAATTACCCATTTCATGGGACTTGTACAATTACATTGTTTATACCGCCACCTCTAACGTTCTGTAACCTTATGATTCATGATGGAACTTACATTGTACTGTTTGTGACCCCTGTATTGTCTTTTTATTGCATACCTCTAAAAAAAAAAAAAAATCTGCATTTTTTTGCTAGAAAATTACTTAGAACCCCAAACATTTTATTTATATTTTTAGCAAAGACTCTGGAGAATAAAATGGCAGTCGTTGCAATATTTTTTGTCACGTGGTATTTGCAGACCGGTCTTTCAAACGCAATTTTTTGGGAAAAAATACACTTCACTGAATTTTTAAAATAACTAAACAGTAAAGTTAGCCCAATTTTTTTTGTATACTGTTAAAGATGATGTCACGCCAAGTAAATAGATACCCAACATGTTACGGTTTAAAATTGTGCACACTCGTGGAATGGCGACAAACTACAGTACTTCAAATACTCCATAGGCGATGCTTAAAACATTTTTAAGAGTTACCAGTTTAGAGTTACAGAGGAGGCCTTTTGCTAGAATTATTGCTCTCGCTCTGGCGATCGTGGCAAAACGTCACATGTAAAATTTGAACACCGTTTAAATTTGCGAGCACGACTTACGTATGCGTTTTCTTTGGTGCGCGAGCTCACGGGGATGGGGCGCTTTAAAATCTTTTTCCTATTTTTTAAATTTTTTACAATGTTTTAAAAAAATAAAAATCTGAACATCCCTTGTGACAGTAATATGCAGTGACAGGTACTCTTTATGTAGGGATCTAAAAGACCCCAGACCCCTCCACTGCACTTCAAAGTATTTAAAACAACGAAATCTGCATTTTTGAATACTGACAATTTTTTAAATAGGCGCCGTTGGCAGCCAAGTAAACCGGAAAGGGACGTTGTGACGTAGTTTCTGGGTTACATAATCTGAGACCCAATCGAAGCCGAATCTGGCTTTGTTCGGGACTCTACCCAGCCGGTGGACATGCCGGCTGGTTGCTCGTGTCTCCCGGTGGGACGGGAGACCCGGGCAGAGCAGCAGAAGGTCCCCTCCCGCTTGCTATGATAACGGCCGAGTGGCCACTGAGCCGCATCAGTTGCTATCCACAGAAAACCGACCGCCAGCTCTAAAAACGGTACTGCAGGCATCACCCCGGTACAACCACTTTTTAAGCCAACGTACAGGTACATCAGTTTGCGGGAAGTGAATTAGTGAGGCCCATACAAGCAGGTGAGGAGACATCCATAGGTAGGATGAAGGGACTGTATATATATTTCAAAGAAAAGATGGATTCATGTAAATTACATATAGATGATTTTTACACTGTTTTCAGATATTTATTTATGCACTATAATTTGAATGCACATTGTTGAAGGAGAGCGCTGCACTTTTTTGTGACTATAATAATTAAAAATAGATTACAGAGCCATTCAAAGAGAAGTGTGGGTTTACAAAAAACAAACATACAAACTCACCTAGAAGGCTGCAGCTTCGGTCCAATGCTGCAGCTGCCCACCGGCTCTAAACACTGAGAACTAAGCGATCAAAGACTGCTGACTGCTCGATTCTCAGGTCTGCTTTGAGCAGAGAGCAGTGACTGTCAGTCACCACTCTCTTCTCTGCCTCTCCAATGTTCACTGTAAAGGGGGCAGGACCAGCTGGCTCAAGCTCTCAGCAGCATGCTGAAAGGCTGAGCCAGCTGCTGGTCAGGCAGCTGAGCAGATCCCAACATTATTGTCTGGATTCCTGCAGAGCCTGGATCGGCTCTGTAAGGTCAGCTAACAATAGGCCTTAGCTTGGTGTTGGCTGAATCTGAATCACAGGAGTGCAGAACTAAGTGCACAGTGACCCACATGGGAAGTATAGCCAAAAGAGCTTTGGCCATATTTCTCCTTTAAATAGTGGATGTGTATGGACTCATTTTGGAGAATAAGGTTATTGTTTAGGTTCACTTTAATTCACTTTCAGTAAAGCTGTAGAATGTTTCACTTCTCTTTTACTGCCTCAAAGCTACAATAAAGGCACTTGATCAGGGAACATCTGCCTGTATCAGTTTCTTCAGATGTGTGTTTTGGTTGATGACAGATTGCTTTTGCACAGACTTAACAATTCTGCCCATAGGCAGAACACACACCATAGTTATAAGTTAAATTAAAATGCACATAAACTTATTTACTAGGACAGCCAAAGGGAACAGACTTTTCATAGTCTGTCTTAAAGTGGTTGTAAACCACAGACACTAAATATGAACAAAGCATCTATAGCGTGTTGTCAATTAAAAGGAACAAAGCATGTTCCTCATAGCAGAGGAACATGCTTTGTTCCTCTGCTATGAGCATGAATCACTTCTGACAAGTTTTCCTGACACCAAAAGAAAAATGGTGACAGGGGAGGGATCTCCAGCTGATTGACAGCCTCAGCTCTGTTCCTGTGTGAAGGGGTGTCTTTTCCCTCCAATCAGCTCTCAGAGCTCTCCTTACTGAGCTCTGCAGTGTGTAACCCATCCTCTTTCCCCAGCTCCCCATCCTCTTTCTCTGGCAGCTCAGGCAAGCTGCAATAATGCTTTGAACAGATTAAGAGAAAAGACTGCAGTTAAACAGGCACAACTTATATAGGAGGATTTGTTTCATCTATGTGTATCACCTTAGGACAATCAGTTACATGTAGGGCCCCTTTCACAGAGGCGGACCGTTCAGATCCGCCTGTCCGTTTTTTTGGC
The DNA here is from genome assembly GCF_965119305.1 of Pelophylax lessonae. Classification (NCBI taxonomy): domain Eukaryota; kingdom Metazoa; phylum Chordata; class Amphibia; order Anura; family Ranidae; genus Pelophylax; species Pelophylax lessonae. Next base: position 175,843,817 of record NC_138777.1, on the reverse strand, counting down.
GGATCTGAACGGATGCCCCATGCATGTCTATGGGGCATCGGATGTCAGCGGAGACATGTCCGCTGACATCCGATCCGTCAAATCTGGATGGACGGAAACCCTATTTTCCATCCGTCCAGCGGATCGGATGGGACTGGATGAGAACGGACAGAGGGTCCGTTCCCATCCGATTCCCCCATAGAGAACAGCAGGGACCTGGCAGCTCTGTCTCTGCACACAGCACGGAGACAGAGCTGCCATCCGCCTGCTCAGTGGGGGATCGGCGGATCGATCCCCCGCTGAGAAAAATGGAGTCCGCCGACGGACTCCCCTGTGTGAAAGGGGCCGAATAGTTTTCAACCACTTTAAGCCCGCCATACATGATTAAAATTCAGCTGGTTTACCAGGGACCAGCTACATTTTCGATCCACGTATGAGCAGGGTGGTTGTACAGAAGTCAATCTACCAATCAACTTCTGTACCCCCACCGTCAGATTTTCCCTGCTCAATCAGTGCTGCCAGCTATAGCATGCAATGCTGATCAGTGTATTCTGGTGGCTGGGAAGTCTCCCCACTGTCAGAATACAGTAGCTCAGTGGGTAGGATTCAGTGTGCACCTCTATGGGCTGCTTTACATAAAAGCAGACCATAGATGCATTGGAGTTTTTTTTTTTTATCAGATGGTGGGCTGATGGAAAAACAAAAAAATTCCCCCATCCAAATAATTAAAATGGATGCCGTATTGTATTCTGACAGCGCGGACTCCTCCTTTCTTACAATACACAGATCAGTGCTGCAGCCCACTGACTGCATGCGCTGATCGAGGAAAAATTTTACAACATTCCCAATCAAGAGAAGCTATCCATTAGATCAAGGTTTCTCGAGGCGGAAAGACCATTGGTGGTTTAAAACTCAGCTAGTGCTTGCTGAACCAGATGATTTTTGTTCCATCTTTGACCCGCTTTAGTTGCTGAATTCGGATTTATAAACTTCTTATGGGAGGTAGATGTTCCTGTCCCATCCAATACAAGAAATACAGTACGAATTCAGTTAAAACCCTATCTAAGCCATTTGATTAAATATAATTCATGGGAACCGAAGTTACCAGGGAGGGTGTGTTCTGGCTATTAACAAACATCTGGTAACCTTACAATTACACATCACATTAAGTACAGAGGGATCTCTCTAATTGAAAGCCTCGTGTTTCTCAGGCTTCTAAAAAGCTGTTTATTTGGTCCTTTGGTCAAAAGCTATACAAAAAAAAAAAAAAAGGTCAAAAGAAATGAATTAATTTAAAGCCAAACTCTAGGCAAATATAAAAAAAAAAAAAATAATGTGGGTCTGTAATCCCCAATAAATCTTTAAATTATTTTAATTGTAGCTAGTGTGCATATCTGAACTTGATTTGGTATCAGCCTTTTTAGTAGCACCTGGACTAGGAGTAATATCAGACCTGCTACATGCAAACATAGTGACAAGGAACATACTGATGGATTGAATAGAATGAGCAGAGGGATAACCTCATCGGTTTGCCGCCACTTCACTGTCTACTCCGAACACTGGGTGTAGAGGGAGAGGACGGCATTTGTTAAATCCAAAAACAAAAATGTAATATATTGCAGCTTTCTTTTATTTCAGGCTTTTCACCTTTTTTTTCACCTGGTAATTCCGTGAATAATTGTAGAAAAAACGTGAAGAGGGCACATAAACCGTGCATTAACCAAGTATAGTTTATTGGTATAAAAAGAAAGGAAATATACTCTCAAACAAATCAATCATAAAAGCATTTCATAGTCCACATCCACAATGGATACAAAGTGACCAGGTCACCAAGACCGTGTCCAGCACGCCGGAGGCCCTTCCAGACGGCTAACGCATTTCGAGGGGAGATCTCCAGTGCTCTGAGGAAGAGAGGGATCTCGAAACACGCCAGCCATCTGGAAGGTCCTCCAGCGTGCTGGACATGGTCTTGGTGACCTGGTCGCTTTGTGCCCATTGTGGACTTTGAAATGCTTTTATGACTGATTTGTTTGTAAGTATATTTCCTTTCTTTTTATTCCAATAAACTAAACTCGGGTAATGCGCAAGGTTGGTGTGCCCTCTTCTCATTTTTTCAAAATTTATTCACAGGATTACCAGGTGTAAATAAATAAAAACCTTAATGAAAATGCACCCACTACATCTAAGGACTGGTAAGGAGGACCGGCCTCTTCTCGTTTTTCCTACAGTGTTACCGTTGGGTTTCCCCCGACCCCATAGGCGTGCGCACAGGGTGTGCCAGGGCACACCCTAATCACCCCTTGTGGTGAAGATTACCCCTGTTTAGACCCCTGATATTTCACCAAAGCTCCCTAACTGTGCTAACAAAAAAAATAAAATTGTAAAAAAGAATAAAAAATAAACAATAAAACTACAGACACCGATCTCTACCCTACTGACACCATCAGTATATACACATGGATAGGTGTTTGGGCTTTGGGGTGCACACCCTAATGCAATAAGCTGCGCACACCTATGCCCGACCCTGTAGGGCAGCAAGGCCTGAGCTTTTACCTGGAACCATAGAGATCACAGTCAACACCCACCGCCGACACATCATTTGGGAGTGCAGGAGATTTAGTTTGTCACTAAATTCTGTGAATAACACACATCTTATCCCAAATTGGCTACACTTATTTCTTCACTGCATCTATGGAGAAAGCCATGGCTGCACCTTGGATGGGCTTCAAACATGTCAAACATATGCTAAACAAAATGGATCCCTACTACAGGGACAAGAAAAGCTAAATTGCATATTTATTCTTGTAAATAAATGTACGATTCATGGCAGATTGTGTATTATGTAGAAGTACCAGATACCAGCACATCATTTTCACCGTCAGGCTCTGCAACACGTGTGAGCTCTTTACAAACCACCAAATTCCCTGCATGCCTATGCAAGTACAGTCTGACAGTCTATCCAATACGTCTCGCTCTCATGTTTGTAGTATCGAACACTGACCAATGCAAACAGTCTCTCCAACATGGCAATACTTCATCTCTCATGCAAGCAGTCATTATGTACCTTAGCGGTCTCCTACAATATGGTTTTTGGTTTTTGATGTTAAGCCCTTGGACCTCAGCAGTGTGCAGTGGGAAAATTGATTAGGGTAATAGCATTGATCTGTGCTAGCCTCAACTAACATTTTCCCAGTTTCATATTGTCTAATGCAGCATATCCCTAGGCAAAAATGGAGCATGTCCATGCTCACTGACCCTCATTTCTTCTATTAGGCCTGCAATTTCTGTCAATCCTTTCAAGCATTACATACAGTATCTCACAAAAGTGAGTACACCCCTCACATTTTTGTAACAATTTATTCTATCTTTTCATGTGACAACACTGAAGAAATGACACTTTGCTACAATGTAAAGTAGTGAGTGTTCAGCTTGTATAACAGTGTAAATTTGCTGTCCCCTCAAAATAACTCAACACACAGCAATTGTCTAAACTGCTGGCAACAAAAGTGAGTACACCCCTAAGTGAAAATGTCCAAATTGGGCCCAATTAACCATTTTCCCTTCCTGGTCTCATGTGACTCATTAGTTTTACAAGGCCCCAGGTGTGAATGGGGAGCAGGTGTGTTAAATTTGGTGTGATCGCTCTCACTCTCTCATACTGGTCACTAAAAGTTTAACATGGCACCTCATGGCTAAGAACTCTCTCAAGATCTGAAAATAATTGTTGCTCTACATAAAGATGGCCTAGGCTATAAGAAGATTGCCAAGACCCTGAAACTGAGCTGCAGCACGGTTGCCAAGACCATACAGCGGTTTAACAAGACAGGTTCCACTCAGAACAGGCCTCACCCTGGTCGACCAAAGAAGTTGCGTGCACATGCTCAGAATCATATCCAGTGGTTATCTTTGGGAAATAGACGTATGAGTGCTGCCAGCATTGCTGCAGAGGTTGAAGGGATGAGGGGTCAGCCTGTCAGTGCTCAGACCATACACCGCACACTGCATCAAATTGGCCTGCATGGCTGTCGTCCCAGAAGGAAGCCTTTTCTAAAGATGATGCACAAGAACGCCCACAAACAGTTTGCTGAAGACAAGCAGACTAAGGACATGGATTACTGGAGCCATGTCTTGTGGTCTGATGAGACCAAAATCCACTTTTTTGGATCAGATGGTGTCAAGTGTGTGTGGCGGCAACCAGGTGGGGAGTACAAAGACAAGTGTGTCTTGCCTATAGTCAAGCATGGTGGTGGGAGTGTCATGGTCTGGGTCTGCATGAGTGCTGCCGGCACTGGGGAGCTAGAGTTCATTGAGGGAACCATGGATCCCAACATGTACTGTGACATACTGAAGCAGAGCAGGATCCCCTCCCTTTGAAGACTGGGTCACAGGGCAGTATTACATCATAACGACCCCAAACACACATCCAAGATGACCACTGCATTGCTAAAGAAGCTGAGGGTAAAGGTGATAGACTGGCCAAGCATGCCTCCAGACCTAAACCCTATTGAGCACATGTGGGGCATCCTCAAACGGAAGGTGGAGGAGCGCAAGGTCTCTAACATCCACCAGCTCCATAATGTTGTCATGGAGGAGTGGAAGAGAACTCCAGTGGCAACCTGTGAAGCTCTGGTGAACTCCATGCCCAAGAGGTTTAAGGCAGTGCTGGAAAATAATGGTGGCCACACAAAATATTGACACTTTGGGCCCAATTTGGACATTTTCACTTAGGGGCGTACTCACATTTGTTGCCAGCAGTTTAGACGTTAATGGCTGTGTGTGCAGTTATTTTGAGGGGACAGCAACTGTTATACAAGCTGTACACTCACTACTTTACATTGTAACAAAGTGTGATTTCTTCAGTGTTGTCACATTAAATAAAATATTTACAAAAATGTGAGGGGTGTACTCACTTTTGTGAGATACTGTATATTGAACATTGTGAGCAACCCTTTAGTGATGTCAGGGGCCGCAATTGAGACCTTTTTTTAGCTCATAAGTTGATAACCAATGGTGTATAGTCTGGACAAAGTTTAAAATGCTTCACATTCATATTTTCCAAAAATATCCCTAATAGTAAATACTAGGGTTCCTCTTGTTTTTAACGGTGCACGGACTCCCCCCCATCAAAACTACTGGTCATCAATCCCCCTCTGTCCTGCTACCTGCAAGACAGGCTGAACATTACAATAATGTGCCCCCTAGTGGTCGCATTGGGCTGTTCAAGCTGCGCACCTGGACAGTGCACTCTGCCTGCTCCAGCCATGCTCAGCAACCGCCACTACAAGCCATTGAAACAGCACATAGGTGTGCTCTCCTTCTATAGCAAAGCAAAAGCTGCAACTGTATTGGGAGGAAGTGCACAATTTTAAACAGGAGGAGAGTTGGTCTGTTCTATTTACAGGATATGGAATTGTATAGGGGGAAGTGTGGAAAATCTCACTGAATGTGAACTTCCACTTTAACAGAAAATCGAAGTTCCAGCCCTACACGCTCAGGAAGTTTTGTGTACATATTTTTGGCAAATCTTTACTGGAAAGTGACTGTGTCCATATATACAGCCACGTAGTCAAATATGAAAATATAATAGGAACATGTTACTGCAAGACAAGCAAAATCTATTTTGGATAAAAACTAGAAGACCCTCTTCATGTGTTTTAGACCCTTTTTTACACAGGCAAAGATCGCCAGTGGATCCCCGCTAAGCAGACGGATGACCGGTCCGTGTCCGCTCTGCTGAGGCGGAGCGGACATGGACACAGCCCGCTTTTCTCTATGGGTGGCTAGACGGAATGCAAAACAGATCCCCCATCCGTCTGTTTTTTAGCGGATATGATCGCATGTCGGTGGGTGTCAGTCTGCTGACACATACTGGTCCATAAAGGGCAATGGATGGTCTGATAGGGTCCGCCTAAAAAACTGACAGATTGACCTGATCAGTCCGCCCATCTGGGAGGGGCTTCACCTTGACCAGAGACCATTTTGGCTAGTTTGCTATTATTAGTTGCAGACATATGCAGTAATAGTTTGTTGCTTTTAACTGGTCTGCACTGAACTGCACATATGAATGTCAAACGGAAAGAGTCTTGGTCTCTCCTACGAAAATTATGATCAAAAGTTACTCTAAGTAGTCAGATTACCCTGTAATTTCACGCTAATTTATAGTTCTGTTACTGTTAAAAGGCCAGTCATCACAAATTGCAAGCTAACTTACATTCACAGACAACACCAGAAAAGTAGGGCTAGATACAGTATTCTCCAACACACAGCTGACATTCTGGTCTCTAATATGACAAAATGAGAACCGCAATCTATTTTTTACAAATTTTTTACAATGGAACGTAACAAGGTTAATTCCATGTAAATGTTTAACATTTAACCCCAGGAACATATAAAAAATATTGAATAGAAATAGAGATAAAACACCCGCGCCTAGATAACCACCAAATTATTACTGGTATTACAAGCAGCCACTGTCTATGCTATCCAAATAGATAAACCAGTATAGGCGAATATTCAGACTGCGCTTGCTTAACCTTAGATGATGAGTTGTACTGCAAATACTGTAGTGAATACGGTGATTACCACCCAATAAACAAATCAGTTATAATAAGATACTATAAAAGTGACAAGTAAAGTTCCATAGTGCAAATGGAAAAAAGTCTCTCCAAAGTGCAATATGAAGTGCTTCAGGCTTTGTTCCCAGGATATTTCCTGAGTGTCCACCATGTGAGGTAATATAGTCACTCCACACTGACCAGATGTTGGCGACTCCCTCGCTGTATAGTGAGAAAAGTCAAATGGGCTTGTAGGTCTTTTGGGGGGACCTATGCCCTGGACACCTGGATGGAGTCATAATGTCATGAGTAATTGAAAAACCCCTCATATTAAGATGAGATTTTGGATGTTTCCTGGCTAAAGTTTTCCTGACTGGCCTGGCCTCTCATGGCTGGAACTCCTATCTTAGGTTATATACCTTGATGGCGCATGGTTTGGGCTCCTATTTCCATTAGATTACCCCTCCAGGAGAGCACATAAGTGGTGTGTGGGCCCCTGGACGTTCATACTCCACTGTGGATGTCTCCTGCATATATATCAGCTCACCAATAATTTCTCTTAAAATAGTATTATCCTCTCCGGAACTCTCTGGCCTACATTCTCACTGGGCCCGGGATGTCCCGGACTTGGACTCCTACATGTGTGGGACTTCCCCTTCAAGATTTTAGTCTCCCTCAGGGATAGGTTGATTCAATACAAGATTGCTCACAGGGCATACCTTACTCCACATCGCTTGCACAAAATCCATACCTCCCACTCCCCAGAGTGCTAGAGGTGTGGACTGGCCCAAGGTGACTTCATTCATGTCTTCTGGACCTGCCCGAAACTTTCATCTTATTGGTTACAGGTATTTTCAGTAGTTACTGCTGTTCTCCAAGTTTCAGCTGACCCCTCCCCTAGACTGGTCCTGTTAGGCCTGCTGGACGATTTACTACCCAAAGTGGCAGATCGCACTCTCATGGGTCTCCTTTTCTGCTACATTGGAAGCAGCGGACTCCCCCCCTCGATTCAGCGATGGAGGGCACTGGTGGACTCAGTAATACCATAATAAGAAACACGATAGTCTGGACCAAATGGCTATCGGAATCCTCCTTGGCTCTGCTGGCAGGCTGTTAGGGCCCTTGTTGGCCCCTGGCCCCAGGTGGTGGCGCCCGGGACGACCTGCTGCCAATAATGGTTCCTCTTTTGATTACTTCTTTCATGTCTGCATATCTGCTGTCAGTGCCTTGGTGTGACGTCATATATATGCTCTTGCCCCTGCGTGGGTACTATGCTATTGTTGACTAAGTGACTATTTTGTGCCATTATGAACCTCATGCACTAGTTGTTGTTGTTTGTATGTTCTATGTTCTTATACCAAATAAAAAGATTTTCAAAAAAAATAGTATTATCCATGAAAAGCATTGACTTTTCACATCCGGACTGTAACATTGTGTCAATGATTTATCTCAAATTCTCCATGTCTGGAAGACTATAATGTGTTATATACTTATAAGAGGTTATCGGATTTGTAATGATGTCGGATACTTAATATGCCGTTTATGATGCAGAAATTCCTTTTTATTTTTTTTATTATTTTTAACATTTGTATATTATAAAATGTGGTGATTTTCCTTTTTTTTAAACTTCTATTTTTTTGCTAAAGGTTTACTGATCCTTCAAGACAGCACGGTCTGGTTTTAAAAGTTTGGAACCCACAAGGTTTCCTAAAGGTTACAGACAATGCTGGAAAGGATTTCGTTCTCTGACAATGCTAGTGACATGTTGTTCGGTGCAGTATTTACAGAAAAGGAAGGGCCCCAGGCTGATGGTGATGCTGGTAGACTGCTCTGATGAGCTGTGATGGAGACTTGAAGCCTCACTGCTGCCAACAGGGCATTCAGCTGTTCTGAGCAGATCCGAGCTTGCAGTTCACTCCCGGGTCATGTAAAAACCACAATTTCGTTTTCATTTCACATGGATTTAATCTACAGATCTTCCAACCAATTGTTAGATCAAGAACATTTTCCTGCATGGCAGTTCCCAAATACGGCCCCTTTTGTGCCGTGTTGGTATCAGTGTGTAGTAATCAGCTGTAATGCAGGCGATATGGATGGCTAGTAAATAAAGTGCAATTACACATTATCAGCTCAGAAAACGGATGTTTGTGAAGTGCTCAAACTACAGAAACACTTGAACAATACAGTACATACTCCCGATCATACTTTTAGAATCATCAAATATGTTCATGTGATTTTGTAGCAATATTAGTAGAATATAACAGATACACACCAATATTCACTACTTCTCTATGTAAAGGTTCTCTTGCAACAAATGACTTTGTCTAGGCTTAGATCACAGGTGTCAAACACAAGGCCAGCGGGCCGAATGCGCCCCCCCCCCCCCCAGGCCATTTCATGTGGCCCTCGCACTTCTCCTGCAGCTGCACCCCTCTCGTCTCTGCCCCCACCTTGTCTCTGTAGTGGGCAGCAGAGAGGACAGAACTCCTTTGCCAGATCCTGCACTCCTCTGTGCAGCTGCAGAAAGGGTAGTCTTTGCCCCCCCCCCTTCTCAGCAGTCTGCAGCAGAGAGGAGAGCAGAACTCCTCCTACAGATCCTCCACCTCTCTGTGCAGCCGCAACACTACCTTTGCCTCCCCTGGTCTCCACATTCAGCAGACTCTGGAAACTGACTCCAACCCTCCTTTAGTTCTTCTCCAGACCCTGTACTTCTTCCCAGATCCACCCACATCTTTTTCCTGGCAGCAGCACAAGGTAAGGGGGGTGCATTGTGATGTAAGGAAGGGAGGGTGACTCTTGACTTCTGATGGTGCGGGGGTTCTTGACATCTCATGTAAGGGGGCGTGGGGTGCTCTGGACATCTAATCCTACAGATGTAACCGGCCCTTTGAGGGCAAACATAACGTTGATGCGGCCCGTGATGAAATTGAGTTTGACACCCCTGGCTTAGATGATAGAATTAGACTGCTGCAGGTAAGAAGTAGCAATTCCCCAGTTTCCTTCCTATGTTAAATCAGACTGCAACACAGTAACCTTGTAGCAAGTCACAAGGTGGGAGGCTGAGGTAGACAGCGGATGTGTGTTAAGCTGGCCATACATGGATCAGCAAGAACCGACCAAATTCTGGTCCACGTATGGGCAGAGTATTTGTACAGAAGTCGATCTACTGATCAACTTCTGTACAACTGCCTTGTCAGATTTTTGCTGCTCGATCAGCACTGCCAGCTATAGCCGGCAGTGCTGATTACTGTATTCCGTCAACGGGGAAGTTTCGCCAATGTGTGGATAGGGGAATCAAATCAGTTTTTTTCATTCATCCCACTGGTTGAAAAAAATAAACTGAAACTTAGACATTCGTCAACACACCCAGGAACTGCACAGGCACCAGGATTTGCATGACTGTGTGATCTCTAAGCCACTATCTCACTCCAGGAAGTGGATGGTTGACTCTGAACAATGCCTTAAAGTGAAGGTAAAAGGTTTCGCTTTAAAAAAAAAAAAAAAAAACAAACAAACATTACGTGCTCTGTGCAAGGGTTTTGCACAGAGATGCCACGATCCTCTTTTCTGGGGTGCCCCGGCGGCACGCCTGGCTCCTCCTCTTCATCGGGTGCCCCCACGGAGAGTCACTTTCGATGGAGAGACCAGTGCCCCACTGCTGCGCCCATTGACAAAGACAGCTCCCCGCGCCACTGGATTTGATTGACTTCAACTTGGAGACTCTCAAAGCTATAGAGCTAGGACCGCAGTACACAGAGGAGGATTGACACAGGCACTGTGGCTTCCACATACTGTATATTTGAAAATTTGTTCGACTAAAACCTCTATTTTTAACGTGAATTGTTACACAGGGTCAATATGTTTTTTTTTTTTGTTTTGTTTTTTGCATGCTAGCTGGTAAGTGTACGGGGAAATTTTTGCATTTAAAGCGGAGTTCCACCCTATTTTTGAACTTAACACCGTCAGTTAGATGAAAACATCCTGAAAAAGAATTGGATAATTATTTTTTTTGTTTCACTTACCTTATTTTTAATGAAAATTAACTTACCTTCCTTCCACTTCCTCCTTATGCGGCCACAGCCCCCGACGTCACTTCCTCCTTTGCATTGACTCCTGGGAGATGAGCATCATCAATTCGAGGAGTCAATGCGCCTGCACCGGTGTCCCTCGTCACTTCCAGCGCAGGCGCGTAATTCCCTGCTGAATAAATTAGAACAGCTTCTGGGCATGCGCAGAACCAGCTGCGGGATGACGTGCCTGAACCGGAAGTGACGAGCAGGGCATTCTGGCACTCCGACATCCAGGAAGAGGGACACGAAAAGGGACGCTCCAGCTTCAGCTGGCAGCGCTGGACAAGAAATTTTCAAGGTAAGTTTTTCTTCTTACAGGTACACTAAGCAGGGGACAGTTCAGAGGCTATCGTTGCTTAAATGCACTAGCCCTGACTGTCTTAGGGGTATTTTTTATCAAAAAAAAAAAAAAATTGGGCCGGAACTCCGCTTTAAAATGTGAAGCTCACATCAATACCTTCATATATTTGTGACTATAACTCAAACAATGTAACTATTAAAAAAAATATAGAATTTCTCTTTCCCCTGTTAATGCCAGGAGGCTGAGGCATCTTCTCAATCACATGATCACTGTGATTGGCTGTCACAGTGGTCACATGATCGGAAGCCCGTCCTAGTGAATCCTGATTGTAAACAATGACTGGGAGCTGTCAGTGGTAGCTCAGTCAATGCACTAGGAGTGTTCTCAGTGCAGAACCTCAGAGCTGCATGGGCGCCTATGTGCGGCAGGTGGGTAAAAAGAGCCACCCATCCTGCTGTTGCATATACGGGCGTAAAAAAAACTAACAGTAAAGTCCAAATCGGTTATAAACTGTCAGGCAGAGAAAGGGTAAAAACTATAAACACAACAGGTCAGAGCATATGAACTGCCCTCTTTATTAAATGTCACATAAAATCCCAGATCTCTGTTGTGCTGACAGCATCTCCCTACTGACCCAATGATCTCACCATAAACCAGCTCATAAAACGTCCCCAGCCCACTGGAAAGTATTATGAAGACGAAGCATCAAGGCTGGCAGACAAGCAGGCCAGATCTGTTTAACAAGAGCTGCATAGAGAAAGGTATTGAACAGGCTGGAGCGTAAAGACCCTCATAAACTCGATTATTCAATCTATGTAAATCATTTAATAACAGGCTGGAACATCCTCAAAGATTAATAGCAGGCTGTAAAGTACTTCATTAAGGCAGCCCCAGGCTATAATGTATGTCATTTGATACTATGTGGTTTCCCCTTCAATCTGCACACTTTAATTTGTTCGCCTACTGAACTAGAGTAAACAAGTTAACCATTAAGGAAATGGACGGTGCTGCGAAATAAAATATAAACTCCAGGGAGATATCAAGGACAAATTACAGCTGGACATAAATCCATTGATTTTTTTTTTTTTTTTTAATTTGATCAGCCAGTCAGCTGATCAGAAACAAAAGACCCAAAACAGATTCCCCCATTCACACCATTCAAGGTAGATGGAATCCTTCCTGCTGCACTATGGTATTCTGACAGCGGGTCTCTACGACTGTCAGAATACACTGATCAGCGCTGCAGCCGATTGGCCAAATGAAAATTTACCAACCATCCCATTTGAGACTTGTTGAGCATTAGGTCGTTGAGCATTAGGTCGCATCCTCTTGAACAGGACCGGCCATAGATGAATCGAAAGTCAGCCAGTCCCTGTAAAAACAGCTAACATTTCAATCCATCTATGGTCAGCTTAAAGCAGAGCTTCCCCCGAAAAGGGAAGTTCCACTTCAAGTCCTCCGCCCCACCCCCACAACCTTCTGCCACTTTTGGCATGTTAATTTTTTCAGGGGGGCAGCAGGTACCCAGTTTTGACAATAGGGTTGCACCAATACCGAGTATGCTCCCGATACCAAAACCAAAACTTTGCAGTGTGATTTGCATCAATATAAAATGAATGGGCGCAAATTGCACTGCAAAGAATTGCGGTGCGATTCCTGTCCGAGTCGCATGCAGTTTCCCGCACCGCTCCTGTGTGATCCCAGGCTTGCCATAGTGAAGTTCACATAAGAGCAGTGTGGGAAAGCTCCCTGCATGAAGGGTTCTACCAGTTCTGGCTCCCATCTCACTGTGGACATCTGCAGCTGCTGCAGCTCCTTCTGCCTCTCCTATGGCTTTGTCGTCACCGCCCCCCCCCCCCCAGCCTCTGGGGGGAAAACAATTCTACAGAGGTTCTAATTGGTCAGCACCATCACATGGACGGCGCTGACCATTTTGAAGCCGTCCAGCTCGTACTGTCAGGAGAGGAGAGAAAGTCGCAGGGATTTCAAATAATGGGGCAGGTGAAGCGGCTTTTCTGACAGTGGGGGATCGGCAATCTGGTACAGCGGGACTAGGGAGGGGGGTCAAGTGGACGGCTGGGGAGGAACAAAGCCGGGGGGGGGGGGAGCCATGGGAGAGGCAGGAAGAGCTGCAGATGTCCACAATCGGACAAGAGCCAGGGCTGGTGGCACTCATTATGCAGGGAAGTCTCCCTGCTCCTGTGTGAACTCAGGCTCAAAATCACAAGCCTGGGTTCACACTGGAGTGGTGCCGGAAATCACATGCGATTCAGAAATTAATCGCACCACATTCCTGTTTGAAATTGCATGCAATTCTTTGAAGTTCGATTTGCGACTAATGATTTTGTATGGACGCAAATCACACTGCAAAGTATGGGTACTCAGCAGGGCTGCTGTTAGAAATCGCGGGGCCCCATACAGACTACCTGGCAGGGCCCCCCCCCAAGAAAATATTAAAGATATATTTAGCTAAAATTACAACAAAGTCACTATTAGCAGACACAAATATAACATAACTCACATAATTCCTGCTAAATCTAAAAAAAAAAACTATGTTAAATAATAAAGAAGATGAGATGAGAAAAATATACAGGCTGGGCAGTTGGAGCTCAGTGATCAGAGAGAGAGAAACAAAGTTACAATTTACAAATAAACTCCTGAGCAGAGATAAGTGCTGGGGGGGGCCCACACAAGGGAGGGGGATTAGTGAGGGACAACTGTCTCTTTCTCAGCAGATAAAAGCTGATAGCAGGGAGAGGGACAGATCAAATTCAGGTGCTGGAGGAAGATTTCTGTATTTGTTGTCCATCACTAATCCCCCTCTCTGTGTGGGCCCCCCTGTGTGCTCGGGCCCCCTACAAGAGGGCTGGGGGTCCCCCCTATCAGCAGTATCGACAAGCACTAGCCGAAAAAAAAAAGGTACATCTGTATTTATCAGAAGTTAAAGCTGAGGTTTTGCTGTTCCTCTCCCTCCCCACAGTCTTCAGGGACACAACACATGTACCAGAAGACTGCAGGACCATTCTTAAAGCGCATGCGCAGCGAGAAGCCAGCTGTGGAGCCGCGAATAACACGGCCAGCTGCCTACAGTTAAGATGCCAGCGCCGGGAACCCAAAGGCTAGTAAAGAACTAGCCCTGGTGAGGACAGCACTGGACCCCTGGAACAGGTAAGTGTCCCGTTATTAAAAGTGAGCAGCTGCAGGATTTGTAGCTGCTGATTCTCCCCCCCCCCACCCCGAGTGGAGAAACGCTTTAAAGCAGTATTAAACCCAAAAGCAATTTATTATTAGTTTCCTTTTTTAGGATTTACTTCTTCTTTTGGTGATCCAGCCAGAAAGCTGGTTGCTTTTTACAAGCTCAAGCTCTCCAGCAGAATGTATCAGCTTACCTGGATGAGACAAACTATTTAACACTAGCAGGGGTGCTTTTATTTATTCATGTAAAAACTCTACCCCAAAAAGAAAACACCGTTGCTGCAACTGCTTAAAATGTATATAAATTTGCTAGTATCTTCAAAATGACGGACAATGCTGCTGTCCTCCCGTACTCATTTATCCAGAGTGGGGGCATTCTAATACAGGAGAGGGGTTACTGGTCGGATCCCTAGGTGAAAACACAGGGAAGAAGCCAACTGAAAGAAACCAATGCAGCCAACACATCTAAACTGCAATAGATTACATTTTTGGTTTTGGGTTTAATACGGCTTTAATGTAGCTCTATATTCATTAAAGCGTCATTACATGTACGTATTTTTGTAAAGCAGCTGAATTACCTGCATTTGACTTAAATTCAGCCTGTATAGCAGAGCTTAGACTGGGAGAGGGAGAAGCAGCAAAAAGAAGCCAAATCAGTTGAGCTGCAGTGCAAGGTACAGTACATGAAGACGGTATATGAGAGCAGAGTGAAAGGTAGGTGAGCCAGCCAAGTGGTAGGTGAGCACAGTGGCTTAGTGGTAATCACTTCTCTCTGTGGTGAGTTTCCTCCGCATACTCCGGTTTCCTCCCACACGCCAAAGACATGCTGGTAGGTTAATTAGCTTCTGTCTAAACCAGTCCTATTATGTGTATGTAGGAATGTGAGGCAGGGATCATAGATTGTAAGCTCTTTGATGGAAAGGACTGATGTGAACGTACAATACAGAAAGGTGCTAAGTAAATTATCTGATTAAATTCCTGTAATAAACTAACCAACCTACTGCTTCTCCTTTCAGAAGACATCCAGTCACAAGCTGGCAGTGGGAAGGAGACCAGACAGTGTTCCTGAACTGGGGCAAGGAAAACTCAGGTCTCTTCCCAAATGAAGCTGTGCTGTGTGACAGAGCTGTGTAAATCTAAGAACTGGAAGGACAGAAATACATTGGCGGGTAAAACACATTATTTTATATGCATTTCATCTTTGTATTTAGCGGTTTTTCCTAGAATTTCGCTTTAACTGCAAACCTGGGCTTTGAAAAGCAGGCCTCATGCATATGCAATGGAAGAGAAGAATACCGTTCTGTTTTCACACTGCAATCAGATTTTCACAGTTCTGCTTAAAATTCATATCAGAGTGTAAAAGCTGAAAACACCTGAATGATTGCTAACGGCAAGTTTACAGTGCCCCAGTTTTATCAAATCCGATCCAATGCGGATTATATTAACTTACTGATTCTTCCCCATTTAGGTTGGGATAGACTCTGGAAGGGTTGAAGCCTCTGTCAGGTTTGTATTCCTGTCCATTTCTACTACTGGAATGAATCTCCTGTATTGTCCTGGTGATCACTTTTTTTTTCTTTTTGGTACAACCCGTTTGTTGAACGAAAAAAAAAAAAAAAAGAAGATCATTATATGGGCTGCCTTACACAACACAGAACACAAGATGAAAAGGGTTTTAAATGTTCCCTCCTCAAAAAAAACAAAATAAAGTTGTTTTGGTTATAGATCTACTTTGGTAAGGCAGTCAATTTGAACAACCCATTTGTTGAACGAAAAAAAAAATGTATATTATATGGGCTGCCTTACGCAACGCAGAACACAAGATAAAAAGGGTTTCAATTGTTCCCTACTCAAAAGAAAAAAAAAAAAAAAAAAAAGTTTGGCAATAGCTCTACTTTAATAGGGCAGCCCATATATTATACATTTTTTTTTGTGTATGAAAAAAAAAAAAAAATGGATTTTTGTAAAATCTTACCGTAAAATCCTTTTCTCTTAGCTCATTGACAGACGTAGTCCTCGGTGATACAGCACCTTCGGGTTATGTTGCCTCCACAGGAGTAGGACTAGACAGGAAATGAAAAATGCTCTGGCCACACCCCAGGGGCAGTCCCCGAGGGTATATCCTCTCTCTCTCCGCCACAGCAAATCAGTTATGTCACAAAAGCAGTGCTTAGAGAATTTAACCCAACCCAACTCAAAAACAGAGGGGCGGGTACTACGTCTGTCAATGAGCTAAGAGAAAAGGATTTTACGGTAAGATTTTACAAAAATCCATTTTTCTCTATCGCTCATTGACAGACGTAGTCCTCGGTGATACAGCACCTTCGGGAAGTCCCAGAGCAGTATCACAAATGAGGGGTGGGAAAATGGAAATCAAATCCAAATCTAGAAGGCCCAATCGGTGCCAACTAGAAGTTTACAATGCTCATCCTTAATGATGAGACTCAACAAAAAAATTTTCAAACAGAAAAAAACCCTCGAGGTAGACCACCGGTCTCCTCAAATTGCGGCCTGCAAAACCTTGCGGCCAAATGAGGCATCCGCCGATGCCATCACATCAATTTTATAAAATTTTGTAAAGGTATGTACCGACGACCAGGTGGCCGCTTTACATACCTGGACCACTGACGCCTGATGGCGAAAGGCCCAGGAAGTACTGAGCGCTCGAGTGAAGTGCGCCCTAACAGGGAACGAAGGATTCTGACCCTTAATAGAATAAGCCTGTACCACCGTCTGACTGATCCATGTAGATATGGTCGCGGCAGACACAGGCAACCCCCTTCAAGGGCTATCCGTGATCACAAAAAGTGAGTCCGTCTTACGAAAACCACTTTAGGAAGGAAGGATGGATTCGGAAGAAGAATCACCTTATCCCTATGAACCACCAGATCTGGGGAACGACAGGATAATGCGGCCAGTTCTGACACCCTGCGTACAGAAGTAATGGCCACCAAGAAGGCCACCTTCTGGGAATGTAAGCAAGGGAATCTCCCCAATATCTATATCTTCAAAGAGAAGTTTCTGAAGAACCAACCACACTAAATTAAGATACCAGGCGGTAAGGGTGCGCACACTGGCGGAGCCAGATGTCGCACCCCCTGGATGAAATTCCGCACCAAGGAATGATTAGCCAAAGGTTTCTTGAAAGAAGATTATTAACGCCGAAAACCTGACCCTTGATCGTGCTCAAGGATAGTTTCTGCTCAACCCCTTGTTGCAGACAGACCAAAATTCGGGTCACCGAATAGGTCTGTGGGGGAAATCCAATAGATTCACACCATGCAATATAAGACTTCCATGTGCTGGAAGTCGCTTTCCTTGCTTTAACTGGAGGTAGGAATAACTGAAGCGGACACTCCCTTGTCCTTCAGTACCTGGGTCTCAATGGCCAGGCCATTAAGCCAGCGACTGTAAAGCAAGATGGAAGATCGGTCCCTGAGACCGCAAATCCTCCCTGAGAGGAAGTCTCCAAGGAGCGTCCGCGACTAGCCTCGCCAAGTCGGCGTACCAGGCTCGACGAGGTCAATCCGGAATTTCCAGAATAACTGGAATTCCCTCCACCTCTATCCTGCGAAGAAGTTCCCGCAGCAACTTGAGAGGATGGAAGGCATGCCTTAGCTGATACTGCCCCCACGGGCGATCAGCGCTTCTGCCGCGTCCGCTAGAGGATCGTGGCGCGAGCTACAAACCTCCGCACCTTCCTGTTAGGCCAAGGTGCCAACAGATCCACATCCGGGATGTCCCAATGAAGGGACAGCTAGGGAAAAACCTCTGGATGAAGAGGCCATATGCGATTGGATCCGAATCGGGCTGCTCTAGAGCTGCTCGATCCAGTAAATCAGACAAAATCTTATCGCTCTCAGTTCCGATACCCTTATTGGTAATCTGGATACTATCGGAAGAAATGACTTCCCCTGGTTGAGCATCGGAGACTTCCTGGTCCGCTCGCTCAACCGGATCCGATTGTCCAGGGAATCGGAATTCTGATTCCATTAAAAAAGAATCTCCTTCAGGAGAATTCGGGTATGAGACTGGGTATACGGTACTGCCTCTAAGAAGGCCACCATCAGTCCCAGCCAATTGACGGACAGCAACATCCGAATCGTTGACTGAACCTTCTGGAGTTTCCCAGCAAGGAGAAACTCTCTTGCCCAGGATGTATCCAACCTTAGGCCCAGATAGTTCAGTCTCCTGGTGGGAACCAGGGATGATCTTTGGGAAAGTGAAAAAACGCTGATGTCCTGCGATGATGGGGATATAAAGATAGGCATCCTATATGTCTATGGACGCCAGGAAATCTCTTTGATGCAGGGAGGCCACCACTGTACGGATGGACTCTATTTCTTCCCAAGTCCAGATTTGGACGCACCTTGCCCTCTTTCCTGGGCATTGTGAATAGGTTCGAATAGAACCCCTGAAACCGTTCAATGTTAGAAGGGAAGAATCGCACCGGTGGAAGTGATCGAAACTCGATCCTGTGTCCTCCAGAAACCGGTGAAGACATCCCCCCCCCCACCCCAGAGATGGGTAGGGGCGCATCAGGCTATATTCTTCAGGCTTGGCTGAGCCGGACTCTTTGTTTACCCGACCAGCGCCCTTTGAAACCCCTCTAAAGGGGCTTTGGAGGGTTTCGCCTTATCGCCCGCCCTCGCGGAACGAACAACTCTATATGAGCAGAAAAGGAAGGTCCTCGTTAGTTACGAGGTCTTTTTATCCTAACAGTCTGTGGCAAGACCGCAGGTGGTACCGTCTATCCTATAAAGAGGAATCCCTCAAACGGATAGCACCTAGCCATGCGTTTGGAAATAACAGGGGTTCGTTTCAAAACGACCCCATTTGGGTAAAGGAAAATCCTTCGCCCTTTTGGTAGGCTAACAAGTACCAAAAAGGAATCTCAGTCTCAGCTACCTCTGCCGGTGTAACCTCAAGACTAAAGGTTTCCCGGACGGACACAACTAGTGCATCCACCACTCTTGTGCTATGGCGGAGGCAGAAACGTGCTCCTCACTGCTGAGGAGATATTACCTGAGACAACAGCCCCCTAAGAGGGACCTGCAACTGCATTGACCAGTTCCGAATCCGTATCTGAAGTATCTGATAAACAATAGGGGTAGGCGGGGGTCGCTACTTGACCCCCGTCCCTGACAGGCCACCTCCACCCGGGATACCAAAGACTCCAAAACTGCCGATAATGCATTAAAAACAAGTGGGGTACTGGAGGGTCCTGCGGCCACCTTGAGGGGATCAGGTGGGGATACCTATGCGGCAGGGTCAATGATTATACAAGACACTTGCCAGCGACAAAAAATGACAAAGTAAAAAAAAAACTTTTTTTTTTTTTTTGTGTCCCCCAGTTGCAACAGCGCCCCTCAGTGTTACCTGCCTTTTTGGACCCCACAGAGAGAGAGACAGACCCCAAGGCTCATCCCTGATGCACAGAAGTTTTCATCAGCTTGCTCAGTGCTTGTCTTGTTACAGACAGGAAGTCTTTGGCCCTATTTCATGGGTAAAAGAGGCGGCTCCGCCCCTTAACACGTCTGCCGGCTCCTCCCCCTGGCTCCATGAGGTGTTTGAGTCACCTCAAACATGGCCGCCCCCATGCTGGAGACACGAGGCTACACCAAAATGGCGGCCTCGTGCGATCTACCAGACAATGGCGGCGGCCTGCACAGAATAGCGGCATGTCTGCAGAAGGATCTCGGCCTCACAACCCTTCACCCTCATGGTGGTCAGCGTGGTCGGAGGTACCGGACCCTAGCGGGCCGTATGTGGTCCGTGGCCGTCGGGAGGCATCTGCTTAGCTGGAGGAATGATCTGGAATGCAGTATACATGTATAGACATCGCCCTGTGGCTACTGACAGGTAGGATACCTTATACTATCACAGTAAAGTTCTAGTACTGCCACTGACTACAATCATTTACACATTTTTACAATTAGATTGTCAGCTCCCAAACCAAGCCTCCTGGCTTCTTGTACACAAAAATCACACTCAATTAGGGGGATCTGTGACATGTTGTAGGATAGAGGGGAACCCATCCTTACCATTACAGAGAGGGGCCCGCGTTCACCCCAAGACCCGTCAGGGGGAAAGGGGGAACATACTACTCACCATACCGGAACCAGGCGGGCGCCAACTCCTGACAGTACCCCTCTCCACCGAGGTAGGAGGGCCGTCGACCAATACGGGCGCCGTGACTCATGGTCTTTGGCGTTTCAGCGAGACGTTTAACTCGCAGGGTCAGTCCCCGTCCAGTGGGACTATGTCGCGGCCGACCCAGCGCGGAGCTATGGCCTGCACGCGCTCGTAGGCTGAACTGGGGTGACCACTGGATCTCAACATCCCGCCCGTCGCCCAGTTCAGCTTTCTTGCTTGAAGACCTCACAGGAACACTGGAGAAAAAAAGCTGTCTTAAAAAATTATTTTCTAAGAAAAAAATCCTGCCAGGACCGAAGATCCCAGCAAGGTATCTAGGTCCTTACTCCTGACTAGACAGAAAAAAACTGATTTGCTGTGGCGGAGAGAGAGAGGATATACCCTCGGGGACTGCCCCTGGGGTGTGGCCAGAGCATTTTTCATTTCCTGTCTAGTCCTACTCCTGTGGAGGCAACATAACCCGAAGGTGCTGCATCACCGAGGACTACGTCTGTCAATGAGCGATAGAGAAAAAAAGATTATATGGGCTGCCTTATTAACTACCTCCCACCCGGGCCATTGTAGATATACGGCCGGGCGGGAGTCTCGTCCTTCTGAATGGACGTTCCGGAACTTTCTTCAGAAGGAGAGAGATCGCAGCGGCGCAATCTCGATGTGCCTGTGTCCCTCGGACAAAGAGCAACATCATTTGGCAGGAGGGCCCTGTGATTGGCCCTCCTGATCACATGACGGCTGTGTCCAATCACAGCTGTCATGTAATGTAAATAGAGCCGTTGTAACGGCTTCGATCTCTTCTCCTCCTGACAGATCCTGTCAGTGAGGAGAAGAGAAGAGGATCGGTGCTGCTGCTGGGGTGATCAGTGAGTATTTCTAATTACTCACTGATCACAGGGGGGGTCTGTGGCCACCAGGGATGGCAAGCAGGGCTCAGAGAGCCCCCCAGTGCCCTCCCTATCAGTGTTGCCCACCAATGCCATCAGTGCTGCCCACCAGTGCCGTTATTGCCATCTATCAGTGCCGCCCACCAGTGCCCATTACTGCCCACCAGTGCCGCCTATCAGTGCCCATCAGTGCCCCCATCAGTGCCGATCAGTGCCCCCCATCAGTGCCGATCAGTGCCCCCCATCAGTGCCGATCAGTGCCGCCCAACAGTGCCGCCAATCAGTGCCCATCAGTGCTGCCTATCAGTGCCGCCTATCAGTGCCCATCAGTGCTGCCTATCAGTGCTGCCTATCAGTGCCCATCAGCGCTGCCTATCAGTGCCCACCAATGCTGCATATCAGTGCTATCTATCAGTGCCCATCAGTGCTGCATATCAGTGCCACCCCATCAGTGCCACCCCATCAGTGTCTCCTCATCAGTGCCTGTCAGTGCGGCCTCATCAGTGCAGGAAAAAAACGTATCTATTCACAAAATTTTATAACCTAAACAAAAAAACTTTTTTTTTTTTTTCAAACTTTTTCAGTCTTTTTTTATTTGTGCACCAAAAAAGAAAAAACCTGGTGGTGATCAAATACCACCAAAAGAAAGCTCTATTTGTGGGGAAAAAATGACACAAATTTGGTGTAGGTACAGTGTTGCATGACCGCGCAATTGTCATTCAAATTGCAACAGTGCTAAAAGCTGAAAATTGGTCTGGGAAGGAAGGGGGTTTAAGTGCCCAGTATTGAGGTAGTTAAAGTAGATCTATAACTAAAACAACTTTATATATATTTTTTATTTTTTTTTATTTTTAATAATGGAATGAAACAAAAAATGAAACAAAAAGAATGACCGGATTCCCCTATGCATACATTCGATGTGGGCGAGGGAACCACTCCCGCTGAGTTATTGTACCCCGACGGCCTGGAGACTTTCCCATCATCAAAATACACTGATCAGTGATGCTGGCTATAGCTGGCAGCACTGATTGATCAGAAAAAAACCTGACTGGGTGGTCAACTTCTGTACAACCAGCCTGCCCACACATGGATTGAAAAATTCAGCTGGTCCCTGCTGAACCGGCCAAAAATTCCATCAATGTATGGCCGACTTTACTCACTCACAACATAGTGACTTATAAGTTATTTTTCTGTTCTTTGATTACTTAAAGTGGAACTTCACTCTTTAAATCAAACATTGAAAATTTTTAACCCTTATGCTGTTAGCATTAAACAGGTAGGAAAGTATATCATATTTATTGGTTGTTACATTTCTTCAGTTGCTCCCTTGTTTCCAGGCCTAGGCAAATGATTTCATACATCCCAGGAGAGGTTTTCTCAGCTAAGCACACCCTCTTGTCTGTGTGCCTGAGCGAAAGGCAGGTGGATTCCAGGAAGTAAATGCTAAATAAATCTTATTCAAGATGGCCATGGCCAGAAATACTAGGGGGATGTTTGCAAAGTGATTTCTCTGCAAAATAAACTTGGAGACATGGGTGGACAGGGGGGGGGGGGTTTGCTTTAAGTAATGAAAATGAATTAAATAGCATTTTTGGCGCTCAGTGAGGTGCAGTTCCACTTTAAATAAGTTGTCTCACCAACAAAATTGTTTAATTCTCCTGGCCCCCCATTCGGAACTATAATGTAATTTGGAAAAAAAAAAAAAGGAGTACTTATTCCTGTTTCTGCTGGCGCTGTCAGCTCCACCCTAGGCTAAACCCCAATTTACAGGGAACTGATGCTGGCCTTAGATAATTCCACAGGGCAGATTGAAAAGAAAAAAAACAAAGGATTCCTCCATCCACACACGTTAGGTAGATGGATCCTCCCAGTTGTGCTATCGTATTCTAACTGCAGGGAGTCCTTCACTGTCAGGATACAATGATTAGCGTTACAGCCACCGATCCAAAAAAAGTTTTTCCCAACATTCCTGTTCGACATACGTTGGTCATTAGATGGACTTTTGTCCAGTAGCAATGGCCATTGATGGGTCATAATTTAGTCACTCCCTGCTGAACCGGCTGAATTTCAATCCATCTATGGCAGGCTTAAAGGAAGGCCACCACCTTCATTAGTTCTGTTCCAATGTATTTATACATTGCCTGGTTTGGATGCCATCATCTCCAAGAAAGTACAGCTACATCTGCCATATCACTACAACACAGATTAAAGGCTTTTTTTTCTGGGTGACTAACAAAGTTTTGAAAATGAAGGATTAGCCATGTAAATAAAAAGAACCATGGCGGCACAGGTATTTCTCTCAAGACAGATTTGCTTTACTACGGATAAATACATATATATAATAAAAAAGATCTCTTATCTTGTCCCCTGCATCCTCAGATCCAACACAGATGATATGGATCACTTGCAGTGAACGGATATCTCTGTTTATTATGGGGAAACTGAACAATAGGTTGACTTCTGCAGAGATATTCCGATAAGTTGCTAAATTTCCACTGCCAGTAATGAGCTCTTACAACCCTGGAGCATGCCTAACCTTGTTCTATTGTTAACACCTGAGCTTCCTGATCATTAGAAATACTGCACAAACCAGCCTCTTAAAGAAAATCCTGTGCGGAGAATAAATACAATACATACAATGCTGCACTCTACTTTTGAAAATGTTGCCTTGCTGTACTATACTGATCCAAAGCCTTCAATACGTTTCAGCAGTGCCGGGACAAGGTCATCTGGTACCCAGGACGAAGATGGCAAACTGCGCCGCCCCCCCCAGGTATAAAGAAAAAGTCAGTGTCATTTCAAAACCAATATTTCCCATAGACACCACTGTTAAAAACCAGGAGCAGTGCCATGTCAAGCAGACCAAGATTTCCTATAGACGCCAATGTTAGAGAGGGAGGAGTGCAATGCCAAGCTGACCAAGATTTCCCATAGACGTCAATGTTGGACAAGGAGCAGTGCCATATCAAGCTTGATAAAAGAAAAGGAATTGGCAGCACTCCAGGTTGAGTCAAAATCCAGGTTTATTGACTGGACATCCAAATATGACAATCGTGACAAGGTAGACGCGTTTCACACACTGACTGTGTGCTTAATCATTACATTGGTAATCAGTGTGAAACGCGTCTACCTTGTCACGATTGTCATATTTGGATGTCCAGTCAATAAACCTGGATTTTGACTCAACCTGGAGTGCTGCCAATTCCTTTTCTTTTATCAAGTTTTCACGGAGGCGAGCCGGGGCATGCACCTGTGTGAGTCATCAGGCAATTACACCACCTTGAGCAGTGACTCCTTGTTTGTTCAATTGCCATATCAAGCTGACTGAGATTTCCCATAGACACCAATGTTAAAAACCGGCAGCAGTGCCATGTCAAGTTGACCAAGATTTCCTATAGACGCCAATGTTAAAAACCCGGAGTAGTGCCATGCCAAGCTCACCAAGCTGTGTCCGTACTCGTGCATGCATGTAAAACGGGCTATGCCTATATCTTAAATATCACTGGTAATTATTTAACCTCACCTCTCCTCTTCCACCCCAACCCCCCCCCCCCCCGAGTTAGCTGATTAATCAGTAGATGCCCCTCTGCTTACTTTTGAGATTCACTGCCTGGTTGGTTGGTTCCTCCTCTTCAGTACACTTCACTCGCCGCCCGGCTGCTCTCTATGATCCTCTCCCAGCCCGCCTCCCGCCCAGCCTCTTGGTGATGTCACACAGTGCCGAGACTCAGAAGCACCTGTCAGGCGGCGATTACTCCGCGGCTCTACCTGACAGGGAAGTGGAGGGCGGGTCCTAGGCTTATGCCCGGGGCAGGAGCGCACTTGGCACATCCTAACAGCTCTGCAGCATTGTAGCGCGGCCGGCAGAAGTCACAAACTTTTGCCCAGAAAACTTTTGCCAGCACACTGCCAGTACTTCCCCTGCACCCCCCTTCCTAAAATAAACTGTTCCGACCAGGGCACCCGCCCCTTCCACCCCACCCCTTGTACCGGCCTGTGTTTCAGAACAGGGCTGTCCAACTCAATTTCATTGTTGGCCGCATCAACATTATGATTGCCCTCAAAGGGCCGGTTGTATCTGTAAAACTAAATATTTTTTTCCAAGGTAGACAGTTGAAACATAACATTTCTATGATAAGGATTCATGAAAAGCTTGCTAGTATTGTAAATGATTGGCAGAATCTTTTTGAACAGACTTGGAAACCTTGGGCAACGTATCTCCATATACCTCTATCTCTGACCGCCGACACGGTAAAGTCTCCGGGGGTCCTCCTCCCCTGCTTCTCCCCCACCAACCTAGTCTCTTCTTTATGTTCAGAAAACTCCCATCCCTTTTGACCCTCTCTTTTTTCCTTTCCTTTCTCTTATTCCCTCTGACATTTACCTGTGAATATGGTTTGCAAGTTTTTGCAATTTCGCTTCGGTGAAACTCCTGGTGCCTATTGAGTTTTTCTATGAACAATAATATGATAACTTTTATGATATCTTTAATCTTTATCTACTGTATGTATCTACCTCGAATTTTAGTAGTAAGTGACCTGAATCAGGATTCCTAGATTTCTGCTAGGTATTGGATGTTTTGTTCTTCTGTTCCAACTAACTACCTATAGCCTTAGATTATA
Organism: Pelophylax lessonae; assembly: GCF_965119305.1. NCBI lineage: Eukaryota > Metazoa > Chordata > Amphibia > Anura > Ranidae > Pelophylax > Pelophylax lessonae. Next base: position 175,818,059 of record NC_138777.1, on the reverse strand, counting down.
CTTAATGGCACTGCGATGTCAGCTTGCTAATGTTTATGCATCGATTTCAAATAAAATAAACATTATTCAAGGTTTTGTTTCTCAGAATAGGTGCAGAAATTCAACTACACTCTCCCGCCGAACCGCATTAAATGGTGGGATTCTTTTCTTCAGCAGGGACAGGGAATCTGGTCAGAGTTTATGAATGGATGGATGGCGCTAAATACAGGGCAATCTTACCAGAAAACCTGTTGGAGTTTGTAAAAGACCTGAGATTGGGGCGGAGGTTCACCATCCAGCAGCACAACGACCCTAAACATACAGCCAGAGCTACAATGGAATGGTTTAGATCAAAGCATATTTGCCTTTAGAATGGTCCAGTCAAAGTCCAGACCTAAATCCAATTGAGAATCGAAAATTGGATGGAGAGCGTCTGTGAACAGCAATCTGACAGAGCTTGAGCTATTTTGCAAAAAAGCTGTAATTGCAGCGAAAGGTGGTTCTACAAAGTATTGAATTTGGGGGGTTCTGAATACAAATGCACACCACACTTTTCAGATAAAACAATGTAGCACTGCCCCCTTGAGGACTGTTGAATATTACACTTTCGGGTCAACCTGGGTTACCGTTAGCAACTGCAGCATGCACAATTTAACTCTTTTCTTCTTGGCTCAGTCCATAAACAGTCTTGGGGTTGTAGTTGTTTTTGTGTTTTAATTTTAAATAGGGGTGGGAGAAGGGAAGAGTGGGATACTCCAGAATTGAACTATTCACAAAAGATGAGGACTCCTGTCTGTAGATGCAGCCAGGCTGCTGGTTCATCTTGCGAGTAGATGAACTTTTAGGCTTAAGTCTGAGTAGAAGCCTATCTTCAGGGTACTCGTCTAGCACCTCCTTTCACTCCACCAGCTGACACCCGTCCTACAACTATACTACTCCAGGTACTCAAGGTAGACGCGTTTTACACACTGACTGTGTGCTTAATCATTACGTAATGATTAACCACTTACCGCATATCGACGTAGGGCTACGTCGGTAAACTTTGCGGGCTTATACCGGGATGATGCCTCTAGCTAGAGACATCATCCCGGTACCGTGGTTTGAAGCCGACGGTCGGCTTTCCGTCGGTAATGACCGATGCGGCTTGGGAGCCGCTCGATCGTTACCCGGGGGGGCGGGAGGGGACATCCCCCCCCTCCCGCCACATTCCGTGGCTTTGCTCGGGGCTCCCGTCCCACCGGGAGCCCCGAGCACCCAGCCGGCACGTCCGCCGGCTGGATGGAGTCCCGATGAATGCCGGAAAAGGCATCGATCGGGTCTCCGACGACGTAACCTGGAGGCGGCGTCCATGACGTCACTTCCGGGTTACTGTGCTGCAAAAGGTGGCAGTTTTAAAAAACGGCTGTATGCAAAAATGCAGTTTTCGGCGTTTTGCATACAGGGAAGTGTATTGGAGGGGTCTAGGGTCTTTTAGACCCTCGATCCCTCCATAAAGTGTACCTGTCACACATATTGCTGACACAAGGGATGTTTACATTGCTTGTGACAGCAATAAAAGTGATCAGATTTTTTTTTTAAAAAAACCTGTAATAAAGTTGAAAAAAAAATAAAAAATAAATAGGAAAAAAAAAAAAAATTTAGCCGCCCCCGTCACCGTTAGCTCGCGCACAAAAAAAAAACTTATACGCAAGTCGAGCTGCGAATGAAATCGCTGTTCAAACCCCACATGTGAGGTATCGCCGCGATCGCCAGAGCGTGGGCAATAATTTAAAAAAAAGAGCTACACTCTACCTCTAAACTGGTAACCGTTAAATAAATTTAAATCGTCGCAGATTGAGATCTCTATTGACCGTAGTTTGTCGCCATCCCACGGGGGGGGGCGCAATTTTAAACCGTAACATGTTGGGTATCTATTTACTCGGCGTGACATCATCTTTCACAATATACAAAAAAATGGGCTAACTTTACTGTTTAGTATTTTTTAAATGCAGTGAAATGTGATTTTTCAAATTTTTTCCAAAAAAATGGCGTTTTAAAGACCGCTGCGCAAATACCGCGTGACAAAAAATTTTGCAATGACCGACATTTTATTCTCCAGAGTCTTTGCTAAAAAAATATATATAATGTTTGGGGGTTCTAAGTAGTTTTCTAGGAAAAAATACTGATTTTAACTTGTAAACAAAAAGTGTCCGAAATAGGGCTGGGGCTTAAGTGGTTAAGCACACAGTGTGTGAAACGCGTCTACCTTGTCACGATTGTCATATTTGGATGTCCAGTCAATAAATCTGGATTTTGACTCAACCTGGAGTGCTGCCAATTCCTTTTCCTTTATCAGAGCCAAAAACTATACTCTCTCTCTAGCACCTACCTAGGAGGGTGCTACAACAATAGTTACATAGTTAGTGAGGTTGAGAAAAGACATCAGTCCATCCAGTTCAACCTATGATGTGTGTGTTTGCTGGTAACAGTACATTGTATACCCCTGTCTGTATGTTGCAGTCTTTAAGGTGTCCATCTAATAGTTTTTTGAAACTATCAATGCTCCCTGCTGATACGACTGCTTGTGGAAGAGAATTCCACATCCTTACTGCTCTTACAGTGAAGAACCCCTTACGTATTTTAAGGTTAAACCGTTTTTCCTCTAGTTTTAGTGAGTGGCCACGTGTCTTATTGTATTCCCTTTCTCTAAAAAGTTTGTTCCTTATGCTAGGGTCGCCAGTACAGTATTTGTACATTGATATCATATGCCCCCTCAAGCATCTCTTCTCCAGAGAGAATAAGTTCAGTGCTTGTAGTCTTTCCTCATAGCTGATGTCCTCCTTTCCCCTAATTATTTTTGTTGCCCTTCTCTGGACTCTCTCCAGTCCCAGCACATCCTTCCTGAGGACCGGTGCCCAGAACTGTACAGCATACTCCAGACGGAGGGGGGAGGAGTCGCGTGACGTCACCTGCAGTCCCAGTCGGAAGCGTTTGGCTCAGGACGCCGTATCTGTACCGTTGTTTATCCCCATCCTACATGTAAGAGGCTTTCTTTTATTAATAAAGTTCAATACCTATACAGTATTACACTATGGTATGTCCTCTGTTCATTCATATGGGGATTTCATGACCTTCTGAGTGGCGATTATCCTGAAGGGGAGATCCGAAGCAATGATGTGAGGCGGTCCATTGTGAGAGGTGGCTGTGTATGGCTCTATATGTTTAAGGCTGTTTTATTACAGCTCTCAGGTGAGAGGCTAGTACCACTGGTGAAGGATCTTTCTGCACTGAGTGAGAGCACTTTATATCGTATTTACAGCACTGTGCACCTTCTCTGGGTCTCCACTGTCTCAATGGACTTTCCCCTTTTCATTTAACAAGGATTGAGACAGAAGTTCATGTTGTATTTATTCATGCCTCGACTATATGGACTTATAAGTTGTGATTTTATATATTTATTTGGTTTTATATACCCTTATTGATCGTTGTAGCGCTGCACTGTGTCTTTCTATATTGGTATTCAGGTATTGTTTTTTGTGCCTTGGTGTTCAGCTGCTTGGTTATATGCTATTTATGCTTGCGCTGATATATCCTTTTGCTATACTCCAGATGTGGCCGGACCAGAGTCTTGTAGAGTGGGAGAATAATCTCTTTATTTCGAGAGTGAATCCACTTTTATATACATGCCAGTATTCTGTTGGCTTTGCTTGCAGTGGCTTGGCATTGCATGCCACTGCCAAGCCTGTTGTCCACCAGAACCCTCAGGTCCTTTTCCATCCGAGACTCACCCAGAGGTCCCCCCCCCCCCCCCCCAGTGAGTAGCTTGCTTTCGTGTTTCTGACACCCAAGTGCATTACTTTACATTTCTCAACATTAAACCTCATCTGCCATGTAGTTGCCCCACCCCATTATTTTGTTCAGGTCAACAATAAAATACATTTATGTTTTTGTTTGTAACATGACAAAATGTGGAAAATTTCAAAGGGTATGAATACTTTTTCAAGGCACTGTAGAGCAACTGCTGAAACTGCACTCTGCACATAGCGCATCCCTGAACTCCACACATACCGCACACCTGGTATTTTTGTGTCCCTCTAAGATCCTCCCACTGTTACTGGAAATTTGGGCACAGAGCAGAGTTCAGGGGTGCACTATGTACAGAATACAGGGATGAGGAGTGTGCTACATACAGCGTGTAGGGTGCTATACACAGTGTTCGGCTGTCTTTTACAGGCTGTCCACATCTCACTTCCACCCCTTCTCGGGTCTCACCTCTGCCCCATTCTCCCCCAACCCTGCACACATCTCCCTCCACAGCCCTCATCCCCAGCCCCCCCCCCCTCCAAAGCTTTGTTACATTTCACCAACCTGGCCTGCCTCCAGTACCTCCCGGCAGTAATGGCCGCTCTGCCTCTCTCTCACTTGCAGAGGGATCATTGGTCTGCAGCTGGGATCACAGTGCAGCCCCATCCCACACTGCACCTCTCTTGTCCCCGCAATGACTGCAGGGCAGTTAGAGATCTGTGAGAGCAGCAAAGAAGAGAGCTATCCCTGTAAACATAGAAGTTACAAGTAACAGTGATGAGCGTGGCGCGGAGGGCGAGAGCCTGACATGTCGGAACTCTGTTCTGCCACATTCCATTTGAAAAAAAAGCCCTGGGTGCGAGAGCCACATAAAAATGCCTGGTGGGCCGGATTCGGCACCCGGGCCTTGTGTTTAACACATGTGGTTCTCAGCTAATGACCAGGAAGTAGTTTGCAGATTGAACATTTTTTCTTTCCTAGGAGTTCACTAGCGGAATGCTTTTTATGGAAACATAGAAGGGCCAGAGACAGCCAGGTAAATAGCATTTTCAAGGTGTCAGCAATGGTATCCTCCATATTTCTCTTTATTGCACACATCAGGCTGTAAAGGCAGCCAAATGTTGGCTATTAAGACAATATTAAACCCAAAAGAAAAAATGTATTTATAAAATGGATTTTATTGCAGCTTACCAATTCTTAGATGCGACGGCTGCATTACTTTCCTTTTTAGGCTTTCTTTCTTCTATTTTCACCTGGTGATCCAGACAGCAAATCTGATGTATTTTAAAAGCCCAAGCTCTCCAGCAGAATGTATCAGTTTACATTGATGAGACAAACCACTTGACAATGGCAGGGGTGATTAAAAAGTTCAGATATTATTTATGCATACAAAACTATTATCCAAAAAGGAAAAGAAAAACTGTTTTCTGTAACTGATTATAAAGTGTGAGCTGGCTTTTGGCTTCAATTTGTTAGTGTATCTAAATCTGCTAATACAGCAGCAGACTTACAAGACTGTTGTCTGCTGTGCCTCATATGCTCACTCCTCCAGAATTCTCACTAATACAGGTGGTGTGGTATTGACCACATTACCAGGTGAAAACCGAGGGGAAATAAACCAAAGAAAAGAAAACTGATGCAGCCACCACATCTAACGATGGGTAAGGTGCAATATAATAATTTTTTTGTTTTGGGTTTAATACCGATTTAACCATTTCAGCAGGATTTTGTCAGCAGGTCCTGGCCAATGATTTATGGCCTGCTGATTGGCTGTGTCCAATCACAGCCCAGCGCTCTGTGTTGAAAAATACCACAGGGCTCTGAAGAGAGGGAACAATCTCGGTTTCTCCTCCCTGCAAAGCATGAAGAAGGAACAAATCGATTTTTAGTAAAAAGCACTTGTTATTCACACACTTAACCCCCCATTTACCGAGATGTTAACCCCTCCCAGCCAGTGGCATTAGTACAGTTACAGTGTATAGTATTATCACTGATCACTGTCCTACTGTCAGTTACTACCCAGTGTCAGTTAGCGTCAGATTGTCCACCACACTATCACAGTCTCACAATACGTCGCTGATCAATGCCATTACAGCTATAAATAAATTCCAGTATATATACCATAGTTTGTAGACTAACTTTCACACAAACCAATCAATATACATTTATTGGGATTATTTTTTTTTACCAAAGACATGTAGCAGAATACATTTTGCCCTAAATTTATGAAGAAATGGGATTTATTTTTATTATTTTATTGGATATGTTTTATAGCAGAAAGAAAAAAAGATATATTTTTTGCAAAATGTTTGAATGTTTTTCATTTATATAATAAAAAAGAAAAACCCAGTGTTAATCAAATACCATGATAAGAAAGCTCTATTTGTGTGAAAAAAAAATGATAAAAATGTAATTTGCGTACAGTGTTGGATGACCGCGCAATTACCAGGTAAAGTAGCGCAGTGCTAAATAGCAAAAAATGGCCTGGTCATGAAGGGGGTAAAACCTTCCGAAGCGCAAGTGGTTAAATACACTAAAGCCTGGTACACACTAATAATAAAAAAAAACGGACAGCTCCGGTCGGAGCTGCTGTACTAACGATCCAATCTCCCCTGCTAAGCTGTTGTGTTCTGACAAGGGGAAGGCCCCACCTGCCAGAACACTCCAGTCAGCGCTCCCAGGTATTGGCTGAGAGTGCTGATCGGGAATCGATCGGCTGCTGGTTTTCCAGCATGCTTGTCCAACAGAAGCCGGCCAAAATGGTCAGCTGACATACACATGCGCCTAACGTTACCTGGCTTTTATTGAACCAGCCAGTATATTCCGACATTCAGCCCGTGTGTAATAGGTATAAGGCTAGCCAAGATGCTGATCGAAAAACTACAGGTCCCTCTCAAAAAATTTGCATATTGTGATAAAGTTCATTATTTTCTGTAATGTACTGATAAACATTAGACTTTCATATATTTTAGATTCATTACACACAACTGAAGTAGTGCAAGCCTTTTATTGTTTTAATATTGATGATTTTGGCATACAGCTCATGAAAACCCAAAATTCCTATCTCAAAAAATTAGCATATCATGAAAAGGTTCTCTAAACGAGCTATTAACCTAATCATCTGAATCAACTAATTAACTCTAAACACCTGCAAAAGATTCCTGAGGCTTTTAAAAACTCCCAGCCTGGTTCATTACTCAAAACCGCAATCATGGGTAAGACTGCCGACCTGACTGCTGTCCAGAAGGCCATCATTGACACCCTCAAGCAAGAGGGTAAGACATAGAAAGAAATTTCTGAACGAATAGGCTGTTCCCAGAGTGCTGTATCAAGGCACCTCAGTGGGAAGTCTGTGGGAATGAAAAAGTGTGGCAGAAAACGCTGCACAACGAGAAGAGGTGACCGGACCCTGAGGAAGATTGTGGAGAAGGACCGATTCCAGACCTTGGGGGACCTGCGGAAGCAGTGGACTGAGTCTTGAGTAGAAACATCTAGAGCCACCGTGTACAGGCGTGTGCAGGAAATGGGCTACAGGTGCCGCATTCCCCAGGTCAAGCCACTTTTGAACCAGAAACAGCGGCAGAAGCTCCTGACCTGGGCTACAGAGAAGCAGCACTGGACTGTTGTTCAGTGGTCCAAAGTACTTTTTTTGGATGAAAGCAAATTTTGCATGTCATTCGGAAATCAAGGTGCCAGAGTCTGGAGGAAGACTGGGGAGAGGGAAATGCCAAAATGCCTGAAGTCCAGTGTCAAGTACCCACAGTCAGCTTCAGTCAGCTGCTGGTGTTGGTCCACTGTGTTTTATCAAGGGCAGGGTCAATGCAGCTAGCTATCAGGAGATTTTGGAGCACTTCATGCTTCCATCTGCTGAAAAGCTTTATGGAGATGAAGATTTCATTTTTCAGCACGACCTGGCACCTGCTCACAGTGCCAAAACCACTGGTAAATGGTTTACTGACCATGGTATTACTGTGCTCAATTGGCCTGCCAACTCTCCTGACCTGAACCCCATAGAGAATCTGTGGGATGTTGTGAAGAGAAAGTTGAGAGACGCAAGACCCAACACTCTGGATGAGCTCAAGGCCGCTATCGAAGCATCCTGGGCCTCCATAACACCTCAGCAGTGCCACAGGCTGATTGCCTCCATGCCACGCCGCATTGAAGCAGTCATTTCTGCAAAAGGATTCCAGACCAAGTATTGAGTGCATAACTGAACATAATTATTTGAAGGTTGACTTTTTTGTATTAAAAACACTTTTTTTTATTGGTCGGATGAAATATGCTAATTTTTTGAGCTAGGAATTTTGGTTTTTCATGAGCTGTATGCCAAAATCATCAATATTAAAACAATAAAAGGCTTGCACTACTTCAGTTGTGTGTAATGAATCTAAAATATATGAAAGTCTAATGTTTATCAGTACATTACAGAAAATAATGAACTTTATCACAATATGCTAATTTTTTGAGAGGGACCTGTATTTACGAATTACCCCATCCGCACAAGCTAGGTGGATGGAGGAATCCCCCCAGCTGGGATATTCTATTCTGACTCCTCCCCTATTGGAGTGCAGGAACTGATTGAATAAAAAAAAATTCCAACATTCCCATTCAAGTAAAGTTGATTGTTAATTCAACATCTCCCGAGTGAAAAAGGCCATAGATGGCCTGAATTTCGATCAGTCTATGGCCAGCTTAATGAATTTACATTAAAGTGTCAGCAGCAAAAAAAAAAAGTTCAGATTTTCACCCTTATCTTCTTTCAGAATCTTAGCGATGGGTCATTCCTCCAGATGAAACCACATACGTTGGTGGCGTAAAATGTAGAGGTTGAGCCTGGCGGTGGGATTCTACACCGGATAACGTTAGATGCTGGATTTTATTATATGCTTGTTTTTTATCAAATAAATGTGAGCGCATTTTATGAATTGGGTTCTGTGTGGTTTGTTTAGCCTAATAAACCTGGTACTGCACTATTGGAGACGGTCTTTTCTGTTTATTGCCCTATGACCTACTTGTGAGCTGTGTGGAGCCATTTTGAAGAAGGAATCCCCTCTTCAAAAGGAACTTGATCAGAGTTTGGTCCAACAGAATGATCTGCCTTTATGCTTTATTGACCTTTTTGGGGTCTATAATGAAGGTGAGCTTGCACTTCCCCTGGTGAAAGGAGCACAAGCTGGAAATTGTTGAAACACCGAGGTGTTATCTCTGTAACGCACTTTATGAAATAGAAACTTTCCATATTGCACAATTTATAAGAAGTTTTAATATTCATATTCTATTATATTTGACTTGTTTGCATTTTTTATTCATATATTTGTTCTAGGATGTATTTTGCATTGGCACTGTATCTGCTGACATGTTTACATTTTTAGTAATTTATTGTCACTTTTCGGTTATCACCTTACCTTCGTATTGAGGCAGCGCAAACCCATTCATTTATTTCTTCCATAAGAATGAACATAACTGAAGAGCTAGCCATCAACCAAGCACCACAACAAAGAAATGTGGGCTTTCTAAAAGATCAACTGAACAATTACTTTTCCACTTTAATTAAGCCAGACTATAAATAAAAGGATTGTCTTTAAATTCTTAGTTACATTACCAGACACTGTACAGTAAAAAGCAGTCATGTCGTCCTGAAAACACACTCCCTGCTGAACATTTCAATACTACCATACAGAAAAATGGGATTTTTGTACTTATCATAAAATCCATTTCTCGGAGTTCATCGCTAGACACAGCGCTCCATAAATCATAACCAGTGGGTTATACTGCCTCCTCCAGGAGTAGGACTAGGCAGAACAAAAAACACTTGGCTACGTCCATTGGCTGTCCTCAGCTGGTATATAACCCCCCTCTCTGCTCTAGGCAATCAACTTAGTAGCAAGCAGTATTAGAAGTACCAGAATTCCATAGAGGGGTGGGTGCTGTGTCTGTTGATGAACTCAGAGAAATGGATTTTACGGTAAGTACAAAAATCCAATTTTCTCTTTCGTTCATTAACAGAGACAGCGCTCCATAAATCATAACTACTGGGATGTCCAAAAGCACTGCCAAAAGGAAAATGAGAGGTGGGGAAAATAACCCAAGGCTAAACATAAGAACCCATACCAGGACACAGGAGCCTTAACTGGGTCACAGGAGCCCCGTCTGAAACATAAAAGTTCAAAGAAAAACACCCCTCAAGAGGGAACAGCCCCTCTTAAACAGCAGCCTGCCAAACTTTGTAACCAAAAGAAGCATCCACAGATGCCAAAGTATCTACTTTAGAGAATTTTGTAAAGGTATGCACGGGCGACCAAGTGGCCCCCTTGCAAACTTGCGATGGTGATGCCTGATGACAGAAGGCTCAAGAAGCACTCAGCGCCCGAGTAGCATATGCCGTGACAGGGAAAGGTGGAACCTGACCTTTAATGGAATATGCCTGAGTCACCGTCTATCTGATCCATCTGGAGATGGTAGCCGAAAAAGTGGCCAGCCCTTTTCTTGGTCCGTCCGTAACCACAAAAAGCGAGTCTGACCTCCGAAAAGACTCGGTAGCTGCCAGATACAACCAAATCGCACGAACCACATCCAAGGTATGCAAAGCAAATTCCTTGGGATGAGCCAACTTGGGACACAAGGAAGGCAACACAATGTCCTCATTCAAATGGAAGTCAGAGACAACTTTGGGCAGGAATGATGGACAGGGAAAAACAACAACTTTATCCCTATGGACCACTAAATAGAGACTGCGACAGGATAATGCCGCCAATTCTGATACCCTGCGGGCTGAGGTAACAGCCACCAAGAATGTCACCTTCTGAGATAACGTAGGCAAGGGAAATTCCCAAATATTCTCAAATGAAGTTTTCTGGAGAATCAAAAGTACTAAATTTAAATCCCATGGCGGTAAAACTGATTACCTAGAGCAGAGAGGGGGGTTATATACCAGCTGAGGACGGCCCTTGGGCATAGCCAGGTGTTTTTTGTTCTGCCTAGTCCTAATCCTGGAGGAGGCAATATAACCCACTAGTTTTGATTTATGGAGCACTGTGTCCGTCGATGAATGAAAGAGAAATGTACACTGCGAATTACCTCCTTCAAACATGCACATAAAGCAAATCTCATGATAAAGCAGGTTGAAAACACATGAAATATACAGCAAGGATTTTCTGATCCAACAAATGTTAGTGCTGCAAGCATGTTCATAAGAAACTGTAAATAGGTTTGTTTACTAAAGCAGCGTGTTCAGCAATGATGAGGCTCAAAGGGCAGTAGACAACCACAGCAAACCGATTTCACATAAGGCCCCTTTCACACAGGACGGAGTCTTTTACGATCAGCAGCACAGATCCCATGCTGATCAGGGCAGAGGACAGGTCCCTGTCAGCTCAGTTTCTGCAGAGCAGACACAGACAGTCTGCTCTGCAGGCAGCCAGGGACTCCGCTGTCTGTTTACACCCAACTACCTCTGATCCACCTACACAGAGGAGAACAGATCCCCTTCCGTTTGTTTTTAGTGGAACAGATCGGAGGTATGTGGGTGTAGAAGTGACAGACGTCAAGCACACACTAAAAAATTAGATGTAAGGCTGATGCTAGAAATGTTCTAGGAACAAAACTACCCCTTCCAGCTTATATGAGAACTGTTTTACCCGAAGGATTTGCTGTTCTGTCCAGTCTTATGACTTGCACATCTTTACAAAAACTCTCTTTTGCCTTCATAGTTTCATGAGCCTCCTCCTTGGTCACTGGACAAGGAATTAGTAGTGTGATGACATTGATTAATTGTCCTATGACAAGCTTGGAAGTGAATAGAGGTGCAAAAAAGCTAAACTATATGAGTGTCACCTGCCAATGTGTCTCAAACACAAAACTGCCTGAACATGTAAAACATCTCAGATATATGTATTTTTAATCCCAACTCCGGGTAACTAAAAATTATCGCTAGCAGTGGGGCTGTACCTGCACTGCCTTTATTTGGCACTATTTCTCCCACTAACAACAACAACTGGGCATAATTCCACCCACTGACACAAAAGATGGGGTCCTATTCCTTCCACTGATACAATGATGATGCACTATTCCGCCCAATGACACCACTGATGGGGCACTATTCCTCCTACTGATATCGATGATGGGACATTATTCCTCCCACTAATACCAATGATGGGACACTATTCCTCCCACTGACACCAATGATGATGCACTATTCCTCCCACTGATACCAATGATGATGCACTATTCCTCCCACTGATACCAATGATGATGCACTATTCCTCCCACTGATACCAATGATGATGCACTATTCCTCCCACTGATACCAATGATGGGACATTATTCCTCCCACTGACACCAATGATGGGACACTATTCCTCCCACTGATACAATGACAGGGCAATATTCTCCTTACTGACACTAATTATGGGGCACTATTCTCCTCACTGACACCAATGATGGGGCACTATTCCTCCCACTGATACCAATGATGATGCACTATTCCTCCCACTGATACCAATGATGGGACACTATTCCTCCCACTGATACAATGACAGGGCAATATTCTCCTCACTAACACTAATGATGGGGCACTATTCTCCTCACTGACATGAATGATGGGGCACTATTCCTCCCACTGATACAATGATGGGGCACTCTTCTTGCAACGAGCACCAATGATGGGGCACTTTTCTTCTAATGAACACCAATGCTTAGGCACTATACCCACTGATACCAACAAAGAGGCAATATTAATGCTACTGATCCCAAAAATGGGTCAATATTCCACCCACTGATGCCAACAAAGAGGCACTATTCCCCCCACTGATACCAATGATGATCTCGCTGACACCAATGATGAGGCACTAGTCCTCCCACTAATACCAATGATGGGGCATTGTTACAGACAGGACATTTTCTACTCCTACTGGTCACAGTCTAACCCCTCAAATCTGAAGGATAGTAAACTGGCCCTTTGTTTAGAAAGTTTGGAGACCCCTGATCCAAGGGAGGGGGAAGAAAAAAAAAAGAAGGATTTAGTGATCTGATCCTCCCCTTCTCACTGCAGCTCCTCCTCCACACAGTGGTCTACAGTCTCGACGTCATCAAGGCCAAAGCATGGTCCATAGGCCGGCACTGGACATGATGATGCAGGAGAACAGTCCACCACCAGTAGGGGGAATGCCATCTTCCATGGAAGTGGAGGATCAGGTTTATAAAACGGTATGTGATCTCCCAAAGACAAAGAAAACGTATCCCTTGCAGTGCGGGCGCAGCCCCACAGCAAGGGATAATGTTGCATTTTCCCAGAGATGGGCTTTAACTTTGTCTTATTTGGCCATTTGCAGTTTTCTGCAATTGTTTAAACACTTGCTAGCCCTTCTTTCCTCACAGTTCTCTGCTATTGCTGAGTAACGTTGGGTTACGGATAGCACTCCTGTCATGTCAATGGGTATTATGTGACACACGTTTACTTGCTATCCTGTGGGAGACTAATATTCTGCTCTCTCCAGAATGACCCTTTACTGTACAATACACAAACATGGGTGTCACTTCTACACTCACGGATTTCTACTTAAAATGAAGGATATGTCAAGAGATAATATGGCGATTTGTAGGAACACACATTCCTCAAGGCTGTGCAAAGCTGGACATTTTCTTATTGAAGTCCCTTTGCCATTGGTAAAGGAATGAGCGCTATGATGTAGTGACTGACTTACCCTGAACCAGCTGCTGCCACGCAAGTTCTTGCAGGCTCTGGGGTCTGTTCTTCCTGGCCTTTCTCCTGCTCCTTGATAAATGCTTTGGCTTCCTTGGATGAGGAGTCCACTTCCTTTGTCACCCTGATGAGAATACAGAGTATATTGTTAATGAGGCATTTCAAGGACACTGTTCACCCAGACTACTATTTACCAGACACTTAAAATATCTTTCATTTAAGGACGATTGAAATTCTGCTCATGAACCTACCATTCATCTTCACTGTGCAGTGCAGCCTGGAATTAAGAGAGGGTTTCAGTTTAAAGACTTTATACACACAAGAGCTAGGAATGGTCTAAGTGTCCAGCTTGTGTTACTGTTCTGCATACATAAGCATTGTGGCACAGCTCCATTCGCAGACACTTGTATCATACTCTTGGACCAGTTCATGGTGACAAAGGGCAAGGGGAGCAACATTAAGGTTTAAATCCTATAGTTTGTTTTACCCACATTCAGACATTGCTTTTTTGGCCATGCTTCTCTTGTGGGTCACAAAAGTGCACTTTGTTTTGCTCTCCTGTGACCCAGAATCAGTCGATAGTGGGCTATTGCCTGTCATCAGCTGACATGGCAGAGCTGCTCAAGGCTCTTGGAAATATCCTGACAATATTGTTGGGATCCACCCAGCTGCCCGATTGACAGGTGGCTCAGTCTTTCAGCATGTGGCTGAGAGCTGGGCTAGCTGTTCCTGCCCCCTCCCCTACCCAGTGCTCCAGTGAGCGCTGGAGGAGCAGAGTGGAAAACGATGACCAACAGTCACTGCTCCCTGCTCCAAGTCGACAGGGAACTGAGCGATCATCGGTTATGTGATTGCTCATGTTCTTGGGCTTAGAGCCAGCGCAGGACAGCTGCAGTACAGAACAGATTAATAGAGCTAAAGGCAGTATATTGAGCTTTTTATGCCAAGCTCCTTGTGCAATTTTGGCATCTGCCAAGGTAAATAAACTCCTACACATGCGCAGGAGTGATATCATCTTGACACAGCCAATCAAAATGGGCAATATTAGAACCTGGAAGAAGACTCGTTGATGGCGAAGCTCCAGGACACTGGAGCGGAGAATTGTATAGTTTTAATTGAAAATACTGCAAGCAAACACAAATTTATGGGAGACAAACCTAGAGAGCCTGTACAAAGAAATCATCAGTCATGTGTCCCCAAGGCAAAACTCACACTAGTCCATTCTCTGAAAAGTGATCTGCAGTGAATCGCTTTTCAGAGTGTGGATAAGCTGCCATTGTCAGTTGTTCAGGAGGCAATCCTGCTGTCTCCCTAATGCCCTTTTTTAGGCTGACTTGCAATTTACATTGAGACCAATGTAGCGCAACCGTGAGCAAAGCATTTGGATTGCAGTTGTGGCGTGGCCCCATTGACATGTATGGCTACGTATGACAGACCTTGCAACCTGTCAAATGAGGTGGTAAAACCGTAGCTCAACCTCCTGTTTTTACACCCTCCCACACACCCGAGCCACCTGTGTGAAAGAGGGCTAATAAGGGAACATAATCTTTAATACAAATGGATGAACAGTCTGTTATACCGGAGGTCCAGATATAAATGTGTATGCACTTAGTAACCGATCGACCCTTTTGTTTCCAAATATGCCCTTTATCCTCCCTTTTTTTCATAATAGCAATTTAGATCTTGGTAATAGCAATTCGAGCTAATCCCAATATTTTTAGAAATACAGTAGATAGTAGAAACTCATAAATGCTCCCCATTTGCCGAGGACTTGTTAGTTTTTGTCAACCCCCCCACACACACCACTCTTCCCAATCTTCTCTCTCCAAAACCAGTTCGGACAGATTTCAGGACTTAATAAACTGGGATAAATCCGAGGCAATGAATATCATTCTAAACAATTAAGTCCTGCAGAGTATTAAATTGCAATATTAATTTTCCTGGCAGACCACTTGATTATCTTATTTAGAAATCAGTCTAACCCCACATATATCCTCCTTCTACAAAGAAAACTACTCCGCAACATTTGGCAAACTGTTAGAGGGGGGTGAAGGTGTGGTCTACTACATTTCTGTTCTGGATGGGCAAAATTGTGTTGGTCACAATGATGGTATTACTGAAACTTTTATGTTACTTTCAGACATTGCCCATTCCTGTTCCAGGTACTGCTCTGGATAAATTCCAAGCTAGGGTATTTAACTTTATTTGAGGTCCAAAGAGTTGCAGATTGGCAAGACGCATTCTATATGCCACCATGGAAACGGGTGGTCTGGGCGTCCCTCTTCCAGTTCTTTTTTTTTCCTTCAAAACATAATGCAGAAATTCTCAGCCCCACGTTGTCCGACTCTTTAAACATGTGGGAACCTAATGTAGGAGGTGGTCTCTTCCTTCTCCCTACACGCCCATGGCACCACTGTTTAACAATCCTAAGTTTCCACCTGGCCTTCAGAGCCTATATAAGATAGGACATTTTTTGGACCCTAAAGGCATACGTCACTCTTCCTACTTTAACAATTTTAGATGCCCTCTTCAGAACATTTTCGGCTAAAACAAATTTTACATATTTATGATCTCACCTGAAAAATACCTCCCGATATAACTTTGAGGACGACGTTTGAACACGTTTTCAAAATGCTGTTAAAAAGGGGGCATCCCTATGTTGTACAAGGAACTAATTAGTACAACTTATATTGTCTTATCAATTGATGTGGTAAAGAGATTTAGGAGTAGAGATAGATGAGCAGAATTGGCAGACCTGGACCATAAGTATCCATAAAGGCATTATGAATCTAGCCTTGGTCGAGACTGGATTCAAAGTATACTCAAGATGGTACTTGGTTCCAGAGTTTTATTCAAAAATGTACCCTGGCTTTTTCCCCCTATGCTTTTCGAAATGTGGACAGGTAGGAACAGTCTTTCATGTGTGGTGGACCTGCACCAAAGTTAGACGTGTCTGGATAGGAGTTTATTCCCTGATCTTATCAGAAACCATGGTAAATATCAAAAAGACTGCCAGGACAGCCCTTCTTAATTAACCAGTTGAAAATATCCCAAAGCACAATCAAATATTAATTCAATATAATCCTGGCCGCCAAGTTAGCAATTACCACTGTATGGAAGAGTCCTGTGATCGATCTTTCCTTGCTGAAATGTAAACATACTTGAATTAGGCTTAATGAAAAAAGAATTAGTACGCTCATTTATCTACAGTTACCTGCTGTATAGTGGCAGATTGTCAGTCGGGTGGACACAGCTCCCAGGATGGTATGTCCCCCTTATCCACCTTCATTTTCCCCTTCCTTTTTCTACCTCCGTATTTGCAGCTTTGCACATATGGCACTTTTCCACTGCAAGTACCGGCTCGGCTCTACTCGGCCCTGCTTGGCCCGGTTTGCTTTTCCACTGCTGGTACTGCATGGTACGGTGTTGGAACGGTTCGGTACGGTTTGGTATGGTTTGCTTTTCCACTAAAGTAGTACTAAAGTTAAGTGGGTGGGATAACGATTCTCTGACCAATCAGTGGCTAGTAGTGACTGCATGCAAAGGATTGTGGGATATGGTACCGGTATGGTACCTCTTGGAACCACAATCGAGGTGGTACTGTTTTAGAGAGCTGCACCGTTCGGTTCCATGCAGTGGAAAAGCGCCGCCGTACCGTACCGAACCGTTCCTACACCTTAACTCTTAAGGTGTCAGCATACCAAGACATTTTGGACAATGTCATGCTCTTAACTTTGTGGGAACAATTTGCGGTTGGCCCCTTCCTGTTCCAACATGACTGCGCACCAGTGCACAAAGCAAGGTCCATAAAGACATGGATGAGCGAGTTGGGGGGAGGAGGAACTTGACTGGCCTGCACACAGTCCTGACCTCAACCCGATAGAACACCTTTGGTATGAATTAGAGCACAGACTGTAAGGCAGACCTTTACACTTAATTGCCAGACCTCACAAATGCGCTTCTGGAAGAATGGTCAAACATTCCCATAGACACACTCCTAAACCTTGTAGACAGCCTTCCCAGAAGAGTTGAAGCTGTTATAGCTGCAAAGAATGGGTTAACCCAATATTGAGCCCTACGGACTAAGATTGGGATGCCATTAAAGTTCATGTGTGTGTAAAGTCAGGTGTCCCAATACTTTTGGTAATATAGTGTATATATAATAATGGATAGATTAAGGGCAGGTATGCCTTGAGGGAACTAATTCCTCCTCAAAAGATAAAGGAATTCACTGGACGCCCAGCAATAGCACCATGGCAGCAAAGGTATCCACTCCAGTGCGTCCCCTCACCATTACCAAGTATGCCTCTTCTGCATTAAAAATCCCCCCAGTTCCACTTTAAACTACCCACCAACAGAAGATAGCTGTCTGTTGAAACAACCACAGGGCAATCATTCTGTATAGCTATTGAACTTATGTACAGACATTTCAGCCAGGGGATTGCATTCTTACACCAAGTTTTGTCTGGAGCCTGCCAAGTTTGTTCAATTATGTCAATTAAAGATGTCCAATTTGGATGATTTTCTAGGATTTGTCAGCCAAGAGGTGTCTGCAGAGTAAACACACACACACACACACACACACACACACACACACACACACACACACACACACACACACACACACACACACATATATATATATATATATATATATATATATATATATATATATATATATATATATATATATATATATATATATATATATATATATAGAGAGATATATATATATAGATATATATATCTAGATATATATATATATATATATCAATAATTGTTTCCCTATCCAGCTGTAAGTCTAACAAAAAGTGAGAGAATAAGCAAAAAAAAAAAAAACCAACATGCCAAAAAGTGTGATCCCACTGTATACCCTGAATGAAATGCCGTCCCAACTTTTTTCTACTTTGACAAAGTCTTTTGCTCGTTTCCATGTGCACACTAGGTGGAAAGCAAAATGCATACTGAGAATATGATGAAAGCTTCACTTTAAAGCAAAGAACAGTCATCGCTGACCACGCACTCGTTTCCTAGCAACAAAACACAAGTGTGACATCATTCCTGTACCCCACGAGGTACCTGAATAATTTAAACACTACATCACTGTGAATTTTTATAAGACCCAAAATTAAAAGCATATTGGAATGTTAGCCTTGCAGCTGCAAAGAAGAAAAAAATCAGGCAAAAGCAAAATTGTATAACTTAATAAACAGATGGATTAAAAAAAATATGAAAAATACTAGTGACCTTCCAACTAATAATGTGCAACAAGTGAAAAAGAAAAAAAGAAAGCCGATAAACTATTCCAAGCATGAATAAACTAATATATATATACATACATACACACACAGACACATTTTTGGGTTCATCCATATGGGAGCTGACAGCTGACACCCATCCTGCATGCAGGCTTTCGGTTATTGCACCTCCTTCCATCTCAGGCTGTTTGCAGGCAGCCTATAGAGGTGGATCCAAATGCAGTGACTGCACAGACACAGCCACACATAGCTGCTTGTCAAATTTTAACATGCAGGCAGGTGTGGGTGCACGGATCCAAATGCAGACAGTGTACTTTCGGACCCATGCACCCACTTCTGCCTGCATGTTAAATTTTGACATGTGGCTGTGTCGGTGCAGTTGCTGTGCCTGCATCTACCTCTATAGGCTGCTCACAGACAGCCAGGGGAGGATGCAGGCACAATAACAAAAGGATCCTGAATGCAGGATGGGTGTCCCTCCAGGTAACCCTGCCCTTAAAGGATAAGTTCACCTATAACATGTTACACCAGTTTTCAGGGTGTAACATATTACTGGTGCAGCAGCCCCCACATCCCTCAGAGTTCCTATAGTGCCGTCAGCCAGCAAGGGATCTTCTCCACCCAGCCACATCCTTCACAGATTTCTGTGAATGGGGGAACTACAACTACCGTTAGCCATTGCAGCTAACAGCTTGTAGTTCTCAAAGAACTACCAGGGCACTGATTAGCACTCTAGGTATTTCATTGAATCTTCCTGTCACTCAGTAACTGCCTGCCTGTATGAGGTACGGGCAGACAGCTACAATGGCAGTCGGCAGGAGCCTGAGATTGCACCTGTGATCTGCTGATCATGGGTACAAGACTTTAAAGGCTCCTAATAAAAAAAAAAAAAAAAAAAATTCACATTTTTTTTTTTACCTGCAAAGAGATCTGCATTTATTTATTTATTTTTTTACAAAGGTGATTTTATCCTTTAAATTATCCACTGCTATATATGTTCTAACTTGGAGACTCTCAAAACTATAGTTAGGACTGCAGTATACAAAGGAGTCTTGACATAGGCACTACAGCTTCCACATATATTAGCAAATGAGTGCAACAAAACCCTCTGTTTGGGTTTGACACAGGCAATTAGTGCCAGGAGTGTTTGCAATTAAAAAAAAAAAAAAAAAAAAAAAAACTTATAATATTAATAAATTGCACATTCAGGAGAGGAGCGTTTCAGCATAAAAAACATCCAATGCACCTAAATATACTTGGTGCGTTTAGCTCTTGAGTCCTGAGAGGAATGATTGCACGCCCAAATGTATTATTTGCAAAACATGGCTTTAGGCACGCTTTTACAGTGCTTTTCTCCAGCCAGGAGTAAAGGCGTTCAGAAGAGCTGGGCCAACACCCTTGACTTTCACTTTAACATGCCAATATCAGCAAAGGACGACAGAGCAAGCTCACAGCACTACGTGGTGACAAAGGTTAAAGGAGAAATTCACATATTAACAAAAAAAATAAATAAATAAATGCACATTTTTTTTTTGCAGGTAAAAAAAAAAAAATGGGATTTTTGATTTACCGTGAAATCAATTTGTCGGGTGTTCATTGACGGACACAGCTCCTGGTTCTTCTTAGCCATTGGGTTATACTGCCCCCTACAGGAGTAGGACACTAGGCAGGAAAAAGCTTGACTACGCCTATGGGCAGTCTGAGGGGGTATACTTCAGCTCCCAGCTATAGGCACTCAGTTCTGTTTCAAGCAGTGTCAGAAGAAAGCCAACTCCACAGAGGGGTGGGTGCTGTGTCCGTCAATGAACATCAGAGAAACGGATTTTACGGTAAGTCAAAAATCCCATTTTCTTTTTCATTCATTGACGGACACTGCTCCTTATCTTCTTAACCATTGGGATGTCCTAAAGCAGTGTTAAACATTAAGGGTGGGAAAAAAAGCAGAAAAAAATCCCCAAAGCTAACCATAGCCAAACAGGTAATATGGAGCTCAACTAAAAACAATTGGAACTCACCTGAAAAAAACAATACACCCTCAAAGAGGACCAGGTCCTCTAAACAGCAGCCAGTAAAACCTTGCAGCCAAAAGAAGCATTCGACAATGCCAACACATCCACTTTATAAAAATTTTGTAAAAGTGTGCACTTCGGTGGCCACCTTGCAAACCTGCGTCACTGACGCTTGATGACGGAAAGCCCAGGAGACACTAAGCGCCCTAGTAGAGTGCTCCTTAACAGGGAAAAGAGGAACCTGACCACTGATGCAATAGGCTTGAACCATCGTCTTTCTGATCAATCTGAAAATGGTTGCAGAAGAAGCGGACAATCCTTTGTGAGGTCCGTCCGTGAGCACAAATAGAGAGTCTGACTTCCTAAAAGACTCCGTAGCTGCCAGATACACCCTAATTGCCCGGACCACATCCAAGGCACTCAAGGTCATTTCCTTTGGATGTTTAGCCTGGGACACAGGGAAGGCAACACAATGTCTTCATTGAAATGACAGTCAGAGACCACCTTAGGAAGGAATGACGGACAGGGGCGAAACACCACCACATTCTTGTGAATCACCAATAAGGTGAATGACAGGATAACGCCGCCAGTTCTGATACCCTGCACGCAGAGGTGATAGCCACAAAAAAAGGCCACCTTCTGGGGCAGCGCAAGCAGGGAACCTCCCGAAAACTTTCAAAGAAAGGTTCTGTAGAGCCGCAATCAACACACTTAAAAATAAAAAAATCTCAAGGACCAGAGATCCTAGCAAGCAACCAGGTCCCTACTCTTGACTAGGCAGAAAAAAAACTAAGTAGCTATAGCTGAGAGTGGGTATACGAATACCCCCTGGGACTGCCCATGGGCATAGTCAAGCTTTTTCCTGCCTAGTGTCCTACTCCGTTAGGGGGCAGTATAACCCAATAAGAATCAGCAGCTGTGTCCGTCAATGAATGAAAGAGAAAAGGGATTTTTGACTTACCATAAAATCCATTTCTCTGATGTTCATTGACGGACACAGCTCCTGATCTTCTTAACCATTGGGTTATACAGCCCCCAACAGGAGTAGGACACTAGGCAGAAAAAAGGCTCGTTATGCCTATGGGCAGTCCCAGGGGGTATACTCCCTCTCTCTGCTATAGGTACTCAGTTTGTTACAAGCAGTGTCAGAAGATTTACAACTCTACAGAGGGGTGGGTACTGTGTCTGTCAATGAACATCAGAGAGATGGATTTGACAGCAAGTCAAAAATCCTGATTTCTTTTTTGTTTATTGACAGACACAGCTCCTGATCTTCTTAACCATTGGGACGTCCCAAAGCAGTGTTAAACATGAGGGGTGGGAACAGCGAAAAAGAAACTCCCAATGCTAACTACAGCCAACCAGGTAAACAGGAGCTCACCTGAAAAAAAACAATACACCCTCAAAGAGGACCAGGTCCTCTAAACAGCAGCCTGCAAAGTCTTGTGGCCAAAGGAAGAATCCGCAGATGCCAACACATCCACTTTATAGAACTTTGTGAAAAAGTATGCACCGAGGACCAGGTGGCCGCCTTGCAAACCTGTGTCACTGACGCCTAATGACGGAAGGCCCAAGAGGCACTGAGCGCCAAAGTAGAATGCGCCTTGACAGGGAAAGAAGGAACGTGACCCTTGATGGAATAGACCTGAACCACTGTCTGTCTGATCCATCTCGAAATGCTCGCAGAGGAAGCGGACAACCCTTTCTCTGAGGCACAACCGTGAACACAAATAGGGAGTCTGACTTCCTAAAAGACTACGTAGCTGCCAGGTACACCCTAATTCCCCAGACCGCACACAAGGCATGCAAAACTATTTTCTTTCGGGTGTTTCGGCCTGGGACACGGGGAAGGCAACACAATGTCTTCATTCAAATGAAAATCAGACAACTTTTGGAAAGAACGATGGACAGGGGGCGACGAACCACCTTATCCCTGTGAACCACCAAGTAAGGTGAACGATAGGAGAACGCTAGCAATTTCGACACCTTGCGCACAGAGGTGATAGCCACCAAAAAGGCCACCTTCTGGGACAGCGTAAGCAGGGGAATCTCCAGAAGATTCTCAAAAGGAGGCTTCTGGAAGACCGAGAGCACAAAATTGAGGACCCAAGGCGGCAACAGAGACTGCACTGGAGGGGTCATGTGCCTAACTCCCTGAAGAAAAGTATGTGGCCAAGGGCCGTTGAAAGAAGACCGCTAAGGCCGACACCTGACCCTTGATAGTACTTAAGCCAAGTTTCTGCTCAACCCCTCCTCCCCCCGGTTGAAGTAAGGTCAAGATCCGAGCCACTGAAAAAGAGCAAGGATACCATGCAATGTACATCTTCCACATACAATGGTACAAACCTATCTAGAAGTAGATTTCCTAGCTTTAAACAGTGTTGGAATCACCAACTCAGACAAACCTCTATCCATCATCACCTGGCGTTCAACAGCCAAGCCGTCAAAGCCAGCGACTGTAAAAAGAGAATGAAAAATTGGTCTTTGGGACAGCAGATCCTCCCTGAGAGGAAGTTTCCAAGGAACGTCAACGAGCAGCAGCACCAGATCGGCGTACCAAGCATGGCGAGGCCAGTCGGGGCCACCAAGATGACTGGAATCCCTTCTGCCTCGATCCTGCGTAGAAGTCTTGGCAGAAGGTTGAGAGGAGGGAAGGCGTAAATCAGACGATAATGACCCCACAGGGCCACCAGCGCATATGTGGTGTCCGCCAGAGGATCCCGTGACCGAGCCACAAAC
Organism: Pelophylax lessonae; assembly: GCF_965119305.1. Taxonomy (NCBI): domain Eukaryota; kingdom Metazoa; phylum Chordata; class Amphibia; order Anura; family Ranidae; genus Pelophylax; species Pelophylax lessonae. The sequence continues at coordinate 175,794,591 of NC_138777.1, read as the reverse complement.
CAACCAATGCATCTTTCTGTTGAGCCGGAACGCCAACAGATCCAACTCGGGGATGCCCCAATGGAGACACAACTGATGAACATTCCACTTCTTAAAAAGGGACTTCTCATAGGGGTATCACCTAGAAACTTGGTTAGGGACCCCAAGGGAACGCTTTGGTTGTCCCCACTCTTTAGTGACAATTCTGTCAAAATAGGAGGGGAAAGGGAACACCTTTCCACACTTGATGGCTTGTGAGTCCCAAAGGGAACCTGCGGCCCTGTCGCAGCAGTGTCCTCCAACTTTAAGTCTCAAGCACAGATACAATCAGTGCATCCACCAGCGCCTTTTGTGCATGGTAGCAGAAGTGGAGGAATCCTCACTATCTGAGGATTCAGGGCGTGTGGTGGAAGACCCAGCAGGGTGACCCACGTCCGCAGCGGCCAAATGAGATTCAGGGTCTGATGAGGCAGGGGAAGGCGGGGGGTGTTTTATGCCAGCCCGTTGCCCAAAAACCACCTCCACCTGCAACACAAAGGACCCCAGGACGCCCTTCAGAGCATCGATGGATGGATGGATGGGACCAGGAGGGCCCCAGAAGCCCCAGAGAGGGGATCAGGTGTGGAGATGTGCTCCAAATACTCCATGAGTCACTAGGGGGACCCCACAAAAAAAAGGTGTATAAACACTGCTAAGGGACAACCCCCACCGCTCTGGCAGCCCAATCCCCCCCCCCCCCCATTGCCAGCAACAGAGCACTCAATCGATCCTCAGCAGAGAGGAAGAGGACCCCACTAGACTCACCACTCAGCAGAATCAAGGCACCGCAGCCACTAGGAAAATCTGCACTGCACGCGCGGCGATCAGGAGATGAAAAGATCCAGAAGTCAGCACCAGGGGATGAGGAGGGACTCCCACCACCAAAATCGCCACCCAGAGGGCTCCACTGTCATGGCCGCCGCTAATTTTAATAGCAAACCACCACAAAGTGGCCGCCGGACTACACAAACATGGCCGCCATGCATTGAGCATACAGGCTTCATGAAAATGGCGGCCCTGTGCGGCACCACGAGGCTCCCAGGAGGGATCCCAAGGCCTCAGAAAACGAAACAGACAAGAAGGAGTCCCCCCAGGTAGAGTCGCCCCCCACAGCCAAACACCTGTTTGCCAGCGGCGCGCCCCCATCGCCAGCACAGCACCCTGCCCCCACCCAAAGCGGTGGACCAGGCCACCCCACAGCCCCAGCATCAGTAAAGGAGGGGGGGTGGGATGGCCCACAGGGAGCACCAGACCGATGAGGGGGGTGCCTAACCGGAAGGAGGGGGAACCCAGGGGTCCGACCGTCTAATGGAGAGGCCCACGTCCACCCCAAAACCCTCCAGGGGGAGAGGAGGGACAGTTACTTACCATACCAGGAACCAAGCGGGCACAGCTCGAGACAGGACCTCCTCTCCATCGAAATGGGGGGCTGTTGACTAGGAGGAAAGCTGCAACTTGGGCAGAGACCCGGTCGTATGCGACCTCGCGAGGCATTTAACTCGCATGTCACGGCCGACCTAGTGCGGAGCTGAGGTCTGCGCACGTTCACTGGCCAGACTGGGGTGACCACTGCATCTAGATCATCAAGCCCGTCGCCCAGTCCGGCAGTTGATTGTAGACCTCACAGGAAAAAAAAAAAAAAAAACAGGAGAAAAAAAAAAAAATCTTAAAAAAGAAAAAAATTGCCAGGACCAGAGATCCCAGCAAGGAACTAGGTCCTTACTCCTGACTAGGCAGAAAAAAAAACTGAGTACCTATAGCAGAGAGAGGGAGTATATACCCCCTGGGACTGCCCATAGGCGTAGCCAGACTTTTTTTCTGCCTAGGGTCCTACTCCTGTAGGGGGCAGTATAACCCAATGGTTACGAAGATCAGGAGCTGTGCCCATCAATGAACGAAAGAGAAATGTGCATTTACTATTTTTTGTTTTAGGAGCATAGAAAGCATTGCACCAGTGATCAGCAGAGCTCTGATACCATGCAGGTCTCCTGCAGATCTATCAGTGTGAACTGTTCACCCTGTACATCGTATGGGCAGACAGTGTCACACTGACAGGAAGATGAATCAATGAACTACCAGAGGGCTCAACAGCTCTGTGGTAGTACACTGAGAACTACAAGCCAACAGCTGCAAAGTCTGTTGGTACTTGTAGTTAATTGATTCACGGGGATCTCTTAGATTGTAAGCGCTTACGAGCAGGGCCCTCCGATTCCCCCTGTATTAAAATGTATTGTAATTTTACTTTCTGTCCTTATGCTGTAAAGCGCGGCATAAACTGTTGGCGTTATATAAATCCTGTATAATAATATTAATCTGTGAATCAATGACACGGCTGTGTGAGCGGAGCCCCGCACTGCTGTGCTCTCTTTGAATTATGGCAGCGAGTGCGGGGAGAAGATCCCTGGCTCGCTGCCACAAGGAGGGAGGAGAGAGGTCTGATGCTGAACATGTTACACACTAAATATGGTTTTAACATGTTCAGAAATTATTTTTACAAAAGCTGCATCTTCACCACCTACTTAAAAAAACAAGACTAATATTTCCTCGTTTTACAAAGTTGCTCGGAAGGTGAGCTGTGCCTCGGTTTTCCTCATTATTTTAAGACCATGCTATGCCTACACATCAAATTTTTACTTGTTGCCATGAAATTTAGCAATTAATTTGAAAAATATTGCCATAATTTCTGTATAGGAAACAGATTCATCTACACACCAAGCACATATACTAGAAACAAACATTTTCTAGCTCCCATATAATGGGAGTACCACAATAAAGGTGCGCCACATCTGATCTCCTATTAACATGTAATGAGGTTCTACAAACAATACCCCATAATGACAACATAAAAGAAGTTTGTTTGAAATCTTTGCACATTTATTAAAAAAAAAAAATGGGAAAAAAAATAAATCACATGTACATGTGTGCAAGTATTCACAGCCTTTGCCATGTCACTCAAAATTGAGCACAGCTGCATCCTGTTTCCACTGATTTGCCATGAGATGTTTTGAATTTGGAAAGGCACATTGTCATGGTCTTACCTTCTTGCTGTTCTCTTTCGTTTGACATGTGCTGGCGGCCATCTTGGTTTCTGGGTTTCTTGTAGCCTCCCACCCTGTGGCTCCTCCTTCCCACTGGGAGGAGCTGGATGTCTAGCTCATATATATAGGAGGTCTGTGGCTTCAGTTCCTTGCTTGGTCCTCCTGTGTTCACATGCTTCTAAGACTGCTGCTGCTTCTGGTTCCTGATCCTGGCTTCGTCTGACTACCCTGCTGGTTCCTGATCCTGGCTTCGTCTGACTACCCTGCTGGTTCCTGATCCTGGCTTCGTCTGACTACCCTGCTGGTTCCTGATCCCGGCTTCGTCTGACTACCCTGCTGGTTCCTGATCCCGGCTTCGTCTGACTACCCTCCTGGCTCCTGACCTCTGGCTTCGCAAAGACTCTGCTTCGGTTTTGCCATCCGTTTGGACTTTTGCTTACAGCTTGTTTTTCAATAAAGCCTTCTTATTTTCACTTATCTGTTGTTGTACGTCTGGTTCATGGTTCCGTGACACACATACCCGTCTATATAAGGTTCCACAGTTAACAGTGCATGTCCGAGCACAAACCAAGCCATAAAGTCAAAAGGAACTTAGACATCTGAGGCAGGATTGTATCGAGGGAGTAAAAAGTGCTGCGCTGTATAAACTACTTAACCACTTTACCACCGGAGGATTTTCCTGCTAAAAGACCAGGAAAGCCGCAGATGCACTGCAATCGTAGTGTGGGTAAACCGCACAGCATCAGTGTGAAAGCAAACCTATACTATTATGACCAGTGTATTGCTTCACACTGACCTGAAGATCTCCTTTTTCCTTCTACTGGCACCACTCTGGAGACTGCTATCTGAGATAAGAAGGTGGAGTGCAGTTGGTATCACTCCGCATGAGACAGGAGCCAGCACTGCAGAGGAGGTATCTTCTTATGCTGCACTTGCTCCCTACTACAGATCCAACTTTAAAAGTAGTCACTCTGCATTGCACTCTGTTTGATGCTCTAGTATGGCGGGTCAGCAAGCCCAGATCGGGACCTATCAGTCAACTGGCCACGATCTACGGGTAGATTGCGATCTATGGGTTGCTGACCCCCGTTGTAGACTATGGTAAAAGCAACTGGTCTAAGGGATACATTTTACACATCAAATGACCCAAACATTCAGGTTCAGTCTTAGGCATTGGCTTGACTGCCCAATCTTGTTAAAAAAAAAAAAAAAATCACGCAAAATAACCAAAAAATGACACGTCATAGGCTGTTTATCTTAAATCTTGGCTAACAATTTTCTAGTATGGCATTAAAAAAACAAATGTCTGTCTGTCTGGTCTGCACAACACACACCCATTTTCCTCATTTACACGAAAGAGCATTGATATCTTATACCAAATACTGTGTTGCTATACCATCAGTATGGGAGAGAGATCAAAATGTGCCAACTATGCAGAGCTTCCAACAGTCCCTGATTTGGAGAGTGTCTCTCTTATGGAACAAAGTACCTCTGTGTCTCTTTCCTCCTCATTTTGGTCTGGGGCATATACAGTATCTCACAAGAATGAGTACACCCCTCACATTTTTGTAAATATTTTATTATATCTTTTCATGTGACTACACTGAAGAAATGACACTTTGCTAGAATGTAAAGTAGGGAGTGTACAGCTTGTATAACAGTGTAACTTTGCTGTCCCAACACACAGCCATTAATGTCTAAACCACTGGCAACAAAAGTGAGTACACCACCATTATTTTCCAGCACTGCCTTAACCCTCTTGGGCACGGAGTTCACCAGAGCTTCACAGATTGCCACTGGAGTCCTCTACCACTCCTCCATGATGACATCATGCAGCTGGTAGATGTTAGAGACCTTGCGCTCCCCCACCTTCCATTTCAGGATGCCCCACAGATGCTCAATAGGGTTTAGGTCTGGAGACGTGCTTGGCCAGTCCATCACCTCAGCACCTTTAGCAAGTCAGTGGTCGTCTTGGAGGTGTGTTTGGGGTCGTTATGTTGGAATATTGCCCTGCAGCCCAGTCTCCGAAGGGAGGGGATCATGCTCTGCTTCAGTATGTCACAGTACATGTGAGTCCATATGCAGTGCTAGCACACATCAGTATATATGAATGCAAAAATGAAGATTCCTCCACCAGCTTCAATGCAGAATAAGGCACACTACACCACCGTGAGGCACTCAAATCTCCTTAACAGACTATAGAACGATGTGAGCGCTGTATAAAAAATATTACAGCTGGATGTCAGTCGAACTTGCTACAATTTCGAATGGAAAAGCAAATGAAATACTCCAGCTCTAAATCCCAGTCTGCAGCCTCTCAGAAAGTAGCAATGTAAATTCCAATAAATCCGAACCTTTCACACTCCACCCAATCAACACAAAAGATAAATAAAAAGCCTCATAGTGAAGTCCGTATAAAAGGGTGAATTTATTTGTGAACAGGTACTTATATCAGATCAAAGAAAATGTAACAGTGAATATTTCAAAGTCGCCGCGGCCTCAGCGTCCTTGTATATCGTCATGGGTGCCTGACTATTTTCGGCCAATAGGCCATTGCCAGAGGTGTGTAACAGCACATGTTGGCATTCAAGGTTCCCTTAATGAACTGTATCCCCATTGCCGGCAGCACTCATGCAGCCCCACACCATGACACTGCCACCACCATGCTTGACTGTAGGCAAGACACACTTGTCTTTGTACTCCTCACCTGGTTGCCGCTAAACACATGCTTGACACCATCTGAACCAAATAAGTTAATCTTGGTCTCATGAGACCACAGGACATGGTTCCAGGAATCCATGTCCTGGTTCTGCTTGTCTACAGCAAACTGTTTGCAGGCTTTCTTGTGCATCATCTTTAGAAGAGGCTTCCTTCTAGAATGACAACCAATTTGATGCAGGGTGCGGCGTATGGTCTGGGCACTGACATGGTGACCCCCCACCCCTTTAACCATGGCGAGGCCTGTTCTGAGTGGAACCTGTCCTGTTAAACTGCTGTAAGGTCTTGGCCACAGTGCTGTAGCTTAGTTTCAGGTTCTTGGCAATCATCTTATAGTCTAGGCCATCTTTATGTAGAGCAACAATTCTTTTTTTCAGATCCTCAGAGTTCTTTGCCATGAGGTGCCATGTTGAACTTCCAGTGTCCAGTATGAGAGAGAGAGAGCGATGACACTAAATTTAACACACCTGCTCCCCATTCACACCTGAAGACCTTGTAAAACTAACAAGTCACATGACAGCGGGGAGGGAAAATGGCTAATTGGGCCCAATTTGGATATTTTCACTTAGGGGTGTACTCCCTTTTGTTGCCTGCGGTTTAGACATTAATGGCTGTGTGTTGAGTTATTTTGAGGGGACAGCAAATTTACACTCAAGCTGTACACTCACTGCTTTACATTTTAGCAAAGTGTCATTTCTTCAGTGTTGTCACATGAAAAGATATACTAAAATATTTACAAAAATGTCAGGGGTGTACTCACTTTTGTGAGATACTGTACCTGTATAAAAAATGCACTACTTCTCTATCAAAAAGTGTTTTACAATACAAACATCTTTCATCCAATTTCTAATTTCTGTTGCATTTTTTAATTCCAAAAACCAGTGTAAAGGAATAGTACTAGTAAACATTGTGAGTTTAACCAATCATTTTTGTGCATTAATTCGCCATGTAACTGGGGTGCGACATGGGCGCGTCATAGTTACATAGCAGTTAAGGTTGAATAAAGACAATAGTTCATCCAATTCAACCTGTGTAGGTGTGCGTCAGTGTCGATAATCATTTCCCATATCCTTGTAGATTGTGTTCTTTAAGATGCACATCCAAGAGTCTTTAAAAAAAAAAAACAATGCTCCCCGCTGACACCACCAATTGTGGAAGAGAGTTCCACATTCTTACTGCCCTGACAGTGAAAAAAGCCCTGCGCAGCTCAAGGGTAAACCGCGTCTCCTATAATCTCATTATTTGGCCACGTGTCCTCTTACAATCCCTGAGACTTAATCGTTTTTTCTATGCTGGAATCACCGTTGAGGTATTTGTAGATCGCCATCATGTCCCCTCTCCAGTGTCCGTAGCCTACATACTTTTTGCTAATCGGTATCCCTCTTTACCGTCGCAGAAAGTTGGGAGGTATGAATATGATGTGATCCTACAGTTTGGTGGCAACATGTCTATTGCAGACATTTACAAGTAGTTTAGCATTTGTATTGTAAGCTTTGGCAAATCACGGTCTTACATAAAAGTGGATGCTGGAATTTCTGCTTTGTTACTTACTCCTGAAATAAGATTACTGGAAAGAAACCGGGCCATCTTATGAGCCTCCACCCAAAGCCTGGATTAACCAGCATGTAGGAGAAGCGACAGAGAAACTAGGTCAAGTGTCAGTCCATTTAAAGAGGAAAGACTGCAAAGTTCTGGAAATCTATCATAACACTGCAGACCTGTTAATGAGAAATGTATGGTTGCTGTCATGGAGCCTTTCATGACAAATGTTAGTTGTAAAAGTCTCTCCTGCTTCCCTGTGCCTCGAAAACGAAAAAGACACAAAGCTGCATGAGGGCATCTAGAGCTAATCATGGGTGTGTGGCGCATGCTGGGATATCACTAATAATACCCTTAAAAGTCTAGTACACACCATTCATTTAAAAAAAAAAAAATAAATGGACAGCTCCGGTCAGCTCCAATGTTAGTACAGCGATCTCCATTGCTAAGCTATTGTGTCCTGACAGGGGGCTGCGCCCCCCCCGGGCCACTCCGGTCAGCGCTCTCAGCCATTGGCCACTGGTTTTCCAGCATGCACGTCCAACAGAAGCTGGCTGAATGGCTGGCTTGTGTCGGACCACCTACCATACACACAGCCAAATGTTGGCCAGTTTTTATTGGACTGGCCGGTGTCGCTCTACATTCGGTCCGTGTGTTCAAGCCTAAAACCCAGCGGGCTGAACGACAAAAAAAAAAAAAAAACCTACAGAGCTCGGGAGGAGATCCTGTACCAACTATGCAATGTTAGTACAGCGATCTCCCCCGCTGAACCGTTATTTTCTGACAGGGAGACCCCCTCCCCCCCAGAACACACCCTTCAGCGCTCTCAAGCTATTGGGTAATATCACTATCAAGCAATATCAATATCAAGGAGCGCGCATGCTCCATATGAGCTTTCGCATGCTCTGATGAAGTCACCCTGTTGAAATCATGCCTACTCCAAGATGGTTTCCATCGAGCCATACCCAGAACGACTAGGACTTGCCGCCATCTCCCCGTCCACCGTGGTTACCATGGCTCGCTATACCCTCGGACTGGAGGCGTTGAGGTTAATCCTAAGATGAGCCTTTTAACCTTTACTTTGATGTGAGTGTTCACTTGACTGGTTGACCTTTGCACTAAATAAAATCTGCACTTAGAGGTGCGTTTCTGTTTCTTTTACATGTCGTTTTCCAGAGTTGGCTTCACTCCTAAAAAGAGCTTTGCCCTTACCGTGTGCTTTTCATTAGATACCTGCAAACTGTCAGGTGTTATTCACCTCTCCATGGATTTTTATGGACTTTTTGGACTAATTCCTTTTTAAATCTACATGCCTTCTATGTAATTATCCTGTGCAGGTATTTTACTCCTTTCAGCTATTGGCCAAGAATGCGGATCGCCAGACCATTCCGGTCATGCCCCTTTGACAATTGACTGGGTTCTGTTGGACGGGCTGCCGCACACATGGGCCAAATGTCAGCCGGTTTCTATTGAACCAGCCAATACTGCCCGATATTGTGTACGGCCCTTTAGTGCCGGTTCACATATGTGCGGCTGCGGCGATCGCATGTAATGTCAGAGCGCACTGCTCCTTCATTACATGCGATCGGCTGTGCGGTGCGAGTTCAGCCATACACTTTTTATGGCTAAATTCGCACTGCACCCGCAGCAAAGACGCACAGGACCCTTTTTTGCAGCCGCATCAGGATCGGATCGCACAGTGGTTCACACTTGTGCGATCCGATCCTGTGCGAACTGTAAGATCGCACTGCGATATGCGATCAAACTGGGGGTGTCATTAACACTTCATTGACACCCCCAGCGTATCGCATATGGCAGTGTGAACTGCCAGGGGTGCGTTTGCGATGCGGGAACAGGCTGCGAATTCGCAGCCTTCCCGCATCGCATAAGTGTGAACCGGCACTTAGCCACAAAAGTTTGTATACTGCATAAAAAAAAAAAGGATCTAAGCATACCATGATTAATATGCAAGTAAGTAACTTTTGCTAGTGGCTATTTTGTTACTGAAGGCTTCATGCAAGCCACTCAGCTGTCATGACAAGGAGCGGGAGGGGCCGCCCCCCTCCTGGGGCTCGCCCAGGTCTCCCGTCCCACCGGGCACGTCCGTCGGCTGGCCGAAGGCCCAAACAAAGTCAAATTCAGCTCTGATCGGGTCTCTGATGTAAAAACCCAGAAGCGATGTCATGACATCACTTCCAGGTACTGGAACCTTAAAGGTGCCAGTTAGAAAAAAAAAAAAAAAAAAGCAGGCAAAACAGCCAAACTTGGAGTTTTGAATGCTTTTAAGTGCAAATGAGGGATTTGGGGTCTTTTAGACCCCAGATCCCTCCATAAAGAGTACCCGTCACTGTCTATTACTGTCACAAGGGATGTTTACATTCCTTGTGACAGCAATAAAAGTGCTAAAAAATTTTTGTAAATGGATAATGTAAAAATAAAAAAAAATAAAATAAAATTAAGAAAAAAAATAAAATTAAAGCGCCCTGTCCCTTTGTGCTCACGCGCAGAAGTGAATGCATACTCAAGTCGCGCCCGCATATATATATGGTGTTCAAACCACACGTGAGGTATGGCCGCGATCGGTGGAGTGAGAGCAATAATTCTCACACAACACCACACAGTAACTCTAAACTGGTAAGCGTTAACATTTTGTAAAAGCGTCGCCTATGGAGATTTTTTAAGTACTGAAGTTTGTCGCCATTCCACGAGTGTATACAATTTTAAAGCATGACATGTTAGGTATCTATTTACTTTATTTTTAGTGTAACATTACCTTTCACATTATACAAAAAAAAAATCTGTGCCAGTGGTAAATGGTATGTCTCAATCCTCTATCTGCTTCATCGGCAGGGCAGCTTGTTCTTTTGAAAAACAACAGACTTACTTGCTGGATCATCAGGTGAAAATGAAAGAAAGCCTCAAAAAGAAACCTAATGCAACCATCACATCTAAGAACTGGTAATCTGCAATATAATAAATGTTTTCTTTTGTGTTTAATACTGCTTTTATTTAGCACTGCAGGCCTGAAATGTCATTTCACATTCCAAGTCTTTGTCAAAACTATTGACTACTGAATTAGAAAAAGATCATCTCACTTCTACATTTTAATGTCACAAAAATTATCTGAAAAAATCATGAAGCAGGGATGCTAATCACATTTCCAGAGACACAAGAACCAGAAGCATTTATAAAATCTGTTCAATATAATGAGTTGAAATATGAACAGCAAGCGAAGAGAAGAACGTTGCTTAATACATTGTCTTCAGGCAACTGTTAAACTAAAAATTCTACACAATAAATCACTGAACATACACTATGGTTTCTTTTTAGATAAGACAAACAAGAATGTTACCATTACTAAGACTAGAAGGACTTCTGGACTTTCCTGAGACCCTATCACCAGACCATTGCAAAATTTCCATATAAGATTATATCCGTGTTTTACATATTTTAGTGTATTTCTATTTTTGCAGTCAAATTGGGATAATATCTGCTATATAGCCATATTCACATAGCATAACTTAAAAAAAAAAAATGCAGCTTACCTTTATAGATGCTTTATTCTGGACCCTTCAAATACTTCTCTTTGTTTATGAGGGGGCTTGGAAATTGTGTTTGCCATAAATAAACCTTTCTGCATTGTGCATGCAGATCTTCGTTATCAATTGTAACTAGCTTTGAACACTACCTGTCCTAAAGCCTCGTACACACTGCTAGATTTTTTTAACCCAGAAAGCTGAACAATAAAAAACCTGACAGCTCAGGTTGGACTAACAATCCAAAAAAACAAACACTGATCTCTGTCCTCCACCAGTTAGGCGCCCCCCCACCCCACAGTTAGAAAGCACTACCTAGGAGCACACTTAACCCTTTGATCTCCCCTGTTAACCTCTTCCATGCCAGCATCATTTTTACGGTAACAGTGCATATTTTTACTACTGATTGCTGTATTAGTGTCACTGATTCCCACAAAGTGTCAGTTAGTGTCCGATTGTCAGCCGCAATATTGCAGTTCCGCTTTAAGTCGCTGATCGCCGCCATTACCAGTATAAAAAAAAAATTCAAGTTCCAGTATATATACCATAGTTTGTAGACGCTATAACGTTTGCGCAAACCAATCAATATACACTTATTGGGATTTTTTTTTTTTTAACAAAAATATGTAGTAGAATAAATTCATGAAGAATATATATTTTTTTTTTTTTGGATAGGTTTTATAGCAGAAAGTAAAAATTATTATTTACAAATTTACAATTTTCAACACTGCCCGTCTTTCATTGTTTATAGCACACACAAAAAAAAAAAATTGCAGTAGTGATCAAATACCACCAAAAGGAAGCTCTATTTGTGGGAAAAAATTACAAATTCTAGTTGTTTGGGTACGGCGTTGCATGAGCGCGCAGCAATTGTCAGTTAAAGTAACACAGTGGCGTATCGTAAAAAATGTCAAGTGGTTAATGAGGACAGACTTAGGACAGACTCAACTGGACATTGCTCAAAACACATTCAATCATCCATGACACTCCTAAAACATCTAAAAAAATATATATTTTTAAAAAGATATATTTTTAGGTATGCTCTGTGACTGAGAACAGAGTGGGGTTTTCTCAAATTTGACTGCAAATGTGGAAATAAGCTAGAAATGAGATTGCTGCTGAATGCCGCCATGCTGGATGGGATTTCACCAGCCACAGCAGTCAAGTGACAATTTAGATTAGATCACCCCCAGCTCCGCATCTACAAAAATGCTAACAAGGGAAGTGAGGGGTGCTGGAGCTGGGCAGAGACAATGTATAATTAGGTTGGCTAATTTTTTTCTTTTTCTTTTAGTTTTGGATAGAGTGGAGAGGTATTAAAACACCTGTCAGTTTTTATAGCTGTCTGTGCCCCTCGTTGCGGAGATTCACTCGCTCTGTTTGTCATGTTTACTGTTATCAAAGAAAGTAAAAAAAAAAAAAAATCCCACATTTTTAGGTTGAAACCAAGGCAGCAATAGAGGGGAAATCTTCCAACAGGGGCACTCGTTTTGCCGACACCCCAAGATTCTCTCACTTCCTGTTTTGGCTATGGGATAGGAAACGAAGGGGAATCTCATGTATCAGACACATAGGATAACTGACGGGTTATAACTCTCCTCTAATCCATCCAAAATGAAGAACAAAAATGTGATTTTTGAATTACCGTAAAAGCCATTTGTGACGGTACTAACCGCCACTATGAGTGAAAGAACGATAATGAATGGTTTGGATTGCTTCAAGTGGGACAGTAATATTTGTCAACTATAGCTTCATATAGAAATATGAAGATTTAATACCACTTTACACAGTGTATTCCATGGGCTTGTCTGTGAGAGAGACACACAGACTTCAGCAGGCTTCTTTATTGTTTGTGTATTGGGAGGGAATGCGGATTGTGCCTGTCTCATTGTTAAATATTATTAATGACCTCACACTGTTCTGTCTGCCTTAAAATAGGCTTATTATGGGATGTATATGTGTATGTGGATTGGCTGCCAAGGGGGAGGGGGGATTGTCCCACAGTGTATATCTTTGTGTACACTGTATGGGAGTGTAAAACTCTGTTTGTTGGATTTTTGAATGTCAGGGCCTGTTTTCAACAAGGTCCACCTGGGCAGTAACCTTGTGGGGGGAAACTGTATAAAAGTATGTTTCTTGTTCAATAAAGTTGAAGTTATACTTCTCCCTCAAATCCTGTCTCTCATTGGGGGAATATGCTACAAGCGATTGCTATGTCCTTGATACTCCCTTGGATAATCGCTAAGCTCTAGTAAGAGCTTGTGTAAGAGCTTGTGTAAGAGCTTGTTCCTCCTTCACTCTCTGGGGAAAGAGAGGGTCACCCACAGGAACCTGGAGCCTTGTCGTAGGTCCAGGGTGGGTAGGAGACGGTGAGATCCCAACCAAGCTGCGGCGGTTCGTGGGGTCTGAAGAGGTTACGGTGTCTGGTGGAGTGCTTGGAGCCCTCGGGAAGCACAAGGAGCATCCGTCAACTAAGGTAGCAGGTCGGGGTGCCGGTTGATCCGTTACACCATTTCTCTGATGTTCATTGACGGACACAGCTCTTTATAACTGTAGAGTTATACTGTCCCCTACAGGAGTAGGACACTAGGCAGAGAAAAGCTTGAGCAAGCCTATGGGGCAGTCCCTGGGGGTATACTCCCACTTCCTGCTATAGGTATTCAGTTTTGTAACAAGTGTCGGAAGGGAAAAAAAAACAACTCCCAAAGAGGGGCGGGTGCTGTGTCCATCAATGAACATCAAAGAAATGGATTTTACGGTAAGTCAAAAATCCCATTTTCTCTTTCGTTCATTGACTGACACAGCTCTGCATCTTCATGACCATAGGAACATCCCAAAGCAGTGTCAAACATGAGGGGTGGGAACAGCAGAAAAAAAAACTTCCCAAAGGCTAAACATAGCCAACCAGGTAACATGGAGCTCAACTGAGAACAACTGGAGTGCACCTGAAAAGAAAACACCCTCAAAGAGGACAATCCTCTAAACACCAGCCTACAAAACTTTGCAGCCAAAAGAAGCATCTGAAGATGACAACACATCCAATTTATAAAACTTTGTAAATGTGTACACAGATGACCAAGTGGCCGCTTCGCAAACTTGCAACACTGATGCCTGCCGCAAGGCTCAGGAGGCACCAACTTCCCGAGTAGAGTGCGGAAAGGAGGAACCTGACCCTTAATAGAATAAGCCTAACACACAGTCTGCTTGATCCAACTGGAAATGGTCGCAGCAGAAGCAGCCAGCCCTCTGCGAGGTCCATCCGTGAGGACAAACTGAGTTTGACTTTCAAAACGACTCCGTAGCTACCAGGTACACCCTTATTGCCCAAACCACATCCAGGGAATGCAAGGCAACTTCTTTTGGATGCCTAGGCTTAGGACACAGGGAAGGCAAAACAATGTCTTCACTCAGATCAAGTAATAGTCACCAAAAAGGCCACCTTCTGGGATAATGTAAGCAGGGGAATCTACCAAAAATTAGGGAGGTTTCTGAACTGTCAACAACAAAATTGAGGTCCCACGTCGGCAATGGAGACCGCACCGGGGGGAGCCAAGTGTCTCACTCCCTGGAGAAAAAGTATGCACCAAGGAGTATGAGGCCAATGGACGTTGAAAGAAAATTACTAGTGCGAGACCTGGCCATTGATGGTACTCAAGGCAAAACGCTGCTCGACCCCTCGCTGGAGGAAAGCCAAGGTCCAAGTCACCGAAAAGGAGCAAGGGTGAACCCCAAGACTTGCAGCACGCAATGTACATCTTACAAGTACGATGGTAATCTTCCTGGAAGTAGATTTTCTAGCTTTTAAAAGTTCCAGAATCAGACAACCCTCTATCCTTCAGCACCTGGCTTTCAACAGCCAGTCCATAAATCCAGCGACTGTAAAGTAGGATGGAAGATCGGTTCTTGAGACAGCAGATCTTCCCCGAGAGGGAGTCTCCAAAGAACATCGGCGACCAGCCGTAATAGATCGGCGTACCAAGACTGGTGAGGCCAGTCTGGAGCCACTAGAATGACTGGAATCCCTGCGCAGGAGTCATGGCAGAAGCTTGAGAGGAGGAAAGGCATAAAACATACAATAATGTCTCCAGGAAGCCACTAGGGCATCCGTGGCGTCGGCTAGAGGGTCCTGAGACCGTACCACAAACCTCTGTGAACTTTCCTGTTGAGGCCAGAGGCCAAAAGGTCCACTCACTGAAGTGAGGGAGTCCCTCACTGAAGACACAACTGACTGAATACCCCTGAATGAAGTGACCATTCTCCCTGGTCCAATGCCTGTCGACAGAAAGTCTGCCTGACAATTTTCCACCCCTGGAATGTGTACAGCAGAGAGGGCTGGAACAAACAGTTCTGCCCACCTTAGAATGTCGGCTACTTCCCGAGCTGCCAGCACACTTCTCGTGCCCCCTTGGTGATTGACATAGGCCACGGCTGTGGCATTGTCTGATTGAATCCGTACTGGACATCCCTGTAGACGAAATGTCCAATGATCCAGGCAATGCCTGATCGCTTTGAGCTCCAGTACACTAATCGGTAGCCTGGACTCCTTCAGGGTCCAGACCCCTTGAGCACAATCTGTGCCGAGGAAGCCTCCCCACCCGGATAGGCTGCCATCTGTGGTGACACCCGTGCAGTACAGGGGAAGAAAGGATTCTCCCTGAAGAAGTGCCGGAGAACAAAGCCACCAAACCAGGGACCACCTTGTTCTCCGGCTCAACATGATCAGATTGCCCAGAGACTGAGGATCCTTGTTTCACTTCACCAAAATCTCCTTTAGCAGAGATCTCGAGTGGAACTGTGCAAACTGAACCGCCTTGAAGGTAGACACCATCAGGCCCAGCACCCGCATGCAAGTCCAAAAAGATGACTGTCTGCTAGACAGCAGAAGCTGAATTGCCTCCTGCAATTTCTGAAGCTTTGCCAGAGGGAGAAACACTCTGGCCGAGGCAGAGTCCAGAGTCAGACCCATATAGTCCAGACTGGTGGACAGAACCAGAGCAGACTTCTGAAGATTCAGAATTATTATTATTATTATTATTATTATTATACAGGATTTATATAGCGCCAACAGTTTGCGCAGCGCTTTACAATGTGAAGGAAGACAATACAGTTACAATACAATTCAAAACAGGAGGAACTAGAGGGCCCTGTTCGTTAGAGCTTACAATCTAGAAAGGAGGGTCAAGTGAAACAAAAGGGAATAACCATGGGGGATGGGCTGAGGGAGAAAATGGAGGTATATTTGTTAGGTGTGGGTAGGATAGGCTTCTCTGAAAAGGAGGGTTTTCAGAGATTGCCTAAAAGCTAATAGAGTAGGAGATAATCGGACAGATAAGGGTAAGGAGTTCCATAGGATTGGAGAGGCTCTGGAAAAGTCCTGGAGGTGAGCATGGGAGGAGGTGATGAGGGAGCTAGAGAGCAGGAGGTTTTGAGAGGAACGAAGAGAGCGATTAGGTTGGTATTTTGAGACTAGGCTAGTGATGTAGTTGGGGGCTAAGCTGTAGATGGCTTTGTAAGATGTTGTTAGTATTTTGAATTTGATTCGTTGGGTGAGCGGAAGCCAGTGGAGGGCTTGACAGAGAGGAGCAGCGGACACTGAGCGATTGATAAGGTGGATGAATCTGGCGGCAGCATTCATGATGGATTGAAGGGGGGATAGCCTGTGTAGAGGTAAGCCAATGAGAAGGGAAATTGCAGTAGTCGAGGCACGAGATGACCAGGGAGTGAACTAAGAGCTTTGTTGTGTCTTTGGTTAGAAAGGGGTGTATTTTGGAGATGTTGCGGAGGCTGAGGCAGCAAGATTTGGACAGCGATTGGATGTGGGGTTTGAAGGAGAGTTTAGAGTCCAGGACAACACCTAAGACCTTGGCATGCGGGGATGGGCTGATAGTAATGCCATCGATATTGACAGAGAAATCAGGGGAAGGGGCACAGTCGGTTGTAGACTAGACGTTCGAGGAGTTTGGATGAAAAGGGGAGCAAGGAAATAGGGCGTAGGTTGTTAAGATCGGTTGGGTCCAGTGAGGGCTTTTTAAGTATGGGGCTGACAAGTGCATGTTTAAGAAAGTTGGGGAAGATGCCAGAAGAGAGGGAGAGATTGAAGATGTGGGTTAGAGAGCGTAGAATAGGGCCAGAAGGTGAACGTAGCATTTGCGAGGGAACAGGATCCAGAGGGCAGGTGGTAAAGTGGACGTTAGCAAGTAGTTTAGCAACCTCATCTATAGTGGCGGGGTTGAATGAGGGAAGTAATGATCGCACCTGTGGGCATGAAGCATAAGGCATGGAAGGTATCTGAACAGCAATGATCTCCTTTCGAATTGTATCAATCTTCTGTTTGAAGTGGTAGGCAATCTCCTGGGCAGTGAGTGAGTCGGTGGGAGGGGGTGGTGGAGGATGTTGTAGAGAATTAAAGGTAGCGAAGAGTTGCCGGGGGCGTGATGACAAGCTGTTAATGAGAGTGATAAAATAGGTCTGTTTGGCAGGGCAGATTTATATGGGGGACCTAGTTTTATGCCATAGGCGCTCAAGAGCACGGCTATGCTTTTTCAGACTTCGTGTTATCGGTTTGCCAAGGTTGAAGGAGTCGGGCCTGATTCAGTGTGTGGCGAGGGGGGCCAGTGTGTCCAGGGAGGCTAAGAGTGAAGCGTTGTAGACAGAAGTGGCTAGGTTGGTGCAGGACAGGGGTGCGATTTTGTCATAGAGGTGGTCGGTAGCAGAGTAGAGAAGAGAAGGGTTGAGATGGCGTAGGTTTCTGCGGGTAACTGTAAGGTAGCTGGAGGGAGAAGAGGTGGAGGAGAGGGAGAGAATGAAACTAATAAGGTAGTGATCAGAGAGAGGGAAAGGATTGTTTGCAAGGTTGTGCGGAGTGCATAGGTGGGAGAAAACAAGGTCAAGGATATTGCCTTCAGATCGAGTAGAAGCATGTATCCATTGCTTCAGGTCAAAGGAGGAGGTTAGACTGAGAAGTTTGGAAGTGGTAGGAGTGTTAGTATTAATAGGGATGTTGAAGTCGCCCAAAATCCCGCAGAGTTTGCAGAGTATTCTCCAAGTTGTCCAGAAGAGCAGTCGGAGACTGCTCGCAAAAGCAGATCATCCAGGTACCTCAGTACCGAGATCCCCAGTTTGTGGCGTTACCCTTTGGTCTCGCCTCCGCGCCTCCTAGCACTGTTGCATCAGCAGTGGATCGCGGTACTGAGGTACCTGGATGATCAGACTAAAATTGATTTATTTGGCTTCAACACCAAACGATATGTCTGGCGGAAATCCAATAAAGCTCACCATCCAAAAAACACCATTTGTACAATAAAGCATGGAGGTGGTAGGTGTCAGGATAGAAGGAAAATGGATGGGGAAAAATACCATCAAATTCTTGAGGAAATACTGACACAAGGGGGTGATCCCTTTTCCAACTCAGTGATTCTGATTTTGAATTTAATTTTTTTCTGAAAGGTTGGTGTTATATCTTTCACTTGTATGGTATAGGTTGCAGCTGGATAAAAAAAAAAAAAAAAAAAAGTGGTGGCTGTCTTAATTTCAGCGTGCAAAGCAACAAAATGGGAAAGGGGGGGGGGGGGGTGATTCTTTTCTATACCCAGTGTATAACAAAAATGCCTGTATAATGTAAAAAATCTGGGATCATGATAAAGATGAAAAATCTCACATCCACTGCCAAAACTAAGATATGTACTTTTATGTTTAGTCTAGTAAGATGAACATAACTATAAAACTGCATCCCTAAGGTTTAAAGCAAATTATGTTT
Source organism: Pelophylax lessonae (assembly GCF_965119305.1). NCBI lineage: Eukaryota > Metazoa > Chordata > Amphibia > Anura > Ranidae > Pelophylax > Pelophylax lessonae. The sequence continues at coordinate 175,775,986 of NC_138777.1, read as the reverse complement.
GGCCAGTGTAGGGCAAAGAAACAGATTGCCCTCCCCAGCAGCACAGACCTACCTTTCCTTTGCTCCCTCGACACATCAGAGGGCATAAAAGTGAACCTGCTGATTTGCTCATAGCTGCTGTTTTTTAAGTGTATAGCACCAGGTCCACTTTAAAAGTCTATATACAAAAAGACGACAACATCTGGATTCCAGATCTGATAGGAAAAGCAAAGCTTGGCACAGTTACAATCTAGCTGGTTACAGAAAGACATAAAAATAAAAAAGTACATCAGCAGCTCCAATTCTGCTCAATGTGCGAGAGAATTATACATTAGACACCTCTGTTGGTTTCCAAATCCAGCATAGACTTGGAAATGAATGTTTATTGATTTTCCTAATGATTCACGTCAGTGGTGAGAAATACCGCAGAGGAATAGGCAAGCTTCTCGGCTTTGCGGGAGCCCGATTCTCACTGACTTCATCAGCTGGCACACAGGATGTGACCCCTGCCTTGTTCTTAGCGCTGGGCCTCCTCTGAAGACAACTCCCAAATACAGGAGGTGAAAAATGAGCATTAGAGGGGGCAAAACACAGCACATTTGTTACAAAGAGGACCCAACAATCCACCACTGCCAGCACTGTCTGACCAGATTTGTACTGTACGGTAACCAAGCATGTTCCTAGAATAGGCCTCTTGAATTATTATGTTAGTGAGAGTCAGGAAGTCTGGAAGGAGAGAATTTATGCAGTCAGTGCACCACTTCTATGTAGACGACCGAAACTGCTTTCTATTCGAATGACAGTGCTACTACTCCACCTAGAGGGCATTGGAAATAATACAGCTTAAGAGCTAAATAATTTGTTAACCAGTACTTCACTTTAACCACTTTAAGACCGGAAGGATTTGCCCCCTTAATGACCAAGCCCTATTTTGCGATTCGGCACTACGTTACTTTAACGGACAATGGACAATTGCGCGGTTGTGTGGTGCTGTACCCAAACTAAATTTGCGTCCTTTTTTTTTTCACAAATAGAGCTTTCTTTTGGTGGTATTTGATCACCTATGCGATTTTTATTTTTTGCGCTATGAACAAAAAAAGAACAAACAATATTTTTCACATTCTGCTATATAACATTCCCCAAAAAAAAAAAAAAAATGTTAAACAACATTTTTTAACATTTTAGGCCAATTTGTTTTCTGCTACATATTTTTGATAAAAAAAAAAAAAAATATATCAATAAGCGTATTTTGATTGGTTTACACAAAAGTTATCGCATCTATTAACTACGGGAAAGATTGATGTAATTTTTTTTTTTTTTTTTACAAGTAATGGCGACAATCTGATTTTTTGTGGGACTGTGACATTGCGGCGGACAGGTCGGACCCCTAACTGACATTTTTGACACTTTTGGAGGTACCAGTGACATTACTACAGTAATCAGTGCTAAAAATAGGCACAGTTACTGTAGTGACACTGGCAGGGAAGGGGTTAACAGTATAGGTGATCAAGGGGTTAAATGTGACCCTAGGGGAGTGATTCTAACTGTGGGAGGGGCCTGGCTTCTGAGATGACCATAGAGACATGTGATCCTATATAGAAGGATCACATGAGCTCTGTGATTATTTCAGGGAGAAGGACGGTCGGCTGTGTTTACAACAGCCGACCGTTCTCTCTCACTGGGGAATGATTGCGGGTGTCAGGTGGCAATCGGAGCCGCCTGACACACACATCGGCTTCCCCGCTGACGAGCGAGGGCGGGAGCGCGCCGCCGGCAGCACGCGCTCACCCCCTAGCCTCCTGAGAGCGAGCGACGTAGATCTACGTCGCTTTGCCCAAGACCAGCTGCCTGCCACAGTAATTCTGCGGTAGGCGGTCGTTAAGTGGTTAAGATCCACAAATCTAACTTGTATTTTAAAGTATTACACATGGTATTCACAGATATAGAAGGCTGAGCATACTGAACATAAGGTCACATGTGGTCCCTCCAATACAAAATGTTTCAACATTCTTGCTAAACAGCGTGGATGGATACATTGCCTGCTGTGGCCATTGTATTCGGATATACAGCCATGCTGGTTGTCAAAATACCAAAAGAGTGTCTGCGTCTGATTGGATGCACCCATGGTTTGGCCAACAATTTAGTGCCTAGATCCTTCGTTATTTTCAGTTGAAGATTGTGGAGCGGAGGGTGCTCAAAGTGCCACCCATCTAGCCAATTTCGCCTGGTGCATCAGGAATTGGATGAAATTTGCTTTGTGTATGGCCAGTCTTGGCAGCATATATAATGATCCCATGGCAGATGTACTTTAAAGCCAGAGGCTCAGCATCCCAGAAGAAAGTTAGCAACGCCAGTCCTCACATTTCTTTCACAAGAAGTTTCCTATAACTAAAGATTTTTTCTCCTAATAGCCTGAACACAGGTTTTAGTCTTCCGCCCTTAACTAAACAAACGCGTTTTCATTCCTGAACCTGTTATTGCTGAAGATTACCTTAAACAGTTGTCACCAGGCTAGAAAGTAAGGAGAAATCTCTCTAATGGAGCCTCAGAAAGCAGTAAAAACCCAGCAGAGGTTATATTCCTTCCCCACTTTACCCAAAAAGAAAGAAAAAGGTTGGGTGGGACATTAGTGATGGGCTCGGATGTGATTGGATCGAGCCCACCAGAAAGCCATTACTGCACACTGCCAATCATAGGCAGTGAGGCATTTTCCCGACCAGTAGCGGCACATACACAAGCTTTCTATGATTGGTGCTGCGCAGTGCCAGTTTTCTGGCAGGCTCGATCTGAACATGTCCAAGTCCATTGCTATTAGACATACACTTTAAAACTTGAAATTCAAGTCAAATTGTCAATAGGGGTTAAAGTGGATCTGAACTCAAAATTTGAAGCTTTCTTATATGTTCGTGAACAGCCTAAGTCATAAGGATTTACCTTTTTGTCCTGTGTCTCAACCCTCAAAGCTGTGTATCCGCAGTGTTAGATCTTAGGCACAGTTGTCTCTGCTAGTCTAAGATTTGGGTCACTTTTGTGCTACTCCCTGTTGTACTTGCTGGAGAGAAAGCTGAACCTGAAGGTCTGCACTGCAATATTTACCTGCTTCTGCTTTACCCATTTTGCGGATATGTGTTTCCTGCTCCTATTGGAATCTCCCTTACTAGTGTCCAAGATGGCCACCCCCATGCACAGATACAATGAAGAAAATGGAAAGTCCGTAATTGGTAAAACAGATCAGCTGCAGGGGTGCCTATTGGTGACTAGTTCTTTGCCCTCTGCTTACTTTTTTTGGGCACAGGCTCCAAAAGTACAGGTCCTCTTCAATGCCATGCTGCAAAGTTGATTCAAAAGCTTTTTTGGGCACAGCCTCCAAAAGTACAGGTCGTACTCAATGCCATGGTAAGTTGATTCAAACGCTTTTTTGGGCACATCCTAAAAAAGTACAGGTCCTACTCAATGCCATGCTGCTAAGTTGTTTCAAAAGCTTTTATGGGCACAGCCTCCAAAGTACAGGTCCTCCTCAATGCCATGCTGATTCAAAAGCGTTTTTGGGCACATCCTACAAAAGTACAGGTCCTCCTCAATGCCATGCTGATTCAAAAGCTTTTTTGGGCACATCCTACAAAAGTACAGGTCGTACTCAATGCCATGCTAAGTTGATTCAAACGCTTTTTTGGGCACATCCTAAAAAAGTACAGGTCTTCCTCAATGCCATGCTGCTGAGTTGATTCAAAAGCTTTTTTGGGCACAGCCTCCAAAGTACAGGTCCTCCTCAATGCCATGCTGCTAAGTGGATTCAAAAGCTTATGTGTAACTTGGGCCTCAACAGGGATCTAGATTCCAAACCCAAGCCAGTTTATTCAAAGCCCTGCAAAGTTCAGCTCAAGAGTTTTCTTATGGATATCATGTCTGTTTTAAAGAGGTTTGCTTGCAATTACATGATGTAATAGGAGTGTGTCATAGGATGGATAAAAAGATTTGCTCCATGTATGTACAGTTATGCCAAAATAAAAATCCCCTGCATAGTACACAGATAATCAGAACATGATGGATTTTACTGTTCAGTCAGATCTTACTGCTGAGCTGCAAACATTCTTAGGTTTAGGTTTTTTTTTTTTTTAGGCTTGGTTCACACTATATTACCAAAAAAATTGGGACGCCTGCCCTTACACACACAAACTTTAATGGAATCCCAGTCTTAGTCCGTAGGGTTCAATATTAAGTTGGCCCACCCTTTGCAGTTAGAACATCTTCAACTCTTCTGCGAAGGCTGTCCACAAGGTTTAGGAATGTGTCTATGGGAATGTTTCACCTTTCTTCCAGAAGCGCATTTGTGAGGTCAGGCAAGGGAAGTGCTTGAGTGATGTAGAGGAAATTATCTGCTTTGAGGCGTGGTTAGGTTTTGGTGTGATAGCAGGCATCTTTGTGAATTTGTATACTTTGATATCTTTGACACTTTGTTTCATAACCACTTGACCTCTAGAAGATTTATCCCCCTTCATGACCAGGACATTTTTTGCGATACGGCACTGCATTACTTTAACTGAAAATTGCGCGGTCATGCAACCCTGTACCCAAATAAAATTTAATGTAATTTTTTCCCACAAATAGAGCTTTCTATTTGTGGTATTTTATTTCTTTGCTCTATAAACCAAAAAAGACCGACCGTTTTGGAAAAAAAAAAAAAAGGATTTTAAATTTTTTTGCTATAAAACATATCCAATAAAATTTTTTAAAACCCTAATGTTTTTAAACATTTAGGCCAATATGTACTCTGCTACATTATTTTGTTAAAAAAATCCCAATAAGCATATATAGATTAGTTTGCCCAAAAAAGTTATAGCTTCTACAACTATGGGATATATACTAGAATTTTTTTTTTTTTTTATACTAGTAATGGTGGCGATCAGCGACTTACAGCGGGACTGCGATATTGCTGCAGACAGTCTGACACCTTGTGGGAACCAGTGACACTAATACAGTGATCAGTGCTAAAAATAAGCACTGTCACTGTGCTAATGACACTGGCTGGGAAAGGGGTTAAACATCCAGGGTGATAAAAGGGTGAAATGTGCGCCTAACCAGTGTTTCTGTGTTCTATGCATGCTGTTTTTACTAAGAGATGTAATGGATATTATTCCCTGCATTTTAAGGAAAGAAAATCCATCACACCCCTGCTGAAAGAACAGAGCTCTGCCTGGTTTACATAGGCAGAGCTCTGTACTGTCTCCCCCCTCACGGATCAGCGGGTGCCGGAAGGCATCCATTGGCCGGAACATCCTGATCAGCTTGTGCTATGTCTAATCACAACACAGCCACGGTGCCCGCCCCTACCCAGAAGTGCCGAATCACGTACCAGGAGGAGGAGAGCTGCTGTGCTGCCGTAGAGGTCAGTGCACCACAGACCTCTCTGGTTAGCCAAGTTTTGAGGCAGAGTGCAGGAGATAGCACTCCTCTGCCTTATACTGCAGCCCGAACTACAAAAGAGGCATTGGCTGATGTGGCTGCTTGTTCAGTCCGTGACTGCCTTCTCCCTCTGAGGTTGGCGTCTGGTCAGGTGCAAATGACAGAAATGGTCCCATTGTGTTTGACACTGTGGAGACAAGCAGGTCCATGATCTACCAGTCACTTGGACGTGGTCGACTGGTAGATCGCAATCGACTGGTTTCCAATCCCTGCACTACAGGATACCCTGCCAACCATCAGAGGCCCATGAATTCATTCCATACACCAGAGAGATTAGCTTTGTACTCACCGTACTTCCTCACCAGCAAAGTCAAACACCTTTGTGATGGTCACTTTTTTGGGGTCTTCTTTAGTCGCGGGCGTTTGCTGTGGAGCTTTATTGGTTTCCTTGGGTTTTTCTGGTCGGGCCTAGAAGGAAGATATTAGCAAAAAGAATAAGAGTCCAGTACTTTAAAAAAGAGTTTACTACAAAACACACACCAATATGTTTTCCAATAGAGTTTAAAAATAGTTCAAATTGTTTAAAATAGGATTATATATATATATATATATATATATATATATATATATATATATATATATATATATATATAACCTCTACACACATATACACACATGCATGCATACATACAGTATCTTATAAAAGTGAGTACACCCCTCACATTTTTGTAAATATTTTATTATATCTTTTCATGTGACAACACTGAAGAAATGACACTTTACATTGTAGCAAAGTAGTGAGTGTACAGCTTGTAGAACAGTGTAAATTTGCTGTCCCATAAAAAAAAAAACTCAAAACAGCAAATAATGTCTAAACTGCTGGCAACAAAAGTGAGTACACCCCTAAGTGAAAATGTCCAAATTGGGCCCAATTAGCCATTTTCCCTCCCCTGTGTCATGTGACTCGTTAGGGTTACAAGATCTCAGGTGTGAATGGGGAGCAGATGTGTTAAATTTGGTGTTATCACTCTCACTCTCTCATACTGGTCATGGCAAAGAACTCTGAGGATCTGAAATTGTTGCTCTACATAAAAAGATGACCTAGGCCAGTGGTGGTGAACCTTGGCACCCCAGATGTTTTGGAACTACATTTCCCATGATGCTCAACAACAGTGCCAAGTGCATGAGCTTATTGGGAAATGTAGTTCCAAAACATCTGGGGTGCCAAGGTTCGCCATCACTGACCTAGGCTATAAGAAGATTGCCAAGACCCTGAAACAGCTGCAGCACAGTGGCCAAAACCATACAACGGTTTAACAGGACAGGTTCCGCTCAGAACAGGCCTCGCCATGGTCAACCAAAGAGGTTGAGTGCACATGCTCAGCGCCAAAACCAGAGGTTGTCTTTAGGGAAATAGACATATGAGTGCTGCCAGCATTGCTGCAGAGGTTGAAGGGGTGGGGGTCAGCCTGTCAGTGCTCAGACCATACGCTGCACACTGCATCAAATTGGTCTGCATGGCTGTCATCCCAGAAGGAATCATCTTCTAAAGATGCACAAGAAAGCCCGCAAACAGTTTGCTGAAGACAAGCAGACTAGGGACATAAATTACTGGAACCATGTCCTGTAGTTTGATGAGACCAAGATAAACTTATTTGGTTCAGATGGTGTCAAGCGTGTGTGGCGGCAACCAGGTGAGGAGTACAAAGACAAGTGTGTCTTGCCTACAGTCAAGCATGGTGGTGGGAGTGTCATGGTCTGGGGCTGAATGAGTGCTGCCGGCACTGGGGAGTTACAGTCCATTGAGGGATTCATGAATGCCAACATGAACTGTGACATACTGAAGCAGAATATGATCCCCTGCTCTGTTCATGGTTACCGTTGTCTTTTTTAAAAAAATAAAATAAATAGTCTATATAATTCAACCAATAAAAAGGGAAATAAAAAAAATTCTACAATCCTATACACAAAGTTTCACCCACAGTTGATCGAGAGCAAGGTAAAAAAAACACAGCAAAGCAGGATCCAATTTGCTCCAGCAGGGAAACAAATTCCTTCCTTATCCCCCAAGAGGCAATTGGATATTCCCTGGATCAACTTTACCTATAAATGTTAGTATCCAGTTAAAATATATACATTTAGTTAAGAATCCAGGCCTTTTTTAAAAGCAGATCCAAGAAAGATGTGGCCCGCAGATCCAGAATCCCATTGAAAATCTTTGCAGCGTGAAGGTCAAGATTAAAAACAACCGACGCGTTTCGGCATAATGCCTTATTCCCATCATATTCACAGAATTAATCTTTAAACTGGCTTCTGCAGGAAAACACAGCATTCGATCGGCCGCTGCAGCCATCTGTGTATTCTAATGGGGGGGGGGGGGGGGGGAGTCCCCGTTATCAGAATACAATGGTGCAGTGAGTGAGATTCCTGTATTCACATCACTTGTATTGATGCAGGTTGAATGAAAAAAAGAAAAAAGAAGAAAAAAAAAACCTCAGTGTGTATACACAGCTTTAATAGGTTCGGGTGGTTTACTGTGAGCAAGACCGTCTTTCATTTTTTTTTTTATTCTAAAAAATTTGATCTCTGAGTCCGATGATATTTACCAGATTCAACCTCTAATTAGGGATGCACCGATCCAAATTTTTTGGAGCCGATACCGGCGAGGTGAAATCGCTGATACCGATACAGAACCGATCCGGAGCTACACACAAAGCAAGCGGCTGCAAAGCCGCTGCTTCATGTGTGTGGCTCCTCCATTCACAGGTGGAGTGCATCTGATATCACTCTGCCTGTGAGCCGGACCTATACAGGAAGTAGCGGCTCCCATCCCATACTAGTACTGCACCTATAAGGGATGGCTGAGCCGTTACTCAGCAAAAACCGGATCGGCCCGTGGGGCGGCTGAACTTTACCGATCTCCGATCCAGCTATTTTGTCTGGATCGGGCCGATTTCCGATCCGAATACCGGATCGGTGCATCCCTACCTCTAATACACAGGTGTCAAACACAAGGCCTGCGGGCCGAATCCGGCCCACCAGGCCATTTCATGTGGCCCTTGCACCCAGGGATTTTTTTCAGCTGGAACGTGGTGGAACTCCGTTCCGCCACCTCCGGCTCTTGCAGATCCCTGTCTACCCTGCGTGCACTCACAGCAGGGCACAGCAGTGCCGCCCAATGATCTCCCTTCGAGAGAGAGAGACGCGAAACCACCTACACTGCCTGGAGGTACTAGAGCCAGGCAGATGAGATGTAAGAAAGCTTTTTGGGGGGGGTGGGGGCACTCTGTACTCTGCACACTCCTGAACTCTGCACACCACGTACTTATCTCTGCACTCTTCTTATCTCTGCACATAGCGCACCCATATCGCTGCACTCTTCTTATCTCTGCACATTGCGCACCCATAAACCCTTCACTCTGTATGTCATACACTCCTCAACCCTGCAGTCTGTACATGAACTGAACTCTGCAATCTGTATGTAGCACACTTGTGAACTCTACACTGCATACTTCTAAGTAGATGCATAGTCTTACAGATACAACCGGCCTGTTAAGGACAACCCCAACGAAATTTAGTTTGACACCTCTGCTCTAATAGTATATACTGTATATCTCTTCTGCAATTCTCAGTGTGGTTTAGAGATTTTGCTCCCTAACCATATAGTTGGTTATATATATTTACAACTGGATATAGATATTTAAGAATAAATTTATTTTTTTTAAACTTTACATATTAACTAAATTATACACACTCTTTTTTAAGGTTATTATCCGATTAACTGATACAATATTTGACCAACAAATGGATTATGAAAATAATCTTTAGTTGCAGCCCTACTTAAGATGACCGCAAACAATTGCAAAATATCCTACCAAAAATGATCTCAGGCCCAACCAAACTGGAGTGTACAGGAAGTTGCTCACACTACATAGGTCCTTCGTAAATACAGCAGATATTGTACAATCAGATTGCAAAGTATGGGTGAAAACATGTATGCTGCATTGGATGCTTAGTAGTACAGCACAATGGTTATGACGCATTGATCCTCTCCTAGTGTAGGTCCACCAGACAAGTCTGACTGTAGACAGTAAGACTCTAAATCAGTGGTTCTTAACCTTGTTGGAGGTACTGAACCCCCCCAGTTTCATATGCGCATTCACCGAACCCTTCTTAATTGGAAAAATAAAATATGATTTTTTTCAAATTCAAAACATAGGTATATATTATTTTAGGTATATATTTATACATAGGTGCACAAAATGAACAAAACCATTAAGAACAAAGAACAAAACCATTAAAACATGATTTTCACACAAAAACATAATAATGAATATTTACTGCAAATTAGTGTGACTTCTGCTGTTGTCTTTCAGAGACCAGTTCAGAAATGTGTGGCTTTATCTTGGCAAGTGCCACTCTCATGTCATTTTCGCAACAAAGTCTGTTCCTTTTCTTTGTTTTTATGTCCATCATCCCCCCTTACAGAAGGCCAGGGTGAGGTGAGGTCCGGTCCCCCATATAGATCACCCCCTTACAGCAGGCCAGGGTGAGGTGAGGTCCCGTCCCCCATATAGATCTCCCCCTTACAGCAGGCCCCCCCTGCACCCCCCACGCTACGCCACTGGATGTTATGTATTTCCATGATGACGGCGCGGAGTGGGAGAGGAAGGACATGCCCGAAACTGGAGAAATAGTCCTTGACAGCGAATTGGTACTAGCGGAACCCAGGTTAAGAACCACTGCTCTAAATGAAGAAGGTGTTCTTACCCCAGAAGCTGTGAAACAGGAAGGCTGAGAGACTGCAGTAAAATACTGCGACTCAAAGAATCTACAAATCTGTATATGTAATAAAATAAGCAGCTGCTAACTGGAATCATACTATAATTTCCCCTTTAAGGATTTGATACTGTGATAACAGAACTGACTGCCTGCCCTAAGAAGCCAAACACTTCTGCGAAAAATTATTTTAAAATAGCTTATATTTGACTTGAAAATCAATGTGGCTGACAAACCTTCAGCAATTTCCTGGCCACAAACCAATAACAAATAGTTGTGGTTTGAAAATTCAATATAAGTTGGACATTCTCTCCATGGAAGGACAACAAACAGGAGTCAAAACCTAATTTGAAGGATTTAAGGTTAAAGACAATGTCACAAAAAAACAAACAAACATCAAACAGCACAATAAAGACCATTAATAATACTTACCAGTATCGATTTCCATGCAGAGCAAAAAAAATGCCAGTAGAATATTCACCTTCAACACTCTCGGCTATGTCATATGTCTGGGTCTCCCCACTGCAACCTTCAACTCCCCTTTCTCCCTTAGGGCTTGTTCACATGGGCAGCAAGGGGGTGGTAAAAGCAGGTGGTAGAGCCATGGTTTTCCTGCCTCCTGATCGCCCACTTAAAGTAGGGCGTGCATCTGCTCAGCGCTGTACACATGCTGCGGCCACAATCTGTGTACCAGTCCTGAGCGACTTGTAAGCCGTTCTTTCGGCAAAAATCATATATATGGGGTAATCGCATGTAAGTGTTTGGGGCCGTGCCACCACCAAGAGTAATACATGCGGGTGCAGCACAATGGTGCAGAATGTATGGGTGGTGAGGAGGCCACATACCTCCTCATCACCTGTGAAACATCTCCACGTTCCACCATGGACTACTTTTTAGATGTGCAGCAATGGCTGCCACACTTCTGAATTATTGCTTAAGAGGGGTTTCTCCCTCCCAATGAAATTGTCAAACACACACACACCTCTGGTGTTCTTCCTATACTCTAACTATATTCTTACAAGGCCAATGCATCCAGCGTTGTCCTTGTCTCACACCCCACTCTCTTACTTATGGTCCCATTCCATACGGCCATCTTAAAGTGGTTATAAACCCAGTCCATGAAAGTTGAGCTAAGCACATATATCTGTAGTGTTTACTTATCTCTCTCCAAAGCTCCAAGTGCCGTTTCTCTCTGGTGCTTTGTTCCTCTGTTATCAGCATGTGTCACTTCTAACAAGTTCTCCAACACATGAGATAACGGTAGCTGAAGATTTGTGTCTGGGAGGGAGATAAGCAACGAGCTTGTCTCTTTATAATACAGCTCTGCATGTTCCTTTGTTCCTCTGCCTATGTGTGTGTGTGTGTGTGGGGGGGGGGGGGGGTGTCGCTTTCCTCCAATTAGCTCTCACGCAGTGTATGTCCAGACTCCCCACCCACTGCTGAAAGGAGGAGGAAAGATTTCTAACCCGTTCTGTACTTTTAAAAGAGTGCAGAAAGAGAATGACGGCAGATATACAAGTAAAACTTATGTTGGAGATTTGTTTTATCTATATGTATCAGCTGAGGCTGTTCACTTCACTGGGTATATGTGAGGGTTTAACTGTTCACGTCACGGGAGCTGGTTGTCTCTTTCTGGTTCCTGCCGATGGCTCACCAATGACATGGGCGCCAGATGTCTGTGCACGTGTGAGATCCTCCATTTACTACGCATGAATAGAAAGTAATGCCTTGGATATCTGATGTCAGTATCCCAGGAGGCGAGAAAGGCAGCAGGGGGTGGGGCCAGATGAAAATGTTAAAAAAAAAATATATATAAAAATTGGAAGGGAAAGATTAGATTGCAGCAAATATTAATTTTTGAATGGAGGTCTCCACCAAGCATACCCCAAGCATAGATCTGGCCCATCCACAGTCAATGTTTCACTGTACATTTGAAAAATAGCCACACTCATTGCAGGCTGCTGTAAATCTTTATGGTGGAGACAGGATAAAAGCTGCAAGGACACACTAGTGATGCAACAATGGGGGGGGGGTGAAAACACAGCATGCAACAATGAGATGCAGACATCAGCAGGCTTGGAAGTGATGGATCCTTAAAGTGGTTGTAAACTCATGGAATATGAACAAATCATATCCCTCTATAGTGTGTACTTGTCTCAATTAAGAGCACTAAGGGGTTGATTTACTAAGAGTGGAGAGTGCAAAATCTGGTGCAGCTCTGCATGGTAGACAATTAGCTTCTAACTTCAGCTTGTTCAATTAAGCTTTGATAAAAAAAAAACCTGGAAGCTTATTGGTTTCTGCACTCTCCAGTTTTAGTAAGCCCTACTTCACATTGAACACGGCTTTGAAATCATGCGCCTTCATCTGAACTTGCACGATTTCAAAGCCACATTTCAGTCCGACATTCGGGGGGCGACTTGAAAGACATCTATGCGGGTTTATGCACAGATGTATATTGAAGTCACCCCCGAAGTCACCAAAAGTAGTGCAGAAACTACTTTAGGAAATCGGTGCTGTGCCACAAAGTCGGCGTCACACCAATTGGGACGGTGCCACTGCCGGCAATAGGCTGTGATTTTAGGAGGTGGCAGTAATACCTCCTAAATTCCTGCAAGTTGCAACTGTACCTCTCTATGAAAAAAATGATCCACTGTGGATAGCTTGTCGGTGAGTATTTTGCTTTTTCTTTTAAAGGAGTTGTTAAGACAGTGCTCCCAATCACTGCCAGCCCCTCTGCTGGGATTACCTGTAGTATACACTGTATGCTGTTTTGTAAAATTCATCTTCTAAGTGCCAGTTCACACCGAAGCGGCACGACTTCGGGGGCGAACCTGCACGGACTTCATAAAATGAATGTCTATGCAAGTCGCTCCAGGTCGCCCCGAAGTAGTACAGGACCCTTTTCCTAAGTCGGAGTGACTTGTGTCGCTCCTATTAGAACCGTTCCTGTACCACACAGTGGGAGCGACGGTGCACGACTTGTCAAGCTGACCAAGTCGCCTGACAAGTCGTACTAGTGTAAACCGGCACTAAATACCTTTTTTCTTCTCCCCGATCAGCGGTCATATGACCGCCCGTCGCTCTTTCTCCGATGTACGTACTACGGAGGGAGGGGACGAGATCTCCCTCTGACGTTTGCCGGGCAGTCACATGACCTCCTCTATAATGCATACATCGGAGGAAGAGAGCAACTGGCCGTCATGCGACAGCTGATCGGGGTGATGAAATAAGGTATTTAGAAGATGAATTTTACAAAACAGCATACAGTGTATACTACAGGTTATCCTAGCAGAGGGACTGGCAGTGATTGGAAACAGTAATGTTTGCACTGGTCGGAACAGTGCTAGAAGGGGAGGGAAAGGGCGGCTCACACACAGAGCTGACAGGCAGGGAGGAGGACAGAAGAGGACACAGGAGAGCAGAGAGGAGAGCTGCGAAATGACGAAGGCACCTAAACTGACCACGGCGTCAGGGCTCAGCAGCCATGATAAACCATGGTTAGTTTACAGGGGGGGAGGCAGAAACAGGCAGGATCAGCCAGGTATTGTAGGTGATAGAAGGGGCCAAATGACACAGCACAAGCACTGTGCTGTTGGTCATGCTTTAAAAGGAACAGGATCCTTTTCTTTTTTTTTTAGGGTAACAAACGCTTTAAGGTACTATGCAGTAAACCAAGGAAGCAATAAACCTATGTAGTGTATTAAAGAGTTAGTAAACTTTAAAAAAAAAAAAAAAAAAACAACACTTACTTACTGCAAGGTAAAGGCATAATGTGCTGGTATGCATTACATACTAGAACATTATGAAAGACTTACCTTGAAAGGAAGCCATCCAACGGCGCGCTGTCACCACTGCATAGGCTTCCATCTTCACCTGGTTTTCCATCCAGGTTTGTGGGCTGTGGCCACTTGAATGGCTAAGCTGCGATAGCATCCCTCTCATGCATGCGTGTAGGAGTCACGGCCAAGGCACAGAGCTCTAAAGGAATACCACAGGTATGCCGTTCCTTCAGAGCGCATGCACTGGTGACGTCACCAGCTGCCAAACAAGCGAATATCTCCTAAACAGTGCATGTTTAAGAGATATTAATTTAACCTATATGTAAGCTTTATTATAAGCTTACCTGTAGGTAAAAATCAAAATGCAGAGTTTACCAACACTTTAAAGCTTTACTAAATAAGATGCTACACATACAAAATTCTCTTATTTTATCTCTAGCACAAGAAAAACAGTACAGGTCCGTTGTCTCAAGCACATGGCTTGTTCCAGTCCTTTTTCCTCTCCCCCTAATTCCTGTAGCATCATTTCCTGTCCTGAGCTTCATGAACCAGTCCAATAGATTCATTAGCACATCAATATGTGTAATCTTAGCTTCTAAGCAATACCACATCCTAAAATGTTGTTCCATATTTACGCTATAAAAATTACTAAAATAGCCATAGACACACAGTGAGAAATACAGGTGTAAACTAAGCCTTAAGGAGATTTTTCCTCACTACCCTTTGACAGTGATGAGCCAGTACCTGCATGTCCGGTGTACTTGGCGCAGGAGGTGGGGCTTTGGGCTTGTGCCCCACATCACAAAGGAAACTAGACCACAGACTCTCTTCATGCTTCTTTTTTGCTTCTTCCAGTTTGTGTTTCCTTTCCTCATCCATGTTGAAGTCATTATCTTCCTCAGAATTTTCTGCTTTATCTTCATTTTTCTCAGCACCTTCCCCAGAATTTAGGACTAACACGCCTTTCTTCCTCTTCCTGAAACAAAATAAGAAAGAGTCAGAAATATACATACATTTTCTAAATGAAATCTACAACTCTGTCCACAATGGAATGCTTCTCAGAAGGTGTTCAGGATGGGATACAGTTGCCTCCAGATTGCCCGTTTTTCTATTTTGCCAAGTGGTGATTAAAAATGAAACAAACAAACTGCATTTGGCTCACAGTTATGGTGCGGTCCCACTGACCTCAATATACAAGTTTGACAGTTGGTGCCAACTGTAAACTCAACAAGGCATGTTAATCTTGCTGCAGAAGTGAAGCAAAGTATTGCAGCATCTGTATGACCCCCTCCAGCTGCCATGTTAGACTTTCGGAGGGCAGTCATGGTCATAGCAAACCCAAAAGGTCTAAAAGAATTTTGCCAAGAGAAAAAAGTACTGCAGCCACCACTGCTCACTTTGAAAACGCTACCCGGTTGTTTTAAAATGTAAAACTTTACAACAGACCTGGTACAAGTATGCAGCCAGTGAAGTGTGCTAACTTATTACTCCTGCCTACTTTTTTCAGGTTAGAGTCTCAGAAACACCAAAGTTGGAGAATCATTAGCTATCACGTTCAGAAAGAGACCAGCAATGGCATCTCCCGTATCTTTTTCATAGCAAGTCTCCTTTAGGGCCTCATGCACAGTGCAATGTTTCTACTGCTGCTCCTAGGGGCATTTGGCAGGGGTTTTTTTTCTGTTCCTTTTATGCCCTGGCATGTTAGCCTAGGAGTCCTTACACATATAGGTATTTAGAGGTGTTTAGAGGTAGAAAAAAAAACCCACTGCCAGTGCGTCCAGGAGCAGTGGAGTTTTGGCGTTTAGGCACTAGGCACGTGTTGAGTGTTAAAGTATAACTAAAGGCAACATTTTTTTTTCGTTTTTGATAGAGTGATGGGGGATTAGAACACTTGTCAGTTTTTGTCACTGTCCATGCCCCCATTAAAGTGTTTGTTACCCTCAAAAAAAAAAAAAGAGAGAGATCCTGTTTCCTTATAGCAGATTAAACAGCACAGTGCTTGTGCTGTCTAATCTGCCCCTCTCTAAACTGTAAAAAACCCAGCTGATCCTGCCACTTCCTCTGAGCCCTGACTACAATAATCATGGCTGTTGAGCCCTGATCACCATGGTTCACTTGCGTGCCTTTCGTCATCCGCAGCTTTCCTATCCTCCTCACCCCCTCTCTCTCTGCCTGTCAGCTACGTGTCTGCCCCCCCCCCCCATCCGCTATTAGTAGAGAATAGAAAGGTTAACATTTGTCACTGCCAGCCCCTCTATTATACTATTATATCAAGGCATATCATACTGTATAGGTGTTTTTTGTTTTTTTTAAACAAAGCTTGTAAATACCTTTTTACAGCCATCTTCAGGTCGGTCCGGCCCTCTCCTAAGAAATTACCTTAATTTGAAGGGATTTCCTCACTTCCTGTTTAGCTATTGGACAGGAAGTGAAGGTAAATCTCTGCAATGTTTGCAAAATTGTGAAACAAAATCTGACAGCTATAACCCTTCCTTGTTCTATTCAAAATAAAAAAATAAAAAAAGTTTTGCCTATACTTCTACTTTAATTCATTTCAATGGCCAGGTAGATAAACGTAGTGGGTGGAAGAAAAGGATAGCCAGGGAAACAGAGGCCTCCCTCGCCCAGGTTCCAGGTGATGCATCAAACACAAAAACTGACCAGTTCAGCAGAGGGACTTCCTTTTAAAGTGAATCTGGTGATGCGTTTCCTGTTGAAGGAGGTGCCTGTATCTCATTGGCTGTTCTGGAAGACTATTTGGGAAAAATTGTTATTCAAGAGTCAAGCGTTTGATTCTGCCAAACACTGCTGCCAGGAGGAAAGGAGCCTAGGAGAGATAGCAAAACATCATGTGCCACGTGAGGCCTACAGCTGAACTCTAGGCACAAATCCACCTGTGTATTTACCATCCAAGCACGGCCAGTTAAAAGGTTAAAAATCTCTGAACCTGGGTTCTTTACAAGGTGCTCGAAGGACTTCTGGTCTGCTATACAAGTGAGCAAAACATTTTGTGTTGCGGTATTACTTGCTGGTCTGTTTGATGACCATCTCCAATGGCTGTATATCAAATAAAAAAGTATTGTATATTGGCTGCATGTTCTCTTCAACTTTCTCTTTATTAAAAAAAAACTGAGTGAAAGAAAAACTCAGAACCAGGAGATAGATGCATCAACAATGGGGGTGGTGCTGGCTTTGCAGTGCTGGATGGAATTACTTTGGTAGAGAAGATTGCCATGTTGTGCCAATATGCTCTGCATTCTAGCACATTAGGGCTAAAAGTTCTTAGAGGCACTTTATTTTTTTTCGTCAATGGTTTGCTTTTACTTCAAAAGTAAAACTCTGAGCACAAAAATATTATTGTTTAAATGTAATAACCGCATGAAACCGGGCACAGGTAAATATGCAGCCTCTCGCCGGATGGGCCTTGGCGCCGAGCGGCTGCATATTCGCATGCTTTGGTGCAATAGAGCTGTGCTGAGAGTGTGCTCCCGACACAGTTACTGGCGGCTAACAGAAAGCTCCTGAACACCGATTGCAATCCGGAACTTTCCGATCATGTGACCGCCATGACAGCCAATCACGGTGGTCACATGACTATAAGTCCTGCCCTAAGAAAGGGAGAAGCAATCCCCCGGATCACAACTAATGTAACACCCGGATAAAAACAGGTACGGTCAAATAACCTGCTCTACAGTCTCTCCTATCTCAGCAAAAAGCTGGGCAGCCACCAACCAAGAAATTAATATGAAAAAAAAAAAAAAAGGGGAGGGGGGAGGGGAGGTGAAATCTGCAAGATTATTGTCTGGGCTGCAATTACAGCCCTTGGTGGTCAGTGTGTTGTTTTTTATTATTGATTTAATAAAGCTAGGTTTCATATTCTCCTCGTGTTCACATTCAACCTTCTTACTGGTGACTCTGCATCTTGCAGATTTCACCTCCCCTCCCCCCTTTTTTTTTTTTTTTATAAGTCATGCCCTGCCTCCCGGCATTCTAAACCAATTAAAGCACATGTGTCAAACAAGGCCCGCGGGCCAAACCTGGCCCACCAGGTCATTTCATGTGGCCCTTGCACTTCTCCTGCAGCTGTGGCACCTCCCCTCCTCTCTGCCCCCATCTTGTCTCAGCAGTAGAGATAAGGACAGAACTCCTCCTGCAGAACCCTCTGGCCCCTGGCGACGTTGATTGGACGAAACGCATAGGGTGGACTATGGTTACTGCATGTCACTTTCTAAACACACGCAGACTGTGGCCATCTTGATGGTTGGAAACCGATTGTTTTTCCACTGTATGACACACCTGTTTTACATGCTTTTATATGAGTATTCTGGATCTATCCGCAATAAAATTCCTGATCGTTTTTGATATACTGCACCAAGAAGAGTTGCTCTCTCTCATCTTATGTGACCTGTAGAGCGATTTAACTTAGAAGGACCTACAAGATCCATTCATTTCTTATTATCAATGAGCAAAGACGAGCCAAAAGATTGCTGGGATGCTTGTGTGACCAACTATTATCTAGTAGTGGTCCATATTTTGGGGTAAGAGGCCTGGTGTGCCGTGGTGTCAGTGGAGGATGATTAGTTCACCTGCAGTTCATTCTGCCCTGCACCCTGGGTGTCCCCTATGATATATGGACTTTTTTGGATGTTTATTTTCTATTTTGTGTCACTTTCTCTAGGATGCCCTGGTGAATGTAAACACATATGAGTTTTCTTAGTGCGGCATTTCTTATTTTTATAGGTTTACAGATTACTTCCATCCACAAAAACGAGATGGATGGAGATACTCCCCCCACAGGGACACTGTATTCTGACAATGTCACCCACCTAATTAAAGTCTTTTAGTTTATGGCCAACTTAAGGACATCAGATGTTGATAGAATACTGAAGAAGACAGCTCCAGAAGGAACGCAAGTATTGCAGCAAAAGCTACTCTTTTGTTATTTTAAATATTAAAGCTTTGTTAACCCCAAAAACGTAATATATTGCAGCTTACCAGTCATTAGATGTGGTGGCTGCATCAGTTTTCTTTTGTTAGGATTTTGTTCCCCCCTGGTGATCTGGCCAATAAAACACCTCCTGTATTAGAGCGCCCCCACACTCTGGATGAAGGAGCACAGGAAGCACAGCAGACAGCAGCATTGTCCATCTGAGGGGGAGGGGAGTGTTAAATGCATTAACAGATTAGGATACACTAACAAACTGAAGCCAAACGTCAGCTCACACTTTATAATCAGTTACATTTTTTCCTTTTGGGATAAAGAGTTTGCATCAATAAATAAAAGCTGATCATTTTAAGCACCCCTACCAGTGTTAAGTGGGTTGGTCTCATCCATGTGCACTGATACATTCTGCTGTAGAGCTTGTGTTTTTGAAACAGCAGACATGTTGGCTGGATCACCAGATGAAAATAGAAGAAAACCTAAAAAAGGAAACTGATGCAGCCATCACAACTAAGATTTGATAAACTGCAGTGTAACAAATGTTTGCTTTTGGGTTTAATGCTGCTTTATAGTGGTTGTAAACCCTCACATACTTCCAGTGAAATGACTGGCCTCGGGTTATACACATCAATTGTATCCGTTTATCTAAAGCTGTCTTTCCCCTACATTCATTCAAATTGCACAATGTACACAGGATCTCTCAGCTCTGACTTATAGCAGAAGAACAAAATGTAAAAGAGAGAGCTTATTCAGCGCTAAAATCTAAAAGAATGTGTTTGTAAAAGCAGCTGAACACCAGTACAGGTCAAAACTAACAAATCCCAACAAGCATAAAATACAATATGGGTGCAGCGCTTCAAGTCTATAAATTCACGTGGATTACTAAAAGTAAAGTCCAGAGCAATAAACATAAATTATGAGTATAAGTGAAAGTCCTTAAAACTTCACAGAGCTGAGCATAAAGATTTAGGAGACCAGTGCTGGAAAGGATGAATATTGCACCACTTCATTCGTGATTCCATCACCAAAGTTAATGCTAGCCTCTCACCTCCACTCCTTGACCAAAAAGGTCATTGCGCTTTGTGTCAAAATACCGGATGGACTCTTACAATCCCGATCTCCTCTGCTTAACCAGTTCCAAATAGCTCAGCAGTTAAACATCCCCCAAGAAAAGATAATAGGGACATCTAGTGCTCTCCGTTTCATATAATGTTTATTGCAAAATAAATCAAACTACTTACAAGGCAGGCACTTTCCTAGTGCATACAGATCAGCGGGAAAAACATTACACTCGAGGTGCTCAAATGTTCGATCCCTTCGGACCGTCGCGGGTGCCGTCACAGCTCCTCCCCCGTACGCGTTGCGTCACTGGGTGTGACTTCTTCAGCGGGGTACGGAGAGGACGGCACCCGCACGCTTTATATCAACGTTGCCTTGCAACCGGACGCTACTCCCGGGGCGGAAGTGACAGCACTCGAGTCTCCATCTTAGAAATGGGAAACCGCCCAACTTCCGGGAGGCACCGGAATGAGCCAGGATAATATAGTAAATAATATTGAAATCGGGACACTGGGGTCTATAAACACGGAACAGAACACTCCAGACTCCGAGTGCTGTCTGATGGAGTAAAAAGAGGTGCACTACAAACTCAGGTGTTGAAAGAGCTATTGGTCTTGCTGCCCCCTTCAGGATCAAGGGTATCCAGAACCAACTGGTAGAAAAGACAAAAAAGAAAAAGAGGGGCGCACCGACCTAGTGCATTACCATAAAACCATTTATTTAAAATATTAAAAAGTGTACAAAGTACTCACAAGACTGGTGTGATACAACACACATCAACATAGCATATGCAATCTCCAAGATAGCCAGGTCCCAAATGTAGCGGATGGACATGCAGATGGTCGCATGGGGCTACTGTGGCTAGGCTGACGCGTTTCAGGGGCGAACCCCCTTCCTCAGAGCCAGAAATGGTTTTATGGTAATGCACTAGGTCGGTGCGCCCCTCTTTTTCGTTTTTGTCTTTTCTACCAGTTGGTTCTGGATACCCTTGATCCTGAAGGGGGCAGCAAGACCAATAGCTCTTTCAACACCTGAGTTTGTAGTGCACCTCTTTTTACTCCATCAGACAGCACTCGGGCTCAGGAGATTTTGGTTAACCCCTTCCCTGCCAGTGTCATTAATACAGTAACAGTGCATATTTTTTAGCACTGACCACTGTATTGGTATCACTGGTCCCCAAAAAGCGTCACTTAGTGTCAGACTTGCCTGCCGCAATGTCGCAGTCCTGCTAAAAATCCCTGATCACCGCCATTACTAATAAAAATAAATTAAAAAAAATAAAAAAAGTCCATAAATCTATCCCAAAGTTTGTAAACGCTATAACTTTTGCGCAAACCAGTCAATATACGCTTTGTGGGAATTTTTTTTTTACCAAAAATATGCAGCAGAATACATATTGGCCTAAAATGATAAGGAAATTTGATTTTTTATTGGATGTGTTTTATAGCAGAAAGTAAAAAAAATATATATTTTTTTTTTATTGTCTGTCTTTTTTTGTTTTATAGCGCAAAAAATAAAAACTGCAGAGGTGATCAAATACCACCAAAACAAAAGCTCCCTTTGTGGGGAAAAAAAGGACATCAATTTTTTTTTTTTTTTTTTACAGCTTTGCATGACCATGCAATTGTCAGTTAAAACAACGCAGTGCCGTACTGCAAAAAAAATGGCCTGGTCATTAAGGTAGTAAAACCTTCCAGAGCTGAAGTGGTTAAAAAGTGCACTGCAAATGCCTGAAAAGTGCCACAAAAGCGCTCCGCGGTTTATGGGCAGTATAGAAGCGCCTCAGTGTGAAAGGGCACTAAAGAACATTTAACCACTTGCCGACCGCCGCAAGTATATATACTGCGGCGGTCAGCCCCGTGCAGGCAAAGTGACGTACACTAGCCTGTGAGCCAATAGGGGGCGAGCATGCGCCACCGGAGGCACGTTCCCGCCCCCGCTTGTTCACGGACACCTCCGCGCGAGTGACTGGCGGACCCGATGTCCGCCGGTCACTCGCGATCGTCAGTTACAGAGGGAGAAAGGCAGGCGGCTAATGTAAACACATCCGCCTGTCATTCTCCCCTGTGTAACAGCGGAGATCAAACGGTCCTGCTATGTAGGACCGTTGATCTCTGCTGTTACATGTAAAGCCACATCCCTGCACAGTTAGAAGCACGCCCCTAGGGACACACTTAACCCCTCCTTCTCCAATAAAGTTAACCCCTTCCCTGCCAGTGTCATTTTTACAGTAACAGTGCATATGTATAGCACTGATTACTGTAGTAATGTCACTGGTACCCCCAAAAGTGTCAGTCAAGGGTCCGATCTGTCCGCCGCAATGTCGCAGTCCCGCAAAAAAACATAAATAAAATCGCAGATCGCCATTACTCGTTAAAAAAAAAAAAAACAACAAAAAATGACAAATCTTTCCCGTAGTTAGTAAAGGCAATAACTTTTGTGCAAACCAATCAAAATTTTTTTACCAAACATATGTAGCAGAAAACAAATTGGCCAAAAATGTTAAAAAATTTTGATTTTTACCTTTTTTTGGGGGGAATTTCATATAAAAAAAAAAAATGAAAATAGTTATTTTTTCAAGATTTATGCTGTTTTTTTGTTTATAGCGCATGATCAAAAAAAAAAAAAAAAAAAAAAAAAAAAAAAAAAAAAAAAAAAAAATCGCACAGGTGATCAAATACCACTAAAAGAAGGCTCTGTTTGTGGGAAGAAAAATGGACGTCAAATTCGTTTAGGTACAGTGTCACACGACCGTGCAATTGTCTGTTAAAGTCACGCAGTGCCAAATCGCAAAATAGGTCCTGGTCAGGAAGGGGGTAAAATCTTCCGGGGCTTAAGTGGTTAAATAACAAAAAAAAAAAAAATAGTTGAGATTTTTTTTTTTTTTAACCAGATACACTACCATTCAAAAGTTTGGGGTTACCCAGACAATTTCATGTTTTCCATAAAAACTCACTTTTATTCATCAAATGAGTTTCAAAACGAATAGGAGATATAGTCAAGACATTGACGAGGTTAGAAATAATGATTTTTATTTGAAATAATAATTTTGTCCTTCAAACTTTGCTTTGATCAAAGAATTCTCCATGTGCAGAAATTACATCCTTGCAGACCTTTGGCATTCTAGCTGTCAATTTGTGGAGGTAATCTGAAGAAATTTTACCCTACGTTTCCTGAAGCACCTCCTACAAGCTGCATTGGCTTGGTGGGCACTTCTTACATACCATATGGTCAAGCTGCTCCCACAACAGCTCAATAGGGTTGAGATCTGGTGACTGCGCTGGCCATTCCATTATAGACAGAATACCAGCTGACTGCTTATTCCCTAAATAGTTCTTGCATAGTTTGGAGGTATGCTTTGGGTCATTGTCCTGTTGTAGGAGGAAATTGGCTCCAATCAAACGCTATCCACAGGGTATGGCATGGCTTTGCAAAATGGAGTGATAGCCTTCCTTATTCAAAATCCCTTTTACCTTGTACAAATCTCCCATTTTACCAGCACCAAAGCAGCCCCAGACCATCACATTACCTCCACCATGCTTGACAGATGGCGTCAGGCACTCCTCCAGCATCTGTTCACTTGTTCTGTGTCTCACAAATCTTCTGTGTGATCCAAACACCTCAAACTTCGATTTGTCTGTCCATAACACTTTTTTCCAATCTTCCTCAGTCCAATGTCTGTGTTCTTTTGCCCATCCTAATCTTTTCCTTTTATTGGCCAGTCTCATATATGGCTTTTTCTTTGCCACTATGCCTAGAAGACCAGCATACCGGAGTAGCCTATTCACTGTGGATGTTGAGACTGCCAGTTGAGGACCTGTGAGGCGTTATTTCTCAAACTAGAGACTCTAATGTACTTGTCCTCTTGCTTAGGTGTGCACCGGTGCCTCCCACTTCTCTTTCTATTCTGGTTAGAGCCCCTTTGTGCTGTTTTCTGAAAGGAGTAGTACATACCGTTGTAGGAAATCTTCAGTGTCTTGGCAATTTCTCGCATTGGAACAGCCTTCATTTCTCAGAAAAAGAATAGACTGTCCAGTTTCAGAAGAAAGTTCTCTTTTTCTGGCCATTTTGAGAGTATAATCGAACCCACGAATGCTGATGCTCCAGATACTCAACTAGCTCAAAGGAAGGCCAGTTCTATAGCTTCTCTAATCAGCACAACAGTTTTCAGCTATGCTAACATAATTGCACAAGGGTTTTGTAATCATCAATTAACCTTTTAACACAATTAGCTAACACATTGTACAATTAGAACACAGGAGGGATTGTTGCTGGAAATGGGCCTCTGTACACCTATGTAGATATTCCATTAAAAATTAGCTGTTTCCAGCTAGAATAGTCATTTACCACATTAACAATGTCTAGTCTGTATTTCTGATTAATCTAATGTTAGCTTCATTGAAAAAAACAGTACTGTTCTTTCAAAAATAAGGACATTTCTAAGTGACCCCAAACTTTTGAACGATAGTGTACATATAACAGTCATCTGAAATAAAATGAATAATACAACATTACCTTGCTACAATAGACTTCTTGATTTTCTTTTTACTTTTAGATTTCTCCTCTCCATCCTCTTGCTCATCATCATCGTCTTCCTTCACCAGCTCATTCACATCATCTTCGCTGTATTCCCCACCTATGACAAAATCATTAAAAAAATAAATAAACCTTAAACCATAAAGAGATTGTAAACGATCACCGTGTAAGATAATCCATTCAGTTTAAAACAGAACTAAAAGGCAAATCATTTGTGTATAGATCTAAAAAAAAAAAAAAATATATATATATATACACACACACACACACACTTTTTTATAAATGATCACATTCCCTCTGTTCTAAGCTGCATAACAGCTGGGGGGAGAAGAAGCAGCAGCACACTAAGCTTGCCAGTGAATAACTGCAAAAAAGGGGGTGGGTGTGGTTATGTCAGGACATGTCTGATCTTTGGAGGAGAGTACAGCATAGCTAGATAATTGATCATGGTGTGTTCTCCTGCCTAGTGTGATCAGTTTTTAATGGGAAAGCAGAAGACTTGCAGGAACACCAGGGATTTCACATAAAGGAAGCAATACAAAGAGAACAGGAGACTTTCTCATACAAGTACATGGCACAGCAGGCACTACTTCTTCCACTGATACCAACCACGGGGCACTATTTCTTCCACTGATACCAACCATGGGGAACCATTTCTTCCACTGATACCAACCACGGGGCACTATTTCTTCCACTGATACCAACCACGGGGCACTATTTCTTCCACTGATACCAACCACGGGGCACTATTTCTTCCACTGATACCAACCACGGGCACTATTTCTTCCACTGATAACAACCATGGGGCACTACTTCTTCCCCCAATACCAACCAAGGGGCACTATTTGTTCCACTGATACCAACCATGGGGCACTATTTCTTCCACTGACACCAACCAGTGGGCACTATTTTTTCCACTGACACCAACCACGGGGCACTATTTTTTCCACTGACACCAACCACGGGCACTATTTCTTCCACTGATACCAACCATGGGGCACTACTTCTTCCCCTAATACCAACCAAGGGGCACTATTTCTCCCACTGATACCAACCACTGGGGAATATTTCTTCCACTGACACCAACCACGGGGCACTATTTTTTCCACTGACACCAACCACGGGCACTATTTCTTCCACTGACACCAACCACAGGGCTTTCTACGGATAGGGGGCACTACTCCTCCTCCTACTGATCACCAACCCTATTTATTCTCACCGATGCTGGGCCAGGGACATTTTTTACCCCGGCTGGCCACAATCTGGCCCTCTTAAAGTCTGAAGGACAGTATACTGGCCCTTGGTTTGGAGACCCCCGATAATGAAATGAGTTGATGCTTCTAAAGGCAAGAGGAAAAAATGCAAAATGAGTGGAATTTAGAGGGGAATCTATCCTATCAGTCTGTATGATATGAAGGTGACCCTCACACTACATCACTGTTGGTAGAGCTTAAGGGGATTGTATTGTGTATGTGTATATATCTCCCATAGGACACAATAGGGGAGTGCAGAGCTGACCTCACCGTGCCTCTGGTCATACACCTACCTGAGGGCACATAATCCTCGTGGCTGGGTCTCCATTGCTTTCTTCACTCAGCCTAATCAGCAGCATCTCACTGCTAGCCAGAGGGAGGAAACACAACAGGACATCCTTTGAAACCTACTTTACACTAGCAGCAAGATGGCATTGTAAGCACGAGGCAGATGAATGGATGTATCCGTGTAAAAAGTACCCGCAGTCCCCCAGAGAGCTGGAAACGCAGCCACGGTGAGACAGCAGTGGAGAAATCCCGCTGGCAATAATACCACAGGCGTATTACTTGCAGTATCAAGGTGAGCGGTTAGCACACCTAGAAGTGGTTTTCACTAAAGATCACCATTATTCACGAGCATTAGAGGACGAGGTGGATCAAAATATATTGGATTTGAAGACTGGGACACTGTCACTTTTTTATTGGACACTGAAGCACTTTTAATTATTATTTTTTCTAAATTTTGAGTAATATATTTGGAATATAATTAATTGGTATAAATAACACTTTTAGTCCATACTTTGATTCATTTACACTTGTACCTGGAAGATTTGTGTGCACTTGCACCTGGAAGATTCGGATCATTGCACAATCCCACTACTTGTTAATAACATAAGCACTTTATATTTATTATATATGTTGAATTGCACTATAGTCCCTTTGCACATATACAACTTTATTATATATCAGTTATTGATTCTAGACCTTTATCGATGATTTAGAATTGCACATTATGCTTTTCCGTTTAAAATAATATTATTATCCAACATTGATTATTAATTTAGTGCCGGTTCACATTTGTGCGATGTGGTAACACTGCGAATATACAGCGTGTTCCCGCATCGCATCCATACAACAGGCAGTTCACACTGCCATATGCTATATGACACCCCCAGATCAAGTTTGCAGAAAATCGGATCGCACTGGTGTGAACCACCATAAGATCCGATTATGCTGCAGACCAAAAAAAGGGTCCTGTGCGTGTTTTAGTGCGATTACAAACTGTATGGCTGAAGTTGCAACGCACAGAGATCGCATGTGATTTTAGGAGCAGTGCGCTCCGAATTACATGTGATCTCTGTGATCGCACTAATGTGAACCAGCACATTTAATAAAAATACCCCCGGGACAGTCAGGGCTTGTACATTCCACAATGGCTAGCCTCTGATCTGTCCCGGGTTGCACTTACCTTTTAGAAGAAATACTTACCTTGAAAAAGTATTGTCCAGCGCTGCCATCTCAGGTGTGGGCAGCTTGAAGCCAGCACGATCCTCTTCTGTGTCCTCTTCCGTCTTCTTCGGTCCCACGATGCACTGCACCGGCCCCGCCGTCACTTCCGGGGCTGCAGCGTCATCCCTGCACAGCTTCTGCGCATGCCCAGAAGCTGTTTAGCAAGGTATGACGGCGCCTGCACCGGAACTGACGTCGGGGCCGGTGCAGGCACATTGATTCCTGGGAGCGATGACGTTCAGCTCCCAGGAATCATTGCAAAGCCAGGAAGTGACGACTCGCCGTGGCCGCGTCAGGAAGAGGAAGTAAGGTAAGTATATTTTCTTCTAATCCAAGGTAAGTAAAAAAAAAAAAAAAAAATTGCGATTATCCATTTGTTTTTCAGGTAACCCCGGGCATGAAGATGGAGGCAAGTATAATTTTAGGGTGGAACTCCGCTTTAAGGTTTACACTGTAGTTCTAATATTGCACAATTAATTTCCCTTTTTTAACATTAAGATTATTTATTTACTCAAATACATCACGAGCCTTCGAATTAAAAATATATACTCTTAAACCATACCGAATCGCATCCAATACCCTTGAAGCGCAGTACTCCCCCCCCCCAATTAATTACTGATAATGAAATGAGTTGATGCTTCTAAAGGCAAGTGAAAAAAATGCAAAATGAGTGGAATTTAGAGGCAAATCTATCCAGTCTGTATGATATGAAGGTGCAGCAGTCCCTCACACTACATCACTGTTGGTAGATCTAAAGGGGATTGTATTGTGTGTGTGTGTATAGATCTCCCATAGGACACAATAGGGGGATGCAGAGCTGACCTCACCGTGCCTCTGGTCATACACCTACCTGAGGGCACATAATCCTCATCATCAGAGGAAGAGTAATCCTCCGAGTCACAGTCAGACATCGCCGTACGATGGAATCCACAAACAAAATCTGATAACCGAATGGAACTGCAGTCAACCACCCAGGTGAGCACTACGCATGCCTGGAAGCCGGTCGCTTCACAATGCGCATGCGCGACCCGTTGACCCGTCCATGTGAACAAATATCAAACTACCTTGTATAGCGCATGCGCTAAAGTTAGCAGCATTGGCTTGCAGCAGGAAGCCACAGTGAGGGACAGGAACATGGATTTGGAAGAAAGTTTGCCTTAACCTGCCCTTCCCATACACAAGCCAAAGTAATCCCTTCGATACCTGTAGGCATAAAAGGTCAAAGGAAAAAATGCCCTTTACAAACATGGCGCCACATGAGTTCCTGCTCCCTAACGCGTAGAGGAGACGTACAGAACCCAAATAAACGCCACTTCCGCACACAAAGATGACGACCCGCTTATTGGTTGTAATTATAACAGACGTGGACAGTAACCAATAAGGAAGAAGTATTATTTCTGACAGCCTCTCCCCTCCGTTTCCTCATTCAACGATTGGCTGCTGCTCTATAACTTGTGCGGGTCCGGGGAAGAAGGCGAGAGAGGCTCGGGGAAGTTGAGTTGGGGAAGCTCCGGGGAGCAGTCGAGGCCTGGACGGCGGTGGATGGCGGAAGTATGGACAGCGGAGGGACGGGGGGAGAGACCGGGCTTCTACAGCAGATCCTGAGCCTCAGCCTGGTCCCTCGGGTTGGAAATGCCTCTGTGTGCCCCACTTCCACCGCCCTGTGCGGCTTCCCGGGTGAGAGCAGAGCCCTATGTACAACTCATCCAATAACATGGTGTGTGTGGGGTGACCACCTATGGCAGGTCATCATTGGGGGCACTATACTCCTACTGCTGGGGTCAGGGTGAAGTCCTATCATTGGTGGCCCTATTTTACATCAGGGGGCTTATTGTCCTAGCTCCAGTCACACCCAGATATTTTGAAGCGCACTTTTTACGTGTGTCACGCGTAGGGCAGCCCGTTGATTTCAATGGTTGGCCGTACGCGAGGAAGACACGGCAGAGTAGCTGATGAGGGTCCTATTCACACCTCTGCATTTCTCATACGACCGCCCATTTACTGGAACAGGCCGCCCTACGCATGAAAAACGCACCAAAGCAACTCCTGCGCCTTTTTTGGGCAGAAAGCCTCGCATATTTATGCGCTGCTCAATTTCCGGGCGTTTGGGGAGCCATTGAACGAAACGTCCGCCTCCTCCATTCAGAGGAAATCTTTATCTCAAAAAGAAAGAAAATAATAATTGTAAGTGCTTACAAAGTGTTAAGCTGGCATACATGGATCGAAGTTCAGCAGGGACCAGCCGAGATTCCATCCATGTATGGGCAGGATGACTGGACCCAAGTCCACTCGGGTACAACCAGTATGTCAGATCTTATTTTATTTTTAATTGCCGGCTCACACTGAAGCGGCACGACTTCGGGGGCGACCTGTGAAGTAGTGTGCACCACGACTTCGGCACGACTAGCATGGACTTCACATAATGGAAGTCTATGCAAGTCGCTCCGAGGTCGCCCCGAAGTAGTACAGGACCCTTTTTATAAGTTGGAGCCACTTGTGTTGCTCCTATTAGAACCGTTCCTGTAGCGGTCAATGGACCGCGACGGTGCGTGACTTGTCAGGCTGACCAAGTCGCCTGACAAGTGGTACTAGTGTGAATGGAGACTTAATCCGAAAGGTTTTTATTGAACACAATAGCAAAAAACAAACACACTTTCCAATGTACTGACATGGCAATAGCCTACAATAAGCAATACAGATTATATTCAACTCAGTGTCCCCATCATCTGTCAAAACGTCTCGGATCCATTATCACACCGCTTACAGCTCACACCCAACAACACTACAGGAGATTAATAACAATGCATGTCAGATTTTTTACATGCGATTATAGCAACTAGCAGCAACCACTGCATAATGCCGGCCGAGAAGGCTCCCCACCTTGACTGCCTGTGTTGATGGGGGGAATCTAGAGTTTTCTTTCCTCCCACCCGCTAAAAGGGAAGAAAATAAAATCATCTATGGGCTGCTTTCGTCTAGCAGATTTACCTGGATGGAATTGAGTAATGTATTAAAGATGAACTCCAGCTAACACCCCCTCCCCACAGACTGACAATGCTGCTGTCCAAAGGTGTCTCTGTTGTGCCTTCATCCAGAGTGTAAGCACTCTTAAGCTGCATACACACTATACAACTTTTGTTGTTAGATTTCCTTTAGATTTACCTTCAACTATGTAGTGCAAGGGCCTGCCTGATTGCATACAAATTGAAAGTGTTTAGGTCTGACCTCATATTATATGGTTTTGGTAAATCTAAAGGAAAAAAATCTAAAGACACTTGTATAGTGTGTATGGCCCATAATACAGGGAGGGGGTGTTACTGGACAGATCACCAGGTAAAAACAGAGTGGGGGGATAGACAAAAAAGAAAACTGAGAGGAGAAAGTGGAAGCAGGTACCTGTCAAATCCAGGTACCCGCTTTTTTTCTATTAAAATAACAAACATGTTATACTTCCCTCCTCTGTCCCTGGCTGGAGCTCCTGGCCCCTCCCTTCTGTTGAGTGCCCCCACAGCAAGTAGCTTGCTATGGGGGCACCCGAGCCAGCTGCCGCCGCCCCCCTCTCCTGATTGGCTAACTAGGTTTGATTGACAGCACCAGGAGCCAATGGCGCCGCTGCTCCGTCTAAGCCAATTAGAAGAGAGAATCCTAGACAGCTGAGGCACTCATGGACATTGCTGGAAGGAGATGGGGTTCAGGTAAGTAATAGGGGGCACTGGGAAGGCTGCTGCACACAGAAGGCTTTTTATCTTAATGCAAAGAATACATTAGAATAAAAAACCGTCCTGACTTTACAACTCCTTTAACCACTTGCCCTCCAGAAGATTTACCCCCCCCCCCCTTCATGAACAGGCCATTTTTTTTTGCCTTATGGCTCTGCATTACTTTAACCACTTAAGCCCCGGAAGATTTTACCCCCTTCCTGACCAGGGGGTATTTTGCGATTTGGTACTGCGTGATTTTAACGGACAATTGCGCGGTCGTGCGGCGCTGTACCCAAATGATATTGATGTCCTTTTTTTCCCCACAAACAGAGCTTTCTTTTGGTGGTATTTGATCACCTCTGCGATTTTTTGATCATGCGCTATAAACAAAAAAAGAGCGCCAATTTTGCAAAAATAATAACATTTTTCCAATTTTTTTTTATATGAAATTCCCCCAAAAAATTTAAAAATCTAAATTTTTTAACATTTTAGGCCAATTTGTTTTCTGCTACCTATGTTTGGTAAAAATAAATCGAAATAAGCGTATTTTGATTGGTTTGCGCGAAAGTTATTGCGTTTACTAACTAAGGTAAAGATTTATGTCATTTTTATTTATTTATTTTTTTTTAACGAGTAATGGCGGCGATCTTCGATTTTTTTTTTTTTTTTTTTTTGCGGGACTGCGACATTGCGGTGGACAGATCGGCCCTTGACTGACATTTTTGACACTTTTGGGGGTACCAGTGACATTACTACAGTAATCAGTGCTATACATATGCACTGTTACTGTAAAAATGACACTGGCAGGGAAGGGGTTAACTTTATTGGAGAAGGAGGGGTTAAGTGTGTCCCTAGGGGCGTGCTTCTAACTGGTATGGGATGTGGCTGTTTGTGTAACTACAGAGATATACGATCATGCATAGCAGGACCCTATGATCTCTGCACTTACACAAAGGAGAATGACAGGCGGCTTTGTTTACATTAGCCGCCTGCCTTTCTCCCTCTGTAACGGACAATCGCGAGTGACCGGCGGACATCGGCTCCGCCGGTCACACGCGCGGGGATCACAGTGAGAGAGCGGGGGCGGGAGTGCGCCTCCGGCGGCGCACGCTCGCCCCCTATTGGCTCGCAGGCGAGTGACATGCCCATACGTCACTTTGCCTGCACAGGGCTGACCGCCGCAGTATATGTACTTGTGGCGGTCGGCAAGCGGTTAAATGAAAATTGCATGATCGTGCGATGCTGTATCCAAATATAATTCATCTTTTTTTCCCCACAAACAGAGGTTTCTTTTGGTGGTATTTGATCACCTGTGCAGTTTTTATTTTTTTGCGCTATAAACAAAAAAAGGCTGACCATTTTGAAAAACAACAATATTTTTTACTTTTTGCTATAAAACACATCCAATAAAAAAAAAAGTAAAATATATCCAGTTTCTTCATCAATTTAGGACAAAATGTATTTTGCTACATGTTTTTGGTAAAAAAAAGAAAAAACAAATCCCAAGAAGCGTATATTGATTGGTTTGTGCAACAGTTCTAGTGTATACAAACTGGGATTTTTTATTTTTACTAGCAAGGGGATTACTGGCGGGGATTAGCGACTTATAGCGGGGCTGCAATATTGCGGTGGACAGTCGGGACACTAACTGACACTTTTTGGGGACCAGTGACACTAATACAATGATCAGTGCTAAAAAAAATGCACTGTCACTGTACTAATGACACTGACTGGGAAGGGGTGAAACAGAGGCGATCAAAGGGCTAAATGTGTTCCTAGCTGGTGTTTTACTAAACTGTGGGAGATGCATGCCCCTGATTTGCAGACATACAGGATCAATGCCTTCCCCGCTGACAGAACGGCAGTCTGCTTTGTTTATATAGGCAGACTGCCATTCTGTCTGTGTAATGAATAATCAGCGGGTGCAGATGGACATAGAGTCCGCTGTACCAACCAATCAGTTCCTGCAGCGTGTAGTCCTAACGAGAACGGGCCGCCTGCGTGCCCCTGACCTGAAAGTGCTGGATCAAGTACTAGGTACGTAATCCAGCGCAGGAGAGCCGTCCTGCCGCTGTATATGTAAGTTATACAGTGGGCAAGTGGTTAACAACTAATGGCACTGCAAGCTTGACATCTGAAATGTGCACGTTCCCGGAACACACAGATCTAAATCCAGCCTTGGCCTAGGCTCACATCTATGCATGCGTGCGTGTGTGCGTTTTTCATGTGTTTATTGGTGCATTTTTTTTTTTTTTTTTTAAGAAAACTGGTAAATGCAGCCCTAGCAAAATGCTTTTCCATGTGTTTTTTGCTGAGCTTCCATTGAAGTCTGTGGACCCGAAAAAGCACCTTCCTGCATGAAAAGAAGTCCCCGCACCCCCTCCTAAAATACACTGCAAGAAGTTTCATAGATGTGAATGGGCCCCATAGGAAACAATGCTAACTTGATTGCTGTGCGGTCCTGCACGTCAGAAAAAAAACGCAGGGGTGTGAAGCTAGCCTTTGAGTAGATCTAAAGTAGGGATGAGCTCAGGGATGTTCAGATCCCGCCAGGAAGCTGTTGCTGTATTTGGACAATCATAAGCGGTCAGGGCTTTCCCCATCCTACAGTCACATGTGCTCAGGTGGCCTGTATATGTGCTGCTGCGGGGCAAGGAAAGCTTAGGACAGTTCCATCTTCATGGCAGGATCGCTCACATGAGTTTGGTCAGGCCCAAAGGTGTTTGTGTTGTGTAGTGCAGGGGTCCCTACTCCCCAAGCTTGTCACTTCATGGGGGGGGGGGGGGGGGGGGAGGTTAGGTGCAGCCTGGGTCTCGCCGCTGCTCCATGAGATCCTGTCCCTGGCATGGCTCTCCTCCCTCCCCTTCTTCGTGACCACAGAGAGGGAAGGGAGTTATGGTGCTAGGAGGAGAGTGAGCGCCCTCTGGTGGTCAGAGGGTGGCAGTGCAGGTTGTGCTAGCTTCCTCTGCCCGCTATCAATCCCTGGTGTGTGGCCTGGTTACCAGAAGGCACCAGTTTGCGGCCTGGGGGTTGGGGATCCTCAAACTATGGTCCTCCAGCTGTTGCGGAACTACACATCACATGAGGCATTGTAAACTCTGACATTTACAGACATGACTAGGTAGGAATGTATTTGTAGCTCCTGAACAACTGGAGGGCCATAGTTTGGAGACCCCTGGTGTAGTGTATGGTCAGTTTAAAGGCAATGTCACCTTTAGTGAAGTTGTCCTTTAAAAAATCTCCTACCCCGAGTCCAGCCCACCTTAGTTTATGTGATTTATTAATATTTCATTTATTTCAGGTATTTATGTAGTACTGACAATGTACACAGCCCTTTCCATGTTGTACGTTTACATCCGTCCCTGTCCTCGAGGAGCTTACAATCGAAGGTCCCTACCTTACATGCATAGAAACCCATACAAAGGCCAACATAGACAGGATCAAGTTAACCTGCCAGCATGTCTTTGGAGTGTGAGAGGAATCCCACGTAGGCACAGTAAGAACATACAAACACTATGCAGATAGTAGCCATATTGGAATTTGAACCAGTGACTCCAGTGCTGTAAGGCAGAAGTGCTAACCTTTAACCCTTTGTGCTTACCTTCAGTCTGCTTTCCTCCAGTATGGTCCTGGCACGCTCTTCTTCACACTGTCCTTTCCAGGCCCTATTCGCTTCTATGGGTGAGCTTTACTCTGAGTCCACCATTAGCATATCTTCCCATAGAAATCATTGGGGTCACAACATGCAGAATGAAGAGGAGACGGCCAGGGCCATGCTTAACCTCTTGCCGACCACCCGCCGCAGATATACTGTGGCAAGGGGACTCAGCTCCTCAGGAACTATCATGGGGCACGCGCACGCCGCGATTCATGAGAGGGGAAGCTGATCTGCGGGGCCGGCGGCCGCGATTGCTGCCAGGGACCCGCAATCACTTCCCGGGGAGAGATATATACTTATAAACAAGGCAGACTGTTGTTCTGTTAGCAATCAACACAGGGCTCCTGTGTTCCTCCTATTTTGGAACACCGGTCTCTGTGTTGATTCCATAAGCCCATCCCCCCCACAGAAAACATCCGCTAGGGACACATTTAACCCTTTGATCACCCCTGATGTTAACCCCTTTCCTGCCAGTGTTATTAGTACAGTAACAGTGCATATTTTTAGCACTGGTTACTGTAGTATATTGTCACTGGTCCTCCCAAAAATGTCAGTTAGGTGTCCAATCTGTCCGCCGCAATGTCGCAGTCCTGCAAAAAATCGCTGATTGCCGCTATTACTAGTAAAAAAAAGAAAAGAGTTAAATAAAAATGACATAAATCTTTCGCCTAGTTTGTAG
Organism: Pelophylax lessonae; assembly: GCF_965119305.1. Taxonomy (NCBI): domain Eukaryota; kingdom Metazoa; phylum Chordata; class Amphibia; order Anura; family Ranidae; genus Pelophylax; species Pelophylax lessonae. The sequence continues at coordinate 175,740,706 of NC_138777.1, read as the reverse complement.
ACGCGATAACTTTTGCTCAAACCAATCAATATACACTTATTGGGATTTGTTCTATAGCAGAAAGTAAAAACATTTTTTTTTCTTTTTAATTGTCGCTCTTTTTTTGTTTTTTAGCGCAAACATTAAAAAACTGCACAGGTGATCAAATACCACCAAAAGAAAGCTCTACTTGTGGGGAAAAAAGGACATCAATTTTATTTGGGTACAGCATCGCACGACCATGCAATTGTCAGTTAAAGTATCTCAGTGCCGAATCACATAAAATAGCCTAGTCATTAAGGGGGTAAAACCTTCTGGTCCTTAAGGAACGATTGCTAGATCAGGGCGGAAGGTAGGCGTAACATTGGGTGAATTTGCTTTTAGGAATGGGGGGCCTTATTAAAGACCACTTTACAAAAGGTGACATCCTTAAAGTGGAGTTCCACCCTCAAAAATAACTTTTCCCTATCCGCTTGCTCTAAATTAAATAGAATTGGATAATTAAAATTTTTTTTTTTTTTTTATTCACTTACCATGTTTTTAAAGAAAATATACTTACCTTCCTTCCTCTTCCTCCCTCTGCAGACACGGCTGCCGCCGTCACTTCCTGCTTGCATTGACTCCTGGGAAATGAGCGTCATCCATCCCAGGAGTCAATGCGTCTGCACCGGTGTCCCTCGTCACTTCCGGGGCAGGTCAGAAGCTGTGCAGGGATGACGCGCCTGCCCCGGAAGTGACGAGCAGGGCATTCTGGGACTCCAACGTCACCGAAGAGGACGCTCTGGCTTCAGCTGCCCACACCTGAGATGGCAGTGTTGGACAAGACATTTTCAAGGTAAGTATTTCTTCTAAAAGGTAAGTGAAACCGGGGACAGTTCAGAAGCTATCGTTGCTAAAAATGCACTTGCCCTGACTATCCCGGGGGTATTTTTATTTAAAAAAAAATTTTCAGGCTGGAACTCCACTTTAAGGCTCCTTTTATATGGTCCGCCTTCGTCGGCAGACTCCTTGCTGCTCAGCGGGGATCGATCCGCAGATCCCCGCTGAGCAGGCGGATGATAGCTCCGTCTCCGCTCACTGTGCGGAGAGGGAGATGTCAGATCCCCGCTGTTCTCTATGGGGGAATCGGATGAGAACGGACCGCCTGTCCATTCTCATCCGACCCGATCCCCTGGACGGATGGAAAATGGGGTTTCTATCCGACCGGATTTCACGGACAGGATCGGATCGGTGTCAGCGGTTGTGCATGTCATCAGTTTAGGGTTATTAGAATAGAATAGAATTATTCTTCTGACTCAGTTTACATTCATATGGAGGCGGATGAGGGTGTTAAAGTTCTTGGGTGTAACTTTAAAGCGGTTGTAAACCCTATAAAAAAAAAAAAACCTGCAAGACAAAGGCATAATGAGCTAGTATGCATCGCATACTAGCCCATTATGTGTAACTTACCTTAGAACGAAGCCCCGACACGGACCCCCGGACATCGCTGCGGGCGCTGCCATGATCCCTCGTCGTCTCTTCCGGGTTCGGCGGCTCCGGCGCGCTGATTGGCCGGAAGAGACGGCTCCGGCGCGGTGATTGGCCGGAGCCGCGATGACGTCACTCCCGCGCATGCGCGCAGGAGTGATTTTTCCGGCAAGCTCCCGGCAACTTAATTGAAGGTCCCCCCGGACCTTCAGAGCGCATGCGCCGCTCGCGCGAGCGGCTGCATGCACTGTAAATATCTCCTAAACCGTGCCGGTTTAGGAGATATTATTTGTACCTACAGGTAAGCCTTATTATAGGCTTACCTGTAGGTAAAAGTGTCAAAAAGCGGGATACTACCGCTTTAAATGTTTAACCTCTTGCTGCCCACATAACACATTTGTGTGGCAGGAAAAGAGGGTGGACTTTAACGCCCATGCACTGCACATTTGCGTCTATAGCCAGCACAGTATTCTGTACTGAGAACTTGTTTCCAGCATAGTGACTAGCTCTCTGTCTGTACCTGTGATTGGAAGCCAGCAGGACCTGCTACTGATCTTGTGACCACTGTGACAGCCAATCGCAGTGATCATGTGATTGGACCCATCCTTCCTGCCCCCTGGGTGTACAGACCCTGTTAAGGGGATGGCAGGGTGGGAAGGGGTTACCTTTTTTTTTTTTTTATTATATCACTTTATTTCTCACTTTATTGCTCTCACATAGGCTGCAATAGAAGTTTACTGAGACATCCGGGGTCTATTTTGATTTTGCTGTATGATATTTTAGTATGGATAGTATATGAAAAGTTCTAGAATATGATTATCTGCTTCTCAAGTCAACTCCGTCTATCTGCAGTAATTATATTGTATATATTACATGGTGAATGTTTTTATGTGATTGTTTTTAGAAAGAAATTCTTCAGGAAATTAGTGAAATGTTTAGTGACGTTTAAAGTGCTAAAAAAAGACTGTCAAGTGTGTCCATCAATCCTATACCGAGGTGATCAGAGTACTTACAGAGCACTCTGAGAGTACCCAGCCTACGTACAGCACAGAATGTACTCTACACAACCTGCAAAAAACAGAAAGCTTTGTCCATGGGTGATGTGGGTGGGCAGTAGAGCATGCTTTTATGAGATATTTGCTAATTTAGCATTTTTCAGTAAAGTAGTTTGCATTGAGTGTCTGTTAGGTGAACCCTCTGCTACACTGCTATCCTCTACTCATGACAGACTCCATAGAAATTAATGGGGTTCACGGCACTCGTGTAATGACTGAAGAGTAGCTGGCCAGATTACATCTGAGGTTGGGTCAATGGATCGTGGCTGAAGGTAAATATAAAACCAGGCTGCCTGCATTCAGGGAGGTTGGAGGCTGTAGCAAAGGAAGCAGAACATTGTTTATGTAGAAGTAAAAAATATTCTGTAAGCCAAAGAACTACTGACCCTCATCTTAAAGCATTCCAGGTATGAATATTTTATACATTGGTCTAAGCTGGATCAATGTAACTATTCATATGCCTTACCTAGCCAATGCCCCTGGAAGCTGGTAATCATTGAAGTAGACCTGGCTACTCTCGTGATCTCTACTTACTTTCACATCCCATGCTGAGTGGTTGCCCTGCTGTGTTCGGCTGCTTGACAGTGTTTAGAGCTGGGTTTCTCAACCAGGGTTCTGTGGAACCCAAGGATTAGTCCTGAGGGGTTCCTTGAGCAATGGGCAATTTCTGCCTCTCCGATAAGTTTCCAATGACGCTATTGTTCCTTTTAGCTATCTGTGCGGGGGTATTTCTTCCCAACGATGACAAGAGTAAGGAGCATTCTTCCCACTGACTGTCACACTAATGTGTCATGAATTGTAGATTTTTTAAATTTTTAGCAGGGGTTCCCCGAGACCAGAAATTTCAAAGGTTCCTCTGTGTTGAAAAGGTTGAGAAAGGCTGGTTTAGAGAATGCTTTGCATTTTCTAAATTAATGCAGTGTGTTCTCTGATTGGAATATATGGAGAGCGTGACATCACCAGCCCGCCTTTCCACCTTATCCAATCAGTGCTTTGCGTTCATTGAGAAAATTCAAAGTGTTCTTTGAATGGGCTGTGTGAATGGAAAAATATGGACGGCCGCACACCAATGGTAATTGCATTGGAGTGCGGCCATCCAGATTTTTCCTTCACACAGTCTATGCAGAGCCAACACCCTTATGTGGGGAAGGTGTAATTTGAAGGACCGACACCTGGAGCAGTAAACTATTTTTTATTCTCTGAATGGCGCCAGCGCTGAGCTGCCAACCTCCTGTATTCACAATGCATCAGGGCAGTCGCTCAGTACGGGACCTGGAAGCAATCAGACATCACTGGAGTGGTGGTGTCTAATTCAGTGATTTTCAACTTCCAGGGGCATCCATCAGGTATGGTATATACAGGTCCCTCTCAAAAAATTAGCATATTGTGATAAAGTTCATTATTTTCTGTAATGTACTGATAAACATTAGACTTTCATATATTTTAGATTCATTACACACAACTGAAGTAGTGCAAGCCTTTTATTGTTTTAATATTGATGATTTTGGCATACAGCTCATGAAAAACCAAAATTCCTATCTCACAAAATTAGCATATTTCATCCGACCAATAAAAAAAAAGTGTTTTTAATACAAAAAAAGTCAACCTTCAAATAATTATGTTCAGTTATGCACTCAATACTTGGTCGGGAATCCTTTTGCAGAAATGACTGCTTCAATGCGGTGTGGCATGGAGGCAATCAGCCTGTGGCACTGCTGAGGTGTTATGGAGGCCCAGGATGCTTCGATAGCGGCCTTGAGCTCATCCAGAGTGTTGGGTCTTGCGTCTCTCAACCTTCTCTTCACAACATCCCACAGATTCTCTATGGGGTTCAGGTCAGGAGAGTTGGCAGGCCAATTGAGCACAGTAATACCATGGTCAGTAAACCATTTACCAGTGGTTTTGGCACTGTGAGCAGGTGCCAGGTTGTGCTGAAAAATGAAATCTTCATCTCCATAAAGCTTTTCAGCAGATGGAAGCATGAAGTGCTCCAAAATCTCCTGATAGATAGCTGCATTGACCCTGTCCTTGATAAAACACAGTGGACCAACACCAGCAGCTGACATGGCACCCCAGACCATCACTGACTGTGGGTACTTGACACTGGACTTCAGGCATTTTGACATTTCCCTCTCCCCAGTCTTCCTCCAGACTCTGGCACCTTGATTTCCGAATGACATGCAAAATTTGCTTTCATCCGAAAAAAGTACTTTGGACCACTGAGCAACAGTCCAGTGCTGCTTCTCTGTAGCCCAGGTCAGGCACTTCTGCCGCTGTTTCTGGTTCAAAAGTGGCTTGACCTGGGGAATGCGGCACCTGTAGCACACGGTGGCTCTAGATGTTTCTACTCCAGACTCAGTCCACTGCTTCCGCAGGTCCCCCAAGGTCTGGAATCGGTCCTTCTCCACAATCTTCCTCAGGGTCCGGTCACCTCTTCTCGTTGTGCAGTGTTTTCTGCCACACTTTTTCCTTCCCACAGACTTCCCACTGAGGTGCCTTGATACAGCACTCTGGGAACAGCCTATTTGTTCAGAAATTTATTTCTGTGTCTTACCCTCTTGCTTGAGGGTGTCAATGATGGCCTTCTGGACAGCAGTCAGGTCGGCAGTCTTACCCACGATTGCGGTTTTGAGTAATGAACCAGGCTGGGAGTTTTTAAAAGCCTCAGGAATCTTTTGCAGGTGTTTAGAGTTAATTAGTTGATTCAGATGATTAGGTTAATAGCTCGTTTAGAGAACCTTTTCATGATATGCTAATTTTTTGAGATCGGAATTTTGGTTTTTCATGAGCTGTATGCCAAAATCATCAATATTAAAACAATAAAAGGCTTGCACTACTTCAGTTATGTGTAATGAATCTAAAATATATGAAAGTCTAATGTTTATCAGTACATTACAGAAAATAATGAACTTTATCACAATATGCTAATTTTTTGAGAGGGACCTGTACATTGAGACATTGGGTTTCATTTCATTCATCAGCTTCCATGTATTTTTTTTTTTTGGTCAATGCTTGAGTGAACAAGCTGATTGGCTACCATGCACAGCTGCTCCAGATTTTGCATTCTCCAGTTTTAGTAAGTCAACCCCATTGATCCAAGCTGGACTAATGTAACTGTATAAAATATCCATACTTTAGTTTAGTCTTTAAATCTTCCTATCATAATTGGGTGTCCAAGGAATGGGCACACTTTTTGTCTTTTTCCCAGTGTGTTGTGCAGGAGATCAGAACCTTGAAAGATTCTTATTTTCCCACACAAAATGTATACATACATTAAATGGCATCTAAACCCAAAGATGAATATGTTGCCGCTTATCAGTTCTATCATGTGGTGGGTGCATTTGTTTTTCTTTTTTTATCCAAGACCGTTTTTTGCAGGTACAGAAAAATCTTTCCAGGATTCCAGTGTCCTTGTTGCTGTGGACTGAACTGATACTGTAAGGGGGACTTCACACTGCCCTACCGCGCTTGTGCAAAAATGCAACTAACCCACAGTTTTCGTGCTGGTTAGCTGCACTTTCCCCTAGACCTCTATGAGGTCCTGTGGTTTTGGTGCAGCTTCAAAAAGTACACCAAAATTCCTTCATGTTGCACCTCTGCACTTTCTAAAACCACACCAAAACTGCAGGACCTCAGTCTATGGGAATGCGTCACTAACTAGCACAAAAGCGCACGTTTAGCTGCGCTTTGCCCAAAGCACAGTGGGACAGCACCAGGGCAATGTGAAGCTGCCCTGATTCGAACAATCCTATCAGTTTTTCCAGCTAATTTATGTGAACTACAAAAGAGCTCCCCTATTTGTTATGGAGACGAGGTGTATACTGTAGGAGGGGTATTCGTTTAAATCAGGAGAGCAGCTCAATGGACAACCACAGCTCCCACCATAGATACAGTAATCGAGGTGTGTGTAGCCACCCAGAAAAAAAGCGTGTTATTTGCAGCGTTATAACACTGAACTGTTTTATCTACATATGTTTTTGTTGTATGTATATCTATTATATAGTAAAAAGTGCAGCGCTAAACAAAATTAGATAGCTCTAAATATATCAAACAATAAATATCGAGTGGGGGTATAAAGTGCAAAAGTGCCAATATTAAATAATCGTGACAATAAAGTCCATATAATAATTATAAAATCCACAAAGAAAGGAGGATGAAAATCCCGGTTTAATAGAAATGGATTGTGCCACCATCCATGCCTCAATCACCACTCTGTTACTGTCCACTGCTCTATAAGGATAAGCTGCTTACCAGAGAGTATGGACTCGGATACCATTAGCACAACGTCGACAACGCTTGAGTGTACCCAAAGGTAGTGTTTGAAGGCAGCTCTGAACGTGATTCCATGATAGGACCCCCACTCAAAGTAGTAATGTACAATGCGTTGGACTATAAAGAAGCCTCCACATACTGTAAAACTGTAACTTCTAATTTTATTTAAAAGGTAAAAAAAAACTTCTATCATATCATAAGTATTTGTCTCCCTTATTGCTTCTGTGTGTTTTTTCAGAAATCCTCTTTTCTTGAATATGCCTGATTTAAAATGTATTATTTTTTTTTTCCAGAGATGTGGTATGGCGTATTCCTGTGGGCACTGGTCTCTTCGCTCTTCTTTCATATACCCGCTGGACTGCTAGCTTTGTTTACTTTGAGGCACCACAAATATGGGAGGTTCATGTCTGTGGGAATCCTGCTGATGGGAATTGTGGGACCAATATCTGCAGGGATATTAACAAGTAAGCATGTGGATTTATCACTGCTACTAATTTTGATACTTTCAATACGGCCTATTGGGAAATATTGATATCAGCCACAGTTCTCAGGTTTTTTAACAGTTGTTAACTTGGGCCTTACAAAGTTGATGATATTGTGTATCTGGAGCTTTTCAGCTTCATAGCATCAGCCTTTGTGTAAATTCTGTATCAAGCTTGTGTTTGTCCAAGAACACTGCTTAAATGAAGTAGAAAATGCGGTTTCCTGGCTTCCAGCCTAAGCTCTTTATTTCCAGTTCACACACTCTGGCTTATAACACAATGCATTGTTTGTTTTATAGTGCATCCAGAAAGTATTCACAGCCTTTTTACATTTTCTACAATTTTGTTATGTTTACAGCTTATTCCAAAATTCATGATTTTCCTCCAAATTCTACAAACAATACCCCATAATGACAATGTGAAAGAAGTTTGTTTGAAATCTTTGCAAATTTATTACAAATAAAAAACAAAAAAAAATCACATGTACCTAGGTATTCACACAGAAAAGAAGGATGGTGCTCTGAAATGAAATAAACACCCCAGAAGTGTTCTCATGTAAGGTTACATAGTTACATAGTAGGTGAGGTTGAATAAAGACAATAGTCCATCCAGTTCAACCTGTGTAGGTGTGTGTGACTGTAATCATCTAACATAGCCCTTTATCTCCTGATCCTTGAGATGTAAGTCTAAGAGTCTTTTGAAAGTCACCATACTACCCGCAGAAACCACCTCTTGTGGTAGACAATTCCACAATCTTGTAGCCCTAACAGTAAAGAACCCCCCACGTTGCCTGAGGTTAAAACGCTTCTCCTCTAATCGCATTGTATGTCCTCGAGTCCTCATGCAATTCCTTCGAATGAACAGCTTTTTTTCTAAGCTGAGATCCCCATTAAGATATTTATAAATTGCTATCATGTCCCCTCTCAGACGTCTCTTCTCCAGGGAAAATAAATCGAGCGATTGCAGCCGCTCTTCGTAGGTAAGGTCCTCCAATCCCCTAATTAGTTTAGTTGCCCTTCTCTGGACTCTCTCCAGCTCCAACACATCCCTCCTGAGGACTGGCGACCAGAACTGGACAGAATACTCCAGATGCGGTCGGACCAGAGTTTTATAAAGTGGAAGGATTATAGTCTTATCTCTGGAATACATCCCTTTCTTTATGCATGCTAATATTCTGTTGGCTTTGGAAGCTGCCGCTTGGCATTGCATGCTGTTGCCTAATCTATCATCAACCAAGACTCCCAGATCTTTCTCCATTTTTGAGTCCCCCAAGGGTTCCCCTCCTAACATGTATTGTGTTTTTATGTTTTTGGTCCCCAAGTGCAAAACCTTACACTTCTCCACATTAAACCTCATTTGCCATGTCGTTGCCCACTCCGTAATTTTGTCCAGGTCATTCTGTAGGATATCTGCTTCTTGCTGTGCAGTTATTGCCCTGGCCAATTTTGTGTCATCTGCAAAAATTGATAACGAACTACTGATCCCGTCCTCAATGCTGTTTATGAATAAATTGAACAAGGTTGGTCCCAGGACTGAGCCCTGGGGCACCCCGCTTACTACCTCAGCCCAGTCTGAGTATGCGCTGTTTATTACCACCCTTTGGACACGGCCTTTTAGCCAGTTCCATATCCAAGAGCAAACCCTGCTGTCGATACCTGCAGACCTTATTTTATAAATTAAGCGCTTGTGGGAAACTGTATCAAACGCCTTAGCGTAATATTGCATATTAAAGGTCTTAAGACATTTAATATGCACATGCAAGTAAAACAATTGGCATACTTTCTAGCCAAACCTTGAAGCCTCTGTATCTCCTCAGGGTGCCATGGGGATCCCTAGAGGGAATTATGGGATTACATTACCTCAAAAACCCAAATGGGAGGAAAGAAGGGTGCTCTCTGATGAAAAATGCCGACCTCCGATGACAATGGCTCGCACGGTCCAGTGTGCGGCCGCTTCCTGGGACCGGGGCCAATTACTGTCGTGTCTTCCGTGAGGACCGGAAGTCGCGGTTGGATGACGTCACCGAGAGAGGCCGGAAGTGCACCGCAGAGATAAACAAGAAGCCGGGCGGGACGGAAAGAATGATGCGATGGCTTCTATGGAGCCTCTGATTGCCACAACTACATGTTTCGCTAATGTGTAGCTTTGTCAAGTTCTTAATACTTTGTTCAAGCCTCAAGTCTTTTTGAGTATAATGCTACAAGCTTGGCACACCTATTTTGGGCAGTTTCTTCTATTCTTTCAGGATATCAGGTTGGATGGTGAGCGTCGATGCACAGCCATTTTCAGATCTCTCCAGAGATGTTCAAACAGGTTTAAATCTGGGCTCTGACTGGGGCACTCAAGGACATTCACAGAGTTGTCCCATAGCCACTTCTTTGTTATCTTGGCTGTGTGCTTAGGGTCGTTGTCCTGTTGGAAGAGATGAACCTTCGCCCCAGTCTGAGGTCCAGAGTGCTCTGGAGACGGTTTTCATCAAGGATTTCTCTGCACATTGCTGCATTCATCTTTCCCACTATACTGACTAGTCTCCCAGTTCCTGCTGCTGAAATACATCCCCACAGCATGATGCTGCCACCACCATGCTTCACTGTAGGGAAGGTATTGGCCAGGTGATGAGCAGTACCCGGTTTCCTCCAGACATGACGCTTGCCATTCAGGCCAAAGAGTTCAATCTTTGTTTCATCAGACCAGAAAATTTTGTTTCTCATGGTCTAAGAGTCCTTCAGTTGCCCTTTGGCAAACTTCAGGCAGGCTGTCATGTCCCTTTTACTGAGAAGTGACTTCCATCTGGTCACTCTACCATACAGGCCTGATTGGTGGAGTGCTTCAGAGATGGTTGTTCTTCTGGAAGGTTCTTCTCTCTCCACAGAGAAACTCTGGAGCTCTGTCAGAGTGACCATCGGGTTCCTTGTCAGCTCCCTGACTAAAGCTCTCCCCCGCTCGCTCAGTTTGGCCGGGCAGCCCACTTTAGGAAGAGTCCTGGTGGTTCCAAACTTCTTCCATTAACGGATGATGGAGGCCACTGTGCTCCTTGGGACCTTCAATGCTGCAGAAAGTTTTCTGTACTCTTCCCCAGATCTATGCCACAATACAACCCTGTCTCATAGGTCCACAGTCAATTCTATGGAATTCATGGCTTGGTTTGTGCTCTGACATGCACTGTTAACTGTGGGACCTTATATAGACAGGTGTGTGCCTTTCCAAAGCCTGCCCAATCAACTGAATTTACCACAGGTGGACTCCAAGTTGTAAAAGCATCTCAAGGATGATCAGTGAAAACAGGATGCACCTGAGCTCAATTTGGGAGTGTCATGGCAAAGGCTGTGAATACTTATGTACATGTGATATTTTTATTTATTTTTTTTTTTTTTATAAATTTGCTAACATTTTTAACAAACGTATTATTATTTGTAGAATTTCGAGTAAAATATCAAAATTAATCAATTTTGGAAGAAGGCTGTAACATAGCAAAATGTAGAAAAAGTGAAGCGCTGTGAATACTTTCTGGATGCACTGTATAGTCTTATCTATTATACTATTGCCCACTAGACAGGATCCTTGATTTATCAAGCAATAATTTGTGATTCTGATCTGGGTAACCGTTTTTTTTCTATTTTTGTAAACCTACCTAAAGCTTCAGGTCCCTGCTCCCAGCTTGTACAGCCCTGTCCAGTGGATCCCATCCAGGATGCAGGTCGGGGGAAGAGTCCATCTAAACTGCTTACAATATCTAAGAGCAAAGGTAGTGAACCGCTAGCTGCACACCAAGCAATCCCGTACATCAAAGAGATAATCGCAATCTACCTCAATCCCGGCAACTCTTCTGATGCGTCTCGCCCCGTCTACAGGGCTTAGTCATGGAGATCGAAACGTGGGATGTGTGGCTGGGATGGAGGTAGACTGAGGCAGCTATTATTTCTTTGATGTATGGGATTGCTCCATGACCGGCTTATGGTTCACTACATTTGCTCCTAGTTTCTAATTTCTGTTGTGATGGCACTGTGATAGAATGCTGGTGATTCTGTTACCTCTAGTGCCACCATAGCTCTAAATGCCATTGGTGGATGAGCCCTCCAGAAACATCAGCAAAAGTATCCCTTCCTGTACCATGCATATGGGTAATTGCAGATGAATCTTACATCATTATTATGGTAGATCTTGTTGCCAACTTGAGCCTCTGCGAAGTAGGATATTGCAATCGTCTTGCTTTCTCTGCTAAACCGTTTCTCCATTCTAGTGTGTTGACTTCCACTATAATCCATTATCCAAAATAATTCCATCTGCAAAGTAATGGTGGCCATACACCAATCATCTGCCAGTTCTTAAAAAAAAAAAAAAAAAAAAAAAAAGCTTTACTGGAACAAGCGGATACATTGGACACTCCATCTGCTTGCTTCCTTGCATGCTCTTCACCCCCTTGGTGAGGTTTAATCCTACAAACTCGATGATTAAAGAAAAATAATCCTTACTTTTTAGATTGCGTTGACAATATTTTTCTATTTTATTGTATTAGGTGTAACCATGTGACTGCCAAATACCTTTTTCAGTCTTCTTGCTGTCAGGGCAATGGGGAGATCTAGCGATGCCAGATTGAGTTACTGAGGGAGAGGCAGGTTCTCTCCTGTGCTGTCCATCCCTCTTCCCTTCTCTCCATCCCTCTTCTTTGCTTAACTCCCTGCTTTTTGGTGATGTGTGGCGAGTGGAACAATTTTTATTTTTTTTTTCCTTTGAACCTCATGGACCATCCTTCTAACAAGTAAGGGTGCTGTCTGCGGCTCCATGAACCCAGGGATCCATGACCTCCCCAGGCCCAGCCCCATGGAAGAGGGAGCAGGGTCTCTGGCTGGTTTCCCCCACATTTTAGTACTTCACAATTGCCAAGTGCACTAGGTGTCCCTTCTGGTAGGGGTGGAGGGGACAGGTGTCAGGGCATGAGTTCGTGCCCATGGAACACAAAGTGAATACATAGGGAAACCTATATCAAGTACAAAAATGATGACTTGTAGACATTGGTATAATGCTATAGGGCTATCCCCTCTTCAGTCTATCATGAAGGCTGCTGCCAGGCTTATCCACCTTACCAGCCGCTCAGCGTCTGCCTCCCCTCTCTGCCAATCCCTACACTGGCTCCCGATTGCCCAGAGAATTAAATTCAAAATACTAACCACAACATGCAAAGCCATTCACAACTCTGCCCCGAGCTACATCACCAATCTTGTCTCCAAATATCACCCAAATCGTCCTCTCCGCTCCTCTCAAGACCTCCTACTCTCAAGCTCCCTTGTCTCCTCCTCTCATGCTCGTCTCCAGGATTTCTCCAGGGCCTCTCCCATCCTCTGGAACGCTCTACCTCAACCTGTATGGCTATCTCCTACTCTAACTGCTTTCAGGCGATCCCTGAAAACTAATTTCTTCAGGGAAGCCTATCACACCGCCAACTAATCTGCCATCAGCTCATTCCCTACTCTTACCTCTTATAACACCTGCCCCACCCCATTAGATTGTAAGCTCTTCTGAGCAGGGCCCTCTAAATCCTCTTCTATTGTATTGTATATGTACTGTCTCCCTCTAATATTGTAAAGCGCTGCGTAAATTGCTGGCGCTATAGAAATCCTTAATAATAATAATAATGCAGATCAGAACGATGCAGTGTGTATAAAATAGGTAAAAAGCCTATTTGTTTTCTACTGTGGGATCCATTAGCTCTCTAAAGTCTCTGGATATTATGCTGACAATCATTTTCAGGTAGCAAGTAAATGCTTTGACATTTTACCGGAACATTTCCTAACTGCTATGTAAAAGCAGGCATGACATTTGAGTATTGATTTACAAAAAGTTGACATATCAGAATTCATTCACTTGCTGTTAAACATTGTAAAATATACCATTGCTTGGTTGTTTAGCTTATTAATATTGCAGGTTATGGGAAAGCAATACCTCTATATAATATGGACTTTTCTTTTTCTTTTCCATTTTTTGTTTCTAAATAGGTGCTGCCATCGCTGGAGTGTACAAAGCTGCTGCCAAGGAAATGATTCCCTTTGAAGCACTAGTTTTGGGTGTGGGTCAGACATTCTGTGTGCTTGTTGTTTCCTTCTTAAGGATTTTAGCGACTTTGTAACTGGTTGCCCTTTCCAGCATGGTCAAAGATGTAAATTTGGATTTAAGCATGGCGGTTAACCATGACTGCCCAGTATTGGAGCCTTGAAACATCACTGTCAATATGATTGATGGATTTCAAGTCCGTAAGATTGCCTATATCTTAAAAGAACCACTCACTGGCATCCAGGTGTAGTTCTTCAGTGCCCATGATAAACCTGCTGCATGCAGCTGGAATACAATAAGGGTTTTACATGCCGTGGTCACCAGCTGTTTCATAAGACATTGGCAAAAAGAAGTGACTGATTCTCCGAAATCCACTAAATACAGCATTGCAACAATTTTACAATCGTTACCATTTCTGGAATTACAGTACAGTTTTCTAATGAATTTTTTCTTACAAAAGGTAATCTACGATAGAAGAACAAATATGCACTCTACTCTGCACCTTCTTTTTTTTAAGGGTTGTTTTTAATGGTTAACAGCACCCAAAACAGATCCTCTTTAGGCACTTTTTAAATGATTTTAAAATTGTATTCACTTTTAGTGCTTTTGCTGCTAAACTGTTTTGCATATATTCTCATTCTTTTCCGATCGTGTAACCATACTTGAAGTGCATTTTTACTCAGTTCTTTTCAGATTGTCTTGCTGTCGCGCTAATACTAAATCTGTACCTTTTTTAAAAGGAAATCAAGTTGAAGTATGGCCAAAGCTTTTTTAGTCATACTTCTCAAATGGATAACAGGAGTGCAGTTCATTCTGCACTCCTGTGATCCATTTTCAGCTGACACTGGGCTGAAGTCACAGCCGCTCCAGGCTCTGAAAGGATCCCTACCATATGATCAGTAGCTACTCAGAAGCGTGGAACGGCAGCTGGCTCAGCCTCTTAGCGATCCTCTGAGAGCCTGATCCAGCCCCTCCTGCCCTCTCCACGGCTCAACGCTCCAGTGAGCACTGGAGGGGAGAGCAGAGAGCCGCTGACTGACAGTCAGCTCTCTACTGAGAGTGGAGGGGAGAACTAAGTGATTAGGTGTGTTTGATCGCTCAGTTCTCGGTACAGAGTCGGTGGGGGACAGCTGCAGCATCACCTAGGGGGAGAGGTGAGTATAAATGTGTTTTTTTTTTTTTTTTTTTTTTTTTAATCCCCAAACTTCTCTTTTACGATTGCATTACTTGCCATAGTCTTCATCACTTCATGTAAGTTAGCACTCCTATATGGCTTGCGAGTCTATGAAACACATAGTGATAGTTGTGTGATCTCTATCCGCATTGTCTTAGAAAGCAGGTTGTATCTGCAGCTTACAGACAGATTAATTTAGGCATCAAAAGCTGTCTTCTACTAGTGACAAATGGGTATATTTTAGCTGTGAGTACTGAATACACCACTGTGCCCTTCAGGAGACTTTTGGGGAAAAACAATCTCTTCCTTTTTTGAAGGCATCTAATTTGTGATGAAGCAAACCCATCTCTACCCAAGAACTCTCTTCCACACCATGTACTAGGCACCTCCCCGTGCTGGTAGTCCTGCTGCCTGCCGCTTTATTTTTTTTTCACTGCCACTTCTGCAAAGATCCTGTGCAAAAATATACTTTCCAGAAGGTTGAAGGTTGATTTTTAGGCATTCTTGGTATACACAGTGCAGACCACAATCCTTATATTGTGGGCAGACAGGTGCATTTGTTCCCCTAAAGCAGTGATGGCGAACCTTGGCACCCCAGGTGTATTGGAACTACATTTCCCATGATGCTCATACACGCTGCAGTGTAGCTGAGCATCATGGGAAATGTAGTTCCAGAACATCTGGGGTGCCAAGGTTTGCCATCACTGCCCTAAAGCTAGAAAAACCAGGATCCTAAACCTGGTGTCTGCATAGAATAGGACACAGAAGCTTTTATCGCATGGTGCATCAGTTAGAAAGGGGAATGTGGCAGGAGGGGGCAAGGTCAAAGCAAGTTGGTTAGTACATTTGCCACCCATGACTCAAATTTCCTGCTGAATTGACTGAAGTTTAGCCAGATAGTGATGACAGGGCTGCCCACAGCTTAAACAATAGTTGAATGGAAAATTATCAGCTGATCATTGACTGCATCCTAACAGGCAGTCACTGTTCAGGTATTCAAGCAGCTGTGAGTGTCATGGCTATCTGAATACAATTGCCAGCTGTGGGGATACGTCCTTCAAGATAAATCTATGTATGGTTAGCCCAAGTTGGGCAGCTTTAGTTAAAGTGACTGTAAACTCTTGCATATACCCAGTGCTGTGACTGGCCTCAGGTTATACACAGAGATGAAACCAATCCTCCTACAGAAGTTGTACTTGTTTATCTTCAGCAGTCTTTCCCCTATTTCCATTCAAAGTGCAGAATGTACACAGGATCTCTCAGCTGATAGCAGAGGAATAAAACAATGGACAAAAATGACACTTAAGCTGGCTACACATTATATAAGTTTTTTTTTTTTTTTTTAGATTTACCTTCAACTATATAGTGCAAGGGCCTGCCTGATTGCATACAAATTGAAAGTGTTTACGTTTGACTTCTTATTATATGATTTTTGGTAAATCTAAAGGAAGTTGTATAGTGTGTGGCCAGCTTTAGAGACAAGTACACTATAGAGGGATAGGATTTGTTCATATTTCATGTCTTAGGTTTACAACTACTTAAGTGCTCCTCAATGTACTGTGTAGACAAATGGTCTTACAACATCTACATTCACCATAAGAAAATGGCCTATGTGGCTGGTTTACATCCTGCAAGCACAATTTGGTGTGTCCTTCATTGAAAACAAAATGTGAGTATTGCCCTTGATGTAGAACAGTTGTCTTTGATGGATAATAGTTCACACTTAACCCTAATACACATATCACATTGTCATTGGCTTGTGCAAAAGTCAACAAGAAACTGCAACATTCAAATATGCTAAGCTGAGATCCTCAGACAGATCTTGTCACTCAGTTCCAAAGTTTGACATTACATTGCTTACAGTGATCAGATGACTTGTACACTTAGCCAGTGGGTAATCTGAGCTTCCATTTCTGCCTTGTATATTTGCTTTATTTTTCAATATGTTCCTGTATCTATAAAGAGAACCACTTAACATTGTATGTAAAATCCCTTGTACTGCCTATTATATGTAACTGGAAAAAAAAGTCCTCTCTGCTTATGAGAAAGCTTTGAAAAATCCCCTGCTGAGCATATACAGCATGTATCCTCATAATATATTATTGGGTGCCTCTTATGGGGGTAGCATAATGCAGTTGGTCTCTCTGCCTAGTAAAGCAGGAGGACTGTAGCATCATGGCTACCCTTAAAGTGGTTCTAATGGTTAAAGGTTTTATACATTCATGCATAAAGGTAAATAGAACTCTCTCGGTGCAGCAGCCCACACCCCCTCCCCCAAATACTTAGTAAAGCCCAATCTTCCTCCAGCGCTGTGCACAAGAGCCTCGGCTTTCCAGGGACTCTCCCTCCTCATTGGCTGAGACGGTAAAAGGAGCCGTTGTCAACCACAGCCAGTAAGCCAATGAAAAGGGGGGGGGGCAGGGTCGAGCCATGGCTCTTTGTGTATAGACATACAGAGCAGTGGCTCGAAAGCATGCCTGCCTGGGTACCCCCACAGCAAGCTGCTTGCTCTGGGGGGGGGGGGGGGGGGTCAGGAGCACTAACGGGAGACCCGAGAAGAGGAGGATTGGGGGAAGGTAAGTATTACATTTTTGTTATTTTAATGTTAAAAAAATCGGAATCTTTATTCTCACTTTAAAGCCTAAATGTGCATGAGCATCTAGAACCGCCTTTGAAAACTTTTGCTGGATGTACAGATGCCCATTGACAGCAATTGCAAGATGTGGCTGTACGTAGGTAGGCACCAGCCTAAAGTACTTGCACAAGCAGATGCCCCGAACGCAGCATGTCTACATTTGGAGTATACGTCCCTGGGGAATGCTTTGCACAATCTTGAAATTCCTGCCAATAGGCGGGTGTATGAAATGGCTGTGGGTCCAGTGGACGTTTTTTTTTACAGAGGTTCTGGATGCTCATGCACCATATATGGCCCCCTTCCAGCTGTGTATGTGCCCTAAAACAACCCTTATCAGCATGATGTATTCTTTATCTGACTGCCAGGCATGCCCCATATGCCATTCAGGTCTCTTGCACCATCCTTATAGCACACCAGCCAGTGTGTAAAGGCCGTTTTATTTGAAGCTGGTTCTCTTGCTTGCATTTTCATGCATTTGTTTGGAATATTATTGCTTATGAAAGCTTTTGTCATTGTATACGAAATCATCCTTTTTATAAAATTTATATTGATTTTGTTGAATATGTTATAGATTTCTCTTTCTGAAATATGCAATTTGTAAACTAAAAATGAATTCAGATTGTAACTCTTTATAGTCTAATATTGTCTAGAAGAGTCTGCTGTATGCATTGTATATGATCCTTGGTGCCGGGGGGTGAAAATAGTTGTCTTACCTGTATATTCATATCTTCCGGTGGAACCTGCTAGTGGCAAAGCAGCATTTTTTGTTTTCTCACACCTAAAGCCTTTGTTTTGTGTGTCAGTGTCTCAGGAATTCATCTGTGCACACTTTATAGATTTAATTTGTGCTTGAAACATTATTTTTAGAAGAAGGCCAGCAATGACAGCCCTTATAATCCTCTTATGACAGCTGCACTTTAAGGCACACAAAACAAGGCCCAAAGAGAGCCTAGGGCACATTGGATGAATGTCAGCCTGTATCCACCGCAAACGTAAAAAAAAAAAAAAAAGTAATTTGTGGGCAGACTGGCCCTTTAATGCTGTTCGAGTGCATACTGGCAAGCTATATCGTGGACCTTCTAGGCAGCCCAGAAGCGGACACATGGCAGCCTGACAACCCTGCTGCTAATTGCAAGGCAGTAGCGAAATAGGAATGGTTGTTAGTGGCAGAATGTCATTTTAGGGAAGATTTACTGAAACTGGTGCAGCTGTGCATAGTAACCAATAAGCTTCCAGGTTTTATTGTCAAAACCTAGTTTAGTAAGCTGAAGTTAGAAGCTGATTGGCTACCATGCACCAGATTCTGTGTTCACCAGTTTTAGTAAGATTTCCCCTTTGTCACACGTGAATAAAGTAAAAACAGAAAAATGTAAACACTGCCTTGGGTAGAACCCAAGGCAGCGCCCCCTCAACACAGTGGGCACCATCCTGCACCTGTTTTAGCATGCAGATTGGTGTGAACAAGCCTCTAGGGCAGGGATAGCGAACCTTGGCACTCCAGATGATTTAGAACTAAATTCCCCATGATGCTCAACTACACTGCAGAGTGCATAAGCATTATGGGAAATGTAATTCCAAAACATCTGGGGTGCCAAGGTTCGCCGTCACTGCTCTAGGGTTTTCATACACTTTGGGGTGTATTTGGGGAGCTATTCATGCAAGTACATTGTTTTGTTGTGTGTGCATACCAGCTAAATCAAATGCTACTAGGCTATTTTCTCACCTGGGCAGAGGTTCTTCATTCATAAGAGTAGTGTGAATTAAAAAATACCACATTGTGGCCATTAGATGGCGCTGATGATCAAAAGAAATAAATACTATATAGTGTCAACGCCATCTAGTGGCCATAAGGTATATTACTGAATCACGTTATTCTTATGAATGGTGAACATCTGCCCTGGTATGAATGGTGAACATCTGCCCTGGAGACAAAATAACACAGTAACTTCCAATTTTGCTGGCATTCGCACGTAACTTCCAATTTTGCCGACATTCGCACAGAATGAAGGTGTCCTGCCGGACGGATAGCTCTACAAATTTTTTTTTTTTTTTTTTGATTTATAAATACCCCTTCATATTTTGAGACCTTCACACGTGCTTAAAAATCTGTGCAACACATACAATCACTTGTCAACTTTTTTTGTTTTTTGAATCCTGGTGTACTGGATTATAGGTAACTGTGCTAAGATTAAGTGTTATACAACTGCGCAGACACCTCAATGCTTCAGTATGACCTCCTTTTTACATGACCGAGAATGATACAGATAAGCCTACATTAGTTGGACAGTGCAGTATTTGTTGACAAACCCAGGAATGTTACTATGCCCGTGATAAAGCATTAACATTGCTGTTTGGGTTTGGCCATAACCAATGCGAACGTGACACTCCATAGAACGTTCGGTTTTATTGTGCAGAGCATTCCTCAATGGCATACTGTAATACCAAACCATCCTTCAGCAGAATCGCTTCTCCTACAGATATGCCTATTCATGCACCTTTGATGATAATTCATGATCAGTTTAACCTGTACAATAGAGTGATTTGTTTTAAAGGTAAAATTTTTATTTTTCTACTAATGTTTCTTATTCTGGTGTTTAATGTGTTTATATAATCAATAAAAGGTTTGAGTAATATACCTGCATTTTATTTTCATCGGTTTGGTAGGTAGTTCCTCAGTTACAGAAAACTTTAGTGTGGAAAAATGAATGGATAACTGCCAAATAGGAAACTTTTAATTATTTAATCTTAAATGTCAAAATACCACATTATAGGCGTTATTTGCACAGACATATTTTCTTCACAGCCGTGGATATCCTATCAAACGGTACATGCAATGTACAAAAATAGCTTGTACAAATAACTTCAGTAACAAAATCATATTCCAGTTAGTATGATGCAGTCTTCAACTTGTTTACAAGGATCACCATGGAATAGATTTTCCTTCCCAGTCCACAAAAGTGCCACTTTGTTCCTCACTCAGGGAATAGATTATTTTCAACATGGCACTAATGCTGTCTTCTTTAGTGAGTGGTGCCTGGATTAAAACATAGGGGAAAAAAAAGAAAATCACATATACTGTAGGGGTAATTTACTAAACCTGGAGTGCAAAATCGGGTGTAGCTTTGCATAGTAACCAATTTCCAGGTTTTAGTGTCAAAGCTTAATTGAACAAGCTGAAGTCAGAAGCTGATTGGCCACCATGCACATCTGCACCAGTTTTTGCACTCTCCAGTATTAGTAACTCAACCCTTGTATACTTTACAAGTTTGCCTCCTCTCAGTGTTACTCAAATTTTTTTTTTTTGCAAGGAAGCCAATCAGAATATAGATGGGAAGGCCTGAAAAAGTTTTTTTTTTCAATTTTTCTGGAAGAAAAAACACTTTGGAGAAAAATGGGAAAAAAACAAAAAAGTGTGAAATATATTTTGTGATAATAAAAATATATTTCTGAAATGGTATTCAAACTTTATAGCATTAACCACCTAGCCGGACAAGTTTACCTTTGTAACAGAAAAAAATAAATAAATGCGCATCTTTTGGCAGGTAAAAAAAAAAAAATAAAACTGGATTTTCGCAAGAACTTACCGTAAAATCCTTTTCTCTAAAGTCCATTGACAGACGCAGCCTACGTACTCCATTAGCCATTGGGTTATGCTGCCTCCTGCAGAAGTAGTTCTAGGCAGGAAAAAAAAAAAATTCTCCAGGCCCACGGGGCTGTCCCCATAGGCATAACCCACACCCTCTGCTCCAGCAAACCAGTTCGTTGTAAGCAGTGAAGAAGAGACAAAAAAAAAACATCCCCATATCAGGGGGGCGGGTGCTGCGTCTGTCAATGGACTTCAGAGAAATGGATTTTACAGTAAGTTCTTACAAAAATCCAGTTTTCTCCATCGTCCATTGACAGACGCAGCCTTCATACTTCATTAGCCATTGGGACGTCCCAAAGCAGTGTAGGCATGAGGGGGTGGAAGAATGCAACCAGAGAGTAACGTAAACTCCAAAGGCTAAACTTGGCCAACTGCGAACATGAAGCTCAACCAAGAACAACATGAGCTCACCCAGGCAAAAAACCCCCTAAAGAGAAATAAACTATTCTCATATGAAACAGCAGCCTGCAAAACCTTGCGCCCAAAAGAAGCATCCAAAGATGCCAACAAATCCACCTTGTAGCATTTTGTAAAAGTGTGCACAGACGACCAAGTCGCTGCCTTACAAACTTGCACTACTGAGGCCTGATGGCGACAAGCCCAAGAGGCACTCAGCGCTCTGGTAGAATGAGCCTTCACAGGGAAAGGAGCAACCGTCTGCCTGATCCATCTGGATATGGTCACAGCAGACGCAGCCAAACCTTTCCGAGGTCCTTCGGTAAGAACAAAGAGTCAGATTTTTTAAAAGACTCAAGTTACTGTCAGATAAACCCTTATCACCCGAACCACATCCAAAGACTGCAAGGCAATTTCCCTGGGATTCTTGGGCTTAGGACATAATGAAGGCAACACAATGTCTTCATTTAGATGAAAATCCAACACCACCTTAGGGAGGAAAGACGGATTAGGTCAGAGGACCACCAAATAAGGCAAACGTCAGGACAGCGCCGCCAACTCAGACAGACACTCTGTGAGCAGAAGTAATAGCCACCAGGAAGGCAACCTTCTGTAACAAAGAAAGCAAGGAAATCTCCCTAATATTCTCAAAAGGAGGCTTTTGAAGAACAGAAAAAAACAGATTGAGATCCCACGGAGGCAACGGAAGGAGCCAGATGACTCACCCCCCTGAATAAAAGTGCATATCAAGCTTTATCTCCTCGCCTTCCAGGACGGCCCAAACATGAGAGAATGATAGGCTCCTCCTACCGGAAACACAATCAATCACAGTTGTTAAAAGGCCCCACCCTTCCCTCTGCCCTCACTATAGATTGTGTTTCTTCCTATGAAACATTTGTTGTTTTCACTGACCTGCAGACTTTGGAAGTCAGATGGTCCCCCTGTGAGCCAGGTTCAGAAAATTGCCATGAGAGCTGAGCTCTACCTGCCGCCTCCTCAGGCTTCTCACAGGTCGCCCTTATGCTTGAAAACCGTCGGTCACCTGGTGTGTCCCTCTAGGTTTGTCTCCGGCGCCAGCAGCTCTCCTCCATAGAAAAATTTTGAAAAGCCCGCCGGACTGGCGTCTCAAGCCTCATCCTCAGACCAGAACTTCCGGTGCAACGTCAGGACGCCACCGCATGGATGCGGAAGACTAAGGTGGAGGAGACACCGGAACCGCTAGTGAGCGGTAAAGCAGACTCCCAGGCTACAGGAGCCCGGACAGCTGCAAGGGAGATGAAGCCCTCAAAACTCACCCTCCGGGAAAGGAGGAGGGGCTGGGCCAGGTGTCGGCAGCCAAACCCAGGTCGGAACCGGGTAAGTGCTGCAATGCATCCTTGCATGATGATTTTGCAAGACTGCTGGTACTGACATAGAAAATGCCTGGAAAATCCCTTCTCCCTGACCTTAGTCGGACTTACTTAGTGTCCTTTCTATGGTCTTCATACATTTAAGTTGGGAAGAGTGATACCTATTTTAATTTTGTATCCTATTTAATTTTGTATCCTGTCTTCCAGAGTCCCAGAGCGGTTCTCAAGAGACCTCTACTACTACACCAGCCTTATTAGACTCCGTTGCCCTAAGAAGTGTGGTAATTGTGCTGATAGATTACCTAGTTCCCACACCAAGCCTTTCTGCTACAAGTGTATCTACAAATTAGCAGGAAAAGAATCCTCGGCCCTTATGAAAGACTTCTTAAAGTCTGTACAAGAAGAAATCCTGACTACAATTCAGTCAGTACGCTCTTCATTGGGAACTCCAGGAACCTCAGAACACAGGGAACCTCCTGTAGTGGAGGGTACCTCTTCACAGGAAAGCGGTTTATCTAGGGCAGGACCCTCGGGTCTAGTACCCTCATCCCAAAATCTCCCTTCAGCTCAGCTTAGAAGTAGAGTATCAGCAGAGGAAAACCGCTCACACTCCCAAACCAGTTAAGTCGGTGAGGGAGAACCAACTAGAAAGCTGTTTGGTTTGGAAAACATGCAGGGGCTCCTTCAGGCTGTTTATGCCTCTGAAGAGATACCCGATCTGCCAAAAGAAACCTCAGCCCAGGATAGACTCTATAAAGGGCAAGGGAAGATCCCTTCTAGAGCTTTGCCTATCCACCAATCCCTAAAGGGATTAATCCTTCAACAGTGGCAACGGCCAGAAAATAGGTTGAACAGACCAGGATCCTGGAAAAGGAGATTTCCTTTTAAAGAAGAAGAAATAGAAACATTTCTGAAAAATCCAAAGCTCGATGCACCACTGGCACAGGTGACAAAAAGGTCAGACCTCTCCTTTGTTGATACAGACAGCATAAAGGATGTCATGAACCGTAAGGCAGAGTCCCTACTGAGGAAGGCCTGGGATGCCAATGCTTCAGCAATGGCCCCAGCGTTAGCTGCTTCCTGTGTGGCAAGGAATGCCTTCTGTTGGATCGACAGATTGAACAAAAACCTGCCTCAGCCAAAAACCAAAGACTTGCAAGATTCCCTTTCAGTAATAGGGAAAGCAGTAGCCTATCTGGCAGATGCAGCAGTGGAATCTGTTATAGCATCCGCCAAGACTGTGGCTCTCCTGAACTCCGCCAGAAGAGCCATTTGGCTCAAAGAGTGGGAAGGGGACTTTACCTATAAGACAAAACTCTGTGGTTTGCCTTTTGAAGGGTCCCTACTATTTGGGTCTGGTGAGGATGAAGTTCTGACCAGGTCCTCGGAGAAGGGGAAAAAGTTTCCTGCAAAATCCAAAAAAGAGGTTGCCAGGAAATTTTTTCGTGGCCCCCTGGAACAAAGCATAGGAACAAAAGAGAGCCTGCCAAAAGATGGGTTTTTTGGAAAGGAAGACAAACAGTTTGCTCTTCCCTTCCTCTTCAGGCTCAAGGGATAACAAGTGATGTCAAAGTGGGGGGGGGGGGGGGCAGACTAAGTCAATTTCTGGCCCAATGGGAAGAAATTTCAGTCTCCCCTTATATTAATTCCCTTATACAGGAAGGTTACCGCCTACAATTTGCCTCGATACCTCCTGTAACAATAACTCTTACTCATGTCCCCAAAAAGATTCAGATAAAAGAAGCCCTACTGCAAGGAATTCAGGAACTGGCAGGACAGTTGGTGATAATTCCAGTCCCAGAAGATCAATTCTTCCAGGGTTTCTACTCCCATGTATTTGTGGTCCCAAAACCATCAGGAAAATATCGCCTAATAATAAACTTGAAAAACCTCAACAAATTTCTACTTTACAAAAAGTTTTCAATGGAAACCATTTATTCAGTACGAAAGAATCTACTGAAAGACGTTTTCAGGACTACGCTAGACCTCAGAGATGTGTACCTGCATGTCCCCATCCACCAGGAACATCAGCCTTTCCTGAGGTTTGCGATAGTGACAAAAGAAGGGACTACTCACTGGCAGTTCAGAGCACTACCCTTCGGACTAGCGGCCAGTCCAAGAATCTTTACAAAGATCCTGGCAGAGGCGGTGGCCCACTTACACCTTCAAGGGATAGCCCTGATTCCCTATTTAGACGACCTACTGATTTTTGGCAAATCAGCAGCTCAAGTAAACTTGGATACCAAACAGGTGATAGACTTCCTACAAAAGTTAGGATGGCTTCCTACAAAAGTTAGGATGGCTTATCAACCTGGAAAAGTCATCCCTGAATCCTACCCAAATACAGACCTTCCTGGGGTTCCAGGTAGACTCAAGGTCTCAAACTTTTTCTACCCATAGAAAAAAGGGAGAAAATAGTTTCCTCAGTTTTAACCCTCAAGGAGGCTCCCTCCTGTTCCAGAAGAGAGATTTTAAGAGTCCTGGGACTAATGTCGGCCAGCCTCCCAGCAGTTGTGTGGGCACAACTCCACGCAAGAGAGCTTCTCTTCTTCCATCTGTCCTCCTTGGGACAGAAAGACAGAGTCCCTAGACGAATGTGTCAATCTCACTCCGCAGGTGCAGATATCTTTGGATTGGTGGACAAACCCAAACAACCTGGGAGAAGGCAGACCCTGGGGGCAGTGGAATCCCATAAAGATTACCACAGATGCCAGCACGAAGGGTTGGGGAGCTCACCTGGAGGGGGCTCAGGCACAAGGGATCTGGGACAAAAGAACAGCACAAGCCTCGTCCAACTTCAGAGAGTTGAAGGCAGTGGGGGGAAGCTTTAAAAGCTTTCCAAAAGTTCATTTTAAGTAGAGAAGTTCTGATTCTGTCGGACAATACCACAACTGTTGTCTATCTGAATCGACCAGGAGGGAACAGGTCAAGTCCCCTCTTAGCCCTGACCAAAGAGATCCTGGGGTGGGCCGAAGAGAGGATAATTTCCCTTGTGGCCATTCACATCAAGGGAAAGCACAACTCACAAGCAGACTTCCTCAGCCGTCACCTTATAAAAGAAGGAGAATGGGAACTAAGTCCCAAAATCTTCCAGTTAGTAGTACAAAGGTTTGGGAACCCAGAGATGGACCTGTTTGCCTCAGCTCAAAACAGGAAGGTAAAAAGGTTTTTCTCCCTCATACGGACCAGAGGAATGGCCGGATTGGATGCACTAGCCCAACCATGGCAGTTCAATCTAGCCTATGCCTTCCCCCCCCCCCCCCAATGTTAATTCCCAGAGTCTTACAGAAATGAAGTCAGTCTCAGAATCTGCAATTAATTCTAATTGCCCATTGGTGGCCGAAAAGGCCTTGGTTTGCCATCCTGAAAGCCATGGCATCTTCCAGTCTCCCCAGACTTGCTGTCTCAGGGACCAGTGTTGTGTTCGGACCCAGGATTCTTCCAGTTGACAGCCTGGTTACTGAGCGCCAACTCTTAATTTCAAAAGGCTTCTCAGAAAGAGTAGTGGACACACTCTTGCTGAGCAGAAAGCCAGTTACGAAAAAGATTTATACAAAAGTTTGGAAAAGGTTTTGTACCTGGCGTAGGCAAAAGGATTTTGCCTCTACCTCTATTCCCACGATCCTAGAATTCTTACAAGATGGAGTAGATAAGGGTGTGGCAACTAACACCCTTAGGGTACAAATAGCGGCTCTTTCAGTATTTTTGGACACTAGTCTGGCAAAAGAGCAGTTAAAAAATTTGTTGGCTAGACAGAGGGTTACCCCTATTGTAAAAGACAGGTTCCCCCCTTGGGACCTGACCAGGGTCTTAGAGGCTTTATCTAAGGATCCCTTCGAACCTTTAAAGGAAATTTCCCTTAAATTTTTGTCTTTGAAATTGGCCTTCCTGCTAGCCATTACAACAGCAAGAAGAGTAGGGGACCTACAAGCTCTCTCTATTAAAGAACCATTTATGGTGGTTTTTCCAGATAGAATTGTCCTAAAACCAGATCCCCTGTATCTGCCAAAGGTAGCATCCTCTTTCCACAGGACACAGGCGATAAATCTACCATACTTTTGTGATAATCCCAAAAATAGTAAGGAAAAGGAATTCCATTGTATTGATGTAAGAAGAGCCCTTCTCACTTATTTGGAAAGGACCAAAACCTTCAGGAGATCCAACCATCTTTTAGTCCTTCACTCTGGGCCCAGAAAGGGACTGCAGGCCTCCAAGCCTTCAGTGGATAGGTGGATTAGACAAGCAATTACCACCTCTTATGAGGCATCCGGTGTTCCTGCTCCAACTAAGATTAAAGCGCACTCAACAAGAGCCCTAGCTACATCCTGGGCCGAGAAGGCTGGAGCATCATGGGAACAGATCCGCAGTGCAGCCACCTGGCCCAGTCACGACACATTCCTGAAGCATTACCGTGTAGAACTACTGTCTCAACAAGACCTAGCCTTTGGCCGAAAGGTCTTACAGGCAGTGGTCCCACCCTAAGGTAGGCCTATGGGTAATCTATTATCCTCATGTTTGGGCCGTCCTGGAAGGCGAGGAGAGAAAACTTTCCGTTAGTTTACCGGTAACGGTCTGACGAGCCTTCCAGGACGGCCGGCCTATTCCCGCCCTGTTAAAAGGGTGTAGTAACAATAGATAAAACCTAGGTGGTAAGTACCTATAGAATTATTGAAACACTTCCCTTCGGAAAGGGTTGTGGAAGATACTTTTTTACAACTGAGGGGCAGAGGGAAGGGTGGGGCCTTTTAACAACTGTGATTGATTGTGTTTCCGGTAGGAGGAGCCTATCATCTCTCATGTTTGGGCCATCCAGGAAGGCTCGTCAGAAAGACCGTTACCGGTAAACTAACGGTAAGTTATTAGTAGCCAACGGACGTTGGAAGTAAATAGCCAAGGCCGACACGACCCTTGATAGCATCCAAAGCCAACCGTTGCTCAACCCCTTCTATAAAAAGGGCCAAAACCCTAGCTATAGAAAACAAGCGAGGGTGCAGCTGCAGCAATTCACACCATGAAATGTACGATTTCCACATACGATGATAGGTCTTCCTAGACATCGATTTCCTGGCCTAAGTGTAGGAATCACTGAGTAAGAAAGGCCTCTATCCCTCAACAGCCAAGCCGTTCAAGCCAGCGACCGTAAAGCAGGATGGAGGATCGGTCCCTGAAATAGCAGATCTTCCCGCAGAGGAAGTCTCCATGGAGGATCTACAACCATTTTTACCAGGTCTGCGTACCAAGACCACCGAGGCCAGTCTGGTGCCAACAGAAGGACCAAAATGCCTTCCACCGCCACCCGGTGAAGAAACCTCTGTAGGAGTACTAGTGGAGAGAATGCATAAATCAGCTGAAACTGGCTCCAATGAGCCACCAAAGCGTCTGTGGCGTCAGCCAGAGGATCCCGAGACAGGGCCACAAACCGCTGAACTTTTCTGTGAAGGCGAGACGCAAACAGATCAACCTCTGGAGTCCCCCACCCGACACACAGGAGGTGAAACACCTCCGGATGAAGGGACCATTCCCCTTGATCCAGCACCTGACGACTCAGGTAATCCGCCTGCCAAATTTTCCACACCTGGAATGTGGACTGCGGAAAGAGCCGGAACATTGTCTTCTGCCCAAACCAGAATCTGGGCCACTGAAAATAACTTGTCCACTGACCAGGACCGAAAATCGATCTTGAACGAATCAGTTTGTGAACCCATTTGTCTAGAATAAAGGAAGTCCAGGGTTCCTGAAAGAAGCGCAGATGTCCCCCCCCCACCCCAAAAGTGGGTGAGGGCGCCCCTTCATGCTGAAGAGGACTGGTCCTGGGCTTGCCCCATTGCTTCTTAGTCCCTCCAGAAGCTCTGAAAGGCTTACCTTTTTCGTGTGGCCCGGAGGCACGAAGAAAACGCCTATGAGCGGTAAAAGGCCCCCGCTTAGTACGGTGTGTTTTACCTTTAGAGGATTGAGGAAGAAGAGTACTCTTCCCACCAGTCAGACCCTTGATCAACTCATCCAGTGAGTTGCCAAACAATCGCTCTCCCAGAAAAGGAAGATCTGTCAGGGCTTTCTTGGAAGCCTGGTCAGCCGACCAGCTCTTCAGCCAAACCATGCGTCTTAGGGCAATCCCCACAGCCGAAACCCTGGCCACCAGGGGAGCCGCATCCAAAGAGGCATCACACAGGAACACCAGGGCCTGAGCCATGTGGTCCATAAGTTCCATCAGCTCCGGGGGGAGCTATGTTAGGGTCCAAGTTCCCCTTCAAAACCTTAATCCATTCCGTAATCGTCTGATACTAAAACAGACAAAAAAAAACGGTTTTAGAATAGAACCCAGCAACACATGAAGATGGCAGAAAAGGGATTCCACCCGCCTGTCCACCGGATCCGTAAAAACCGGGGAATCTTCCACAGGCACTAAAATAGATTTGTTCAACCTGGAACCAGGCTGATCAACCTTAGGCGGTACCGTCCAACGGTTGGAGACCGCCTCAGCAAAGGGATAACACACTTAGGCACTACTAGCACGTGCTTGATGCGCCACCATTTGTCATTAACAATATCATGAAAATTCTCGGGACAAGGGAAAACCTTGCCCGATTTTTGGGTCTTGTGGGAGCCAAAAGACACCCGCGTCCCTGCCGGCGTGGGCTCATCTGCCATTTTTAAAGTTTCCCTTACTGAAACAATCAGGGCTTCCACCAAAACGCGTTCCCGCGCTGCAGCTGAAGACAGGTCCTCTTCACCATCAGATTGCGAGGACAGCGACCCCTCATGTAGGGGGGCGTCCGTGGCGAACATATCAGCCTCTTGAAATCGGTGGACCTCACCAATAATGGAGAAGGCAGTGGCCATTTTCGGCTAGTAACCTTTTTCATTACAAAATCAACCTTGGTCGCCAGGCTTTCCAGAGCTGCTGAAATTGCAACCAGCGACTGCGATCTGGACGGTCTGGGTGTCGCATTAGGCGGGTCCGAGGGTGAATTTACTGCCTTGGACTCCATATTCAATGTAACAGAAAAAAGGAGT
This sequence comes from Pelophylax lessonae, assembly GCF_965119305.1. NCBI lineage: Eukaryota > Metazoa > Chordata > Amphibia > Anura > Ranidae > Pelophylax > Pelophylax lessonae. The sequence goes on along the minus strand of NC_138777.1, from coordinate 175,711,189 downwards.
ACTGTCACTTTATACACTTGCCGACTGCCGCATGACTTTTTACGGCGGCGGTCAGCCCCTTCTGGGCAAAGTGACGTATATATACACACACGTCACTCGCCCGCGAGCCAATAGGGGGCGAGCGCGTGCCACCGGAGGCGCGCTCCCGCCCCCGCTCGTTCATGGACATTCCAGCGCGAGTGACCGGCGGCTCGGATGTCCGCCGGCCACCAACGATCGTCCGCTGCAGAGGGAGAAAGGCAGGTGGCTGATGTAAAAGCCACCTGTCATTCTCCCTGGTGTAACTGCAGAATCATACGATTCTGCTATTTAGGATCGTATGTCTCTGTGGTTACATGAAAAGCCACGCCCCTTTACAGTAAGAAGCACACCCCTAGGGACACATTTAACCCCTGCCTCTCCAATAAAGTTAACCCCTTCCCTGCCAGTGTCATTTTTACAGTAACAGTGCATATGTATAGCACTGATTACTGTAGTAATGTCACTGGTACCCCCAAAAGTGTCAAAAATGTCAGTCAGTATTGCGTTCCCCCCCAAGACCACCGAGAGAGAGGCAAGGGGGGTTACATTTACTCACCATACCATGGACCAGGTGGGCTCCGCTCCGGGAAGAACCACCTCCCACCCGGAGTGGGAGTGCTGCCAGCCAAAGGGGTACGCTGCGACTCAGGGCGTTCCGGGTCGCCGCGTCCTAGCGAGACATCCACTCGCAGGTTAGTCCCCATCCGGAAAGGGCAATCGTCGTGGCAAGGCTTAGTGCGGGACTATAACCTGCTCACGCTCGTAGGCCAGGCTGGGAGACCTTAAGGATCTAGATTATCCAGTGCAAAACCCCAGCTGGCATTGCTTGTAGATCACCAGGAGGATACCCCCTGAACACTAACTAGCAAAGTGAGTAAAAGATAAATAAAACAAAATATTCTGAAAGGAATAAAAAACTGAGACCGAAGTCCCAGCAGGAAACCTAGGTCCTACTCCTTCTGTAGGCAGAAACAAATTGGTTTGCTGGAGCAGAGGGTGTGGGTTATGCCTATGGGGACAGCCCCGTGGGCGTGGAGAATGAATTTTTTTTCCCTGCATAACTCAATGGCTAATGAAGTATGAAGGCTGCGTCTGTCAATGGAGGATAGAGAAATGTGCATTTATTTTTTTTTAATGAGACTGCAAGAGCATTGCACCCATGATCAGCAGATCACAGGTGCAATCTCAGGCTCCTGCAGACTGTCAGTGTAGATATCTGCCCATACCCTATATGGACAGGCAGTTACAGAATGACGGAAAGAATCAATGAACTACCTAGAGCCCTCATATTGTCCCGATAGTTAATTGAGAACTACAAGCAGTCAGCCGCTATGGCTAATTGTAGTTCCCCCATTCACAAAATGCTGAATGAATGATGCAGCCGAGCGGATGGAGCTTTTTTTTTTTTTTATTCTGGCAGTGGGTGTGGGGAGAAGTTCCCTGGTCCGCTATCACAACGTCGACTCAGGGGTGCGGAGGCTGCTGCATTTGTAGCATGTTACACCCTGGATACGGGCATAAAATGTAATAGACAGTTATCTTGTACTTTAATTAAAGGTTTCTGACACTTTCTGTACTTTATGTAAAGTCTTAAATTATTTCAAGTTCTCTATATGCATTCCTTTTCTCAAATTATTATTATTTTTTTTTTTTAAGAACCACTCAAAAGTTAAACCTTGCTATGGAGCCTAACTATTACACTTCCCAATGTCCATATTCTACTGGCACAAATAATGCCAGTTACTTACCCTTTAATTGGCTATTGCGGTTAAGAGGCAAATCTATTTGTTATTGTTATGATGCTGGTTTCTTGCGTTTGAGGGAAAGGGGGGGGGGGTTTACCTGTTCTCATGTTTAGTTGAAATGTTCTTAAAGCATTTGTTACCCTAAAAAAAGCTTGTGCTGTGTCATTTGGCCCCTTGTAACGACTAAAAAGAAAAACTTGGCTGATCCTCCCAGTTTCTACCCTCCCATCTGTAAACTGACCACAGTTTAACACGGCTGCTGAGCCCTAACACCGTGGTCAGTTTACGTGCTTCCGTCATCCGCAGCCTTGCACTATCCTCCCTGTGCTCCTCTCTGCTTGTCAGTGCCCGCCCCTTCCCCTCCTGCTGCTCTCCTTTATTTAAAAGCACCTAATCCCCTCTGTAATAGAATAATAACTTCCCGTGTTTGTGTTATAGAAAAAATTTGCGATCTGTACCTAAATCCGAGCGGCTCCCGGCGATAATGTGACCGCTCGGCTCTCTCTCTCCTCTCTTCCCCGGCTGACATCAGTGGCAGTGCTCGGCCCTGCCTGCTGGAGCTGTCAGCCGGGCAGAGGAGAGAGCTAAGGGGTCAGCTGATTGCCGGGAGCCGCTCTGATTTAGGTAGAGATCGCATATTTTTTCTATAACACAGACACAGTGACACTTAATGGTATATTACAGAGGGGATTAGATGGCTTTTTATATAAGTGTCCTAACAACCAATTTAACATATACATTCCTTGTTATACCATTTCTAATAAAAAAAAAAAAAATTAAAAAGCAAGTTTAGTTTATGTACTGACTAAGCTATACTTTTAGTTCAAGCATAATACTTGTATATACACTACAGTGTTAATCCTGCAAGCAAAGATGGGTAGTGTAAATCTAAGTAATGCAGCGGGCACAGCACTCTCTCATAAGTGTAAAGCAGAATAAAACAAAAAAAGGCCAGTAACTTTTGTTTTTTTTTCTTTTATATACACTGTATTTCACATTTCCAGGGTAACAAATTACTTTCAATTAGTAAATTTACCCCACACTGATTTTTTTTTTGTTCTCATGGCTTCAAAATTTCTGGAAATTTTACATTCACTGGAATTAATCAACCAAAGTACAAATATGAAGTCTGTGCTAAAAGAAAAACGAAGACTGCCTTTGCTGACCTCTTTCTGATCATGCTTTTGGCTGGCTCTAACGCAGATCAAATAACTTACTGGGACGCTTCTCTACAACAAGCATACAGCTCTGGGTTTCTGACTTCACTGAATACCTCGATGTTCCAGTTCAATGACTGAACGTACTGAAGCCAGTAACATCCAGGCAGGCGCAGGTCAACATTAGCAGCCTACCTGTATCTCTTGCTAGAGGATTTCTTTATAACCTACCTGATCACCTCCCATGTCTGTCTTTACCCATCCTGGGTGTATAGCAATTGAGATGATACCATCCTGTTTGTACCCTGTTGCCTGGCATCTTGAGAGCATGTTCAGAGCTGCCTACAGGAGAGATCAAAAACACAAAACATATTAAGATTTAGGTCTTTTGTAGGAATCCAGCAATTAATCAAGTTAGGCTGGCCCTACATGAATCATTTTTCAATGTGGATGGAGGAATCACTCCCGCCGTGCTATTGTGTTCTGACGGCAAGGAGACTCCCCCCACCCTCAGAATACACTGATTAGTGCTGGTGACACTGATCATTTGGGAAAACCTGACAGGCTGTTTGTACAGAAGTCGACTGGTATATTAATTTCTGTACAACCAACCTGCCCATACATGGATTGAAATTTGTCCGGCCCCTGCTGCAGCAGACAAATTTGGATCCGTGTATGGTCGCCCTTAGCCTGTGTTGCACTAAAGATAAGCCGCTTTAACATTTTGTCTAGATTTTACACTGTATTACCAAAAGTATATTGGGACACCTGCCTTTACAATGCACGTGACCTTTAATGGCATCCCAGTCTTAGTCTTTAGGGTTCAGTATTGAGTTGGCCCACCCTTTGTAGCTTTAAGAGCTTCAACTCTTCTGGGAATGCTGTCCACAAGGTTTAGGAGTGTGCACTGCCTATGAGAATGTTTAACCATTCTTCCAGAAGCGCATTTGTGAGGTCAGGCACTGATGTTGCAGAGAAGGCCTTGCTCACAGTCTCTGCTCCAATTCACCCCAAAAGGTATTTTATCGGGTTGAGGTTAAGGCCAGTCAAGTTCCTCCACCCAAAACTCACTCATCCATGTCTTTATGGACCTTGGGGTTGATATACTAAAGTCAATTAAACTGTGTACTATGCAAGTGCAGATGCTTTAGAGCAGGGGTGTGTAGTATGGTAAGCAACGGGTTAAGTTGCTGTCTGCAAAATGTTACAATTATGTATATGTCTGGGAGCTGGGTGTGGCTGAAGTTAGTTGCATGCTGATGTGCAGTGAATAAAGAAGCAACCTGTACAGCCTGTCTGTGTTAATACACTACATTTTGGCGACGAGGATGGCTAGCTTTCTGGATTTACCGGCTATCGGACCGTTTGATGTGTCTGGAGACCACACTAGTCTCTCACAGCGCTGGGACAAGTGGAAGAAGGGATTTCAGCTCTATGTTATAGCCACAGGAGTGACTGCATCCTGCTCAGAAGAGAGCCATGCTGCTGCATCTAGCTGGACCTCAAGTTCAGGACATTTTTGAAACCCTGGGAGCAACAGGGGAAGATTCAGACTATGAGACAGCCATGAATAGACTGAGTGAGTACTTTGAGCCAAAGAAAAATATTCCCTATGAAAGATATAAGTTTAGACAGGCTGTGCAAGAACTGGGAGAAACCACAGACAGTTATGTGACTAGGCTGAAATATCTGGCAAAGTCTTGTGATTTTGGGACTGTAACTGAGGAGATAATCAGAGATCAGGTCATAGAGAAATGCACATCTGTGCACCTCAGGAGGAGATTATTGAGAGAACCTAGTCTCACACTTACTAGTCTGCAGGAGATTGCAAGAGCAATTGAACTGTCTGAGCTCCAGGCTCTGCATATTGAAACCAAGAACACTGCATCTGTCAATACAGTCTCCAAACCTACCTATAATAATAGGAATATCTGGAGTAGAAAAGAGAGTTTTCCACAGAGGACTTTACATATCACCTGCAATAAATGTGGCAGGGAGCGACACACAAGTCAGGACTGCACTGTGGTACAGAATAAAATGTGCTTTGCTTGTGGAAAGACAGGTCATTTTGCAGCTGTGTGTAGAAGTACAACCAGAGATAACAAAACCAAAGGACAATCTGCACAAGTAAATGTTATAGCTGAGGATAAAGAGAGTGCTCCTGACTGTGAATTTATACTCTCCCTGTGTTCTCTGCAAGCCGGGACATTAACCATTAAGATTGGAAATACGGATGTGTCAGTGTTGATTGACTCTGCAGCTACATGCAATGTTATGGACTTGGCTTCTTGGCACAGTCTTAATGGCAGAGAAAATCACCTTAAATTGTGTAACACCACTAAACAGATTTATACTTATGGCTCCAGTACACCACTGCAACTTAAAGGCAAATTTTATACCTCTGTTCAAACACATGAGACTGGTCCTCCATTGCAGACCGAATTCTATGTTGTAGATGGCACAGGGTCGCCTCTGCTTGGTCGTCAAACCGCAATGGCACTAGGGGTGTTACAGATTGGCCGTGATGTAGGCAGCGCAAGAGTGAATATGGTGTCTCCTGCTATTTCTGCATTGAAAGAGGAATTTAAAGATTGCTTCTCTGGGTTTGGAAAATTAAAGGATTTTCAGTTGGAGCTTCACATTGATCCACATGTAAAGCCTATTGCACAGCCAGTACGCAGACTTCCTTATAGCCTGAGATCACCTGTTGAGCACAAACTGGCAGAGCTGCTAGACCTTGACATTATTGAACCTGTGGAAGGGCCCACTCCGTGGGTATCGCCGTTAGTTGTTGTACCAAAGGGCACAGATATTCGGATTTGTGTGGACATGAGATGTGCTAACCAAGCTGTGCAGTGAGAGAGACATCCAATTCCCACTATTGAAGATGTTCTACATGCAATGAATGGGGCAAGTGTCTTCAGTAAACTGGATTTGAAATGGGGTTATCATCAGATTGAATTGACCCCAGCATCTAGAGTCATCAATACATTTGCAAGCCATAAAGGTCTTTTTAGATACAAGAGGTTGATGTTTGGCGTACCGTCCGCACCGGAGGCCTATCAACATGTGATTCAGCAAGTGCTACATGGTTGTGAAGGCACGCATAACATTTCTGATGATATAATTGTGTGGGGAACAAACACACAGGAGCACGATGAACGTCTCCGTGCAGTGCTAAATCGCTTGAAGGAGAAAGGGTTGACATTAAATGAGAAGAAATGCACATTTCAAATGAATAAAATGACTTTTATGGGCCATGTGCTGTCTGACAGGGGCATTGGTCCGGAGGACTGTAAAATTAAAGCGGTGTCTGATGCCAGAAATCCTGAAAACCCTGCAGAAGTACGCATTTTTCTTGGGCTAGTGAATTACTGTGCCAAGTTTATTCCAGATATGGCGACTGTCAGTGAACCTTAGAGTGTTGACTCGCAAAGCAGTCCCGTGGAAGTGGGGCTTTTTGGAACAAGGTGCATTTGATGAACTTAAGAGACGGCTGACTTGCGCCACAACTTTGGCTTATTTCAATCCTACTGCACACACCCAAGTTATTGTCGATGCTAGCCCTGTGGGGTTAGGCGCCATCTTGGTTCAGAGACAATGCACAGGCGATTACAGGCCTATTCAGTATGCAAGCAGATCCCTCACTGATGTAGAGAGACGTTATTCTCAGACCGAGAAAGAAGCTTTGGCTGTTGTTTGGGGATGTGAAAGGTTTCACACCTATCTCTACGGCCTTGATTTTGAAATCATCACAGACCACAAGCCTCTGGAAGTGATATATTCGCCACGCTCAAAACCATCCGCCAGAATTGAGAGATGGGTTCTCAGATTGTTACCATATCGCTTTACAGTGCGGTACAGACCTGGACCGACTAATGCGGCAGATGCACTTTCCAGATTGCCTCAGTCTTCTGCACCTGTTCATAACCTGGCAGAAGAGTACATTCGTTTTGTGGCTACTAACGCCATGCCTCAGGCATTGACACCGCGGGAGGTTGAAGAATTGTCATCTGTGGATCCGGAAATTGCTCGGTTGAGGAAATGTGTAAGACAAGGGGTTTGGGTGGATTGTGACCCAAGCTATCACAGAATCAAACAAGAGCTGAGTATTGCAGGACAACTAGTTCTACGTGGCAATCGTAATCGGAGGGATATGTTGGAGCTGGAGAGAGTCCAGAGAAGGGCAACTAAACTAATTAGGGGATTGGAGGACCTTGACTATGAAGAGCGTCTACAATCGCTTGATTTATTCTCCCTGGAGAAGAGACGTCTGAGGGGGGACATGATAGCAATTTATAAATATCTTAATGGGGATCCCAGCTTAGAAAAAAAGCTGTTCAGTCGAAGGGATTCCATGAGGACTCGAGGGCATACAATGCGATTAGAGGAGAAGCGTTTTAATCACAGGCAACGTGGGGGGTTCTTTACTGTTAGGGCTACAAGATTGTGGAATTCTCTACCACAAGAGGTGGTTTCTGCGGGTAGTATGGTGGCTTTCAAAAGACTCTTAGACTTACATCTCAAGGATCAGAACATTCAGGGGTATGTGAGATGAGTACAGCCACACACACCTACACAGGTTGAACTGGATGGACTATTGTCTTTATTCAACCTCACCTACTATGTAACTATGTAACTATGTATTGTGATGCCTAAAGACTTACGGAAACGTACATTACATTTAGCCCATGAGGGCCATCAAGGCATTGTACGCACCAAACAAAGATTACGTGAGAAAGTCTGGTGGCCAGGAATTGACAAGGATGTGGAACGTTTGGTTTCTTCATGTCGAGCATGTCAGTTGGTGGGCAGCAAACCTAAACCAGAACCAGTAACTCACACTGTTCTACCTGAGGGACCATGGGAAGATTTAGCCATTGATTTGTGCGACATTCCATCTGGACACCATCTTTTAGTTGTTGTGGACTATTATTCAAGGTGGCAAGAGGTGGTAGTTCTCACTAAAGCTACATCATCAACTGTAATTGAGGGGTTGGAGAGCATTTTTGCATCTCATGGGTTGCCTAAACGGATTGTGAGTGATAATGGTGCCCAATTTACTTCTCAGGAATTTCAGGATTATCTGAAATCAAATGCTATTGAACATCATCGTACAACTCCATACTGGCCACAGGCTAACGGGGAAGTGGAACGCCAGAATCGAACCTTGCTGAAAGCTTTGCGGATTGCTCATTTAGAGAGAAGAGACTGAAAAAAGGAACTGTGGCGTTTTCTTTTGGCTTATCGCACAACTCCGCATACTGTCACTGGCGTTAGTCCTGCGGAACTTCTTTGTGGTCGCAAATTCAGGACAAAATTGCCAGACATTGGGGGTCCTCCTACAAGTCAGAAACCTTTTCGGCATATTGATGAGGAAAGGAAGATCCGGGCTGAACAGTATGCAAACCACCGCCGCCATTGTCAACCTAGTGGCCTTCAACAGGATGATAAGGTGTTGCTTCAAAGTGATCGGTTTAACAAACTGGCTCCGTCCTTTGAACCTGAGCCTTATGTTGTAAAGGAGAAAAGAGGTACTCAAGTGGTTTTAGAGGATTTAGATGGTCACACAAAAGTGCGTAATTCCTCATTTGTGAAGAAATTTATTGAGTCAGAAGGTCAAGTATCGGAAGATGGCGAACAGGCAAAGAGTAGTGATGATACTGCCAGTGATCCAGACTTCAATCCACAACCATCCACATCGGAATGGCCAAGAGAAAAACGAGCAACAAATCCACCGGCCTACCTTAAGGACTATGTGTATAGTCAGGAGTTTATAGTTTAAATTTTTAGTTGTTCATCCATGCATTTTGTTAATCTTATTAATACGTTGTGCATGTTATGTTTTATTCAAAGAGAGGAGGGAATGTAGTATGGTAAGCAACGGGTTAAGTTGCTGTCTGCAAAATGTTACAATTATGTATATGTCTGGGAGCTGGGTGTGGCTGAAGTTAGTTGCATGCTGATGTGCAGTGAATAAAGAAGCAACCTGTACAGCCTGTCTGTGTTAATACACTACAGGGTGTCAAATTCAATTTCATTGCGGGCCACATCAGCATTATGGTTGCCTCCAAAGGGCCGGTTGCATCTGTAAGACTATATAAATGCATCTAGTCTTTTTATCATAATACAGTAAATTACATCTGCATTTGATTATTACTGGTTTTAGTAATAACTTAAGACTTAAGCTGTGAAGGGCAGGTACAGACTGGCACGGAGCCCAACTCACAGTCCTATAGCAGATGATGAAAGTCCAAAAAGGAACTTCATTGGAGACTGCTCAGACCGAACATAGTTCTGCCATGGTGTTTTTTTATCTGAGCAGCCTCCAATAAAATGTCTTGTGAAGGATACCAGCTGTATTATTCCCATAATATGTCTAAGCAGATGTCCAGAGCACCTCTCCCCCCTTACATCAGAAGTCAAGAGTCCTCCACCCTCCCTTACATGACAACATACCCCCCTTACCTTGTGCTGCTGCTGAGAAGAAGCTGGGGGTGGAGCTGCAGGAGAGGTGTGAGGGGCACCTGAAATGGCCTGGAGGGCCAGATTTGGCCCATCGATCTTGTGTTTGACACATGTGATCAGGGCTCCTGTTAGAAATCACGGGGTCCCATATAGCCTTCCTGACACGGCCCCTTCCCTCGGCTGAAAGACTGAGGACATGGATTTATCAATCCCTTTCTCTGTAGCCTCAGCTGCAGAAATTAATGAATAGGAAGCACTTTGAGGCTTCCTGCTTATTTACAAACTGAATCATAGTAAACAGTTTACTATGCTTTACTGAAGAAGGAACACAGGAGTGATTGGTACTGATTGCTCACTGTGTTCATTCAGGAATGGAAGAGGCCAGTAAATTACATGTTTAGCAGTCCCTTGCCCCACTCTCCATCCTGAAACATCCCCGTGTGTCCGCAGCAGCTGCCGGCAGGTGAGTTGAGGAGGGAAGCCAGCGGTGCTGCGGGGGAAAGGGGCACACATCAGATAGAAGGGGTGCATGTGCTAGAACCAATCCCCCTGCAGTGCAGCTGGAGGGAGAAAGAAGAGGAAAGCTTGCAGCACTACAAGGGGAGGCAGAAGAGGATTGGTGTCTGCAGTAAAGCAGCACAGCCAGACCTGCTTAGTAGGTGCCCGGGCCCCCTTTTTGAACTAATGGGGTCCGGGCCCAGTACCGGAGGTCTGGCTGTACTATCTTATCAGTAGCCCTGCATGTGATCTAGACCTTAGTAAATGAGGGGAAGCCCTGCTGGCTTCCATTATCCAATCACATGCAAGCAAAAAAAAAAACCTTTTTTGATTTTTCTTCCGTGATGTCTGTGTCCCAGAATGCCCTGCTTGTCACTTCCGGTGCAGGCGCGTCATCCCGCAGCGGGTTCTGCGTATGCCCAGAAGCTGTTCTAATCCATAGGCAGAGAATGACGCGCCTGCATCGGAAGTGACGAGGGACACCGGTGCAGGCGCATTGACTATTGAGATTGATGACGCTCATCTCCCAGGAGTATAAAGGGAGGAAGTGGAAGGAAGGCAAGTTATTTTCAAAAAAAATCAGGTAAGTGGAAAAAAAAAAATTATAACTATCCAATTCTTTTTCAGGATTGTTTAATCTAACGGAAGGTGCAAAGTGAAAAAATAGGGTGGAACTCCGCTTTAAGCTCTGGCGCAACTGCACTTACAGAGTGCACAGTCTATTTGCCTTTAGTAAATCAACCTCAGTAGTTCATTGTGAATGACCCAGCTTACAACTTTCATCAAGACTGCTTAACAGAACTTGAATGCTGTGGTTCGAGCTTGGGGAATGACACAGTGGTGGTGAAGTCACAGTTATGGTCGACTTTCCTAATATAGGGGGTTTTAAGCACGACCCCTGACATAACAAAAGGGTCACACATAAAATTCAGTGAATAGTCAGTATCAGAGGCAGCAGACACACAACAGGATATAGTCAAAGACTATGTGCATGATACAATCGATAAAATGTACTACTTTTTTATCCTTTTGGAATTCTTTGCGTGCCTATAAAGTTCCAAACCCTTAGGGGAATCCTTTTCTTGCTATGGGCATGATACAGGAAATAGGCAGAGACTGCGGACATGCGGTCACAGAGACCGCCACAGACTGGGATCATGCTTCAGGAGGCTGCCAGACATCACTACTCTTACAGGACAAAAGGAAAACATAGATTAGTGTGGGGGCCACACAAAAAGTGCCAAAAGGGAAAAAGTGGCCCCTTGGCTGCAGATTGGCCAAAGGGGTTCTAAAGCCTTCAGAGATTAAGGATGAGAAATTATATCCATGTTTAAGAGTCCATGAGATTGGAAATTTTACACTTAAGAGAGACGTTGTGGATGGGTTGGCACCAAAATAAGAACCTGGAGTGAGATCCGCAGAGGCCCCATTTTGGAAGGAATTAATGACGATGCATTTCGTGGCTCTCAAATGGCCACTTCATCAGAATATGGGTGTAAACTTCTTATAAATTTACTTTTATTAGCAGCTGAATTTGAATTGCATAGGTATGCAACAGGTGCTGTAGTATGTTGTCTTCTAAATCTATATTACTTTTTCTAAAGGATAATAGAGGTGGTACAGTATTTAATAAGATGTAAATTGTACAAAAACTAAAATTTTACTGCTGCTATTGACCAAACTTCATCAGAACGTCTATAGGGTGCTCTACCCTACCTTGCTACAGCGGTAAGAAATAACTGGAAAATGACTGAATAGAGTAGGAAGATCTTCCAGAGATCCCAGCAATGCAGAGATGTGGACAATAGCCGACTTCCCAGTGCCTTCTGCTCTTTTCATCAGTCGGTGGAATGCCTGCACAGGTGGATAGAACGATAAATACATTTTAAAGACACCTATCAAATCAGTGCATTTTATATAAAGTGATGATTATTTTTGTAACCGTGTCATGATAAAACATGCTTTACCCAAGTTATATGGCAGTCAAAATTTTTAAATTCAGAAGTCAGAATTGCGCTGTTGCATGTGACCCCACTCCCAAGGGTCATTTATGGTCTTTTTCAAAAAGGCCATGCACATGATATTATGGAGAATGCAAAAAATAAAAACAGTGTAAATTGGATCATACAGAGGGTCCTGCAGGGATAGCCATACACACATTGATTTTTCCATTTAGGATAAATATCCCAGATGGAGGAATCTCCCTTACCGGCTATTTTATTCAGATGGCTGGCACCCCCAACTGTCTATCTGAAAAGTGGCAGCCAAAATGCAAGCCATGTTTGGAAGGCTTAAGTCTGCCCAGCAGTTTCTGAAATCTGTTGAGGTCACAAGAGTCTCCCTGCCAGAACTGTCCACCTAAAACAACAAAATGAGAACATTCTTTGAGGGAAAAAAAAAAAACAAATATGGTGTATATGTATCATTTTGTCAACAAAGTTACCCAATGATATGAGAAGGTTGGTTCTTCCAACCAGTGTCCCAATAAGCTAGAATTCAATGCCTTAAAGTGGAACTAAAGGGGTAAATACTAACCTATTCTCCAACAGTCAAACACCCCTTCATGAGCACCAGCATCTTCTCCCCGGCTTCTTCTGCATGCCAGTCTTTGGCCATCATGATTGTCTGCTGCAGGATGAAGTCAACCCTGTGCATGCACAAGAGTCCTTCATTTCGGACACAGTGGCACTGTACTAAAAACAAATGGAGCTGCTCCATGTACATTCCTCACAGGACTGCAATCAGGAGAGTAAGTGCACTTTGTTGAAGAGGAAACACTGCATGTCCCTTCTGCATTACAAGGCCTGCCTGTTCACAATTTTCTTTCTTTTTAAATTTAGTTAAAATTATATTTTAGCTGCAATTTTCCCCATTTACATGTTTTTAAATTGTTTTGATACAGTGTATAATATATACAGTAATAAATATATATATATATATATATATATATATATATATATATATACACACATACACACACACACACATATATACACACACCCCGATCAGCCATAACATTATGGCTACCCACCTTATATTTGCTAAAACAGCCCTGACCCATTGAGGCATGGACACTAAGGTAACATCCACATGAATGGCAGGACCCAAGGTTTCCCAAGAGAACATTGCCCAAAGAATCACACTGCCTCTGCCAACTTGCCTTCTTATACCGCATCCTGCTACCATTTCTTCCCCAGATAAGTGACGCACATGCACCCAGCCATCCACATGGTGTAAAAGAAAACGTGATTAATCAGACCAGGCCACCTTCTACCACTGCTCGATAGTCCAGTTCTGATGTTTATGTGACCATTGTAGAAGCTTTTGGCTGTGGACACGGGTCACCATGGGCTTCACAGCCCCATACACAACAAACTGCGATGCCCATTTTTTTCTGCTTTTACCACATCAACTTTATGGACAACATGTTCACTTGCTGCCTAATACATCCCACCAATTTTCATTGTAAACGAGATATTCCCTTTACCTGTCAGTGATCGGTGTGTGTGTGTACATTATATATATATATATATAAATATATATACACATATACATACATGCATGCATACATACACACACACACACAGTGCCTTGCAAAAGTATTCGGCCCCCTTGAACTTTGTGACCTTTTGCCACATTTCAGGCTTCAAACATAAAAGATATAAAAACTAATTTTTTGTGAAGAATCAACAACAAGTGGGACACAATCATGAAGTGGAGCGAAATTTATTGGATATTTCAAACTTTGTTAAATAAAAAAATGAAAAATTGGGCGTGCAAAATTATTCAGCCCCTTTACTTTCAGTGCAGCAAACTCTCTCCAGAAGTTCAGTGAGGATCTCTGAATGATCCAATGTTGACCTAAATGACTAATGATGATAAATAGAATCCACCTGTGTGTAATCAAGTCTCCGTATAAATGCACCTGCACTGTGATAGTCTCAGAGGTCCGTTTAAAGCGCAGAGAGCATCATGAAGAACAAGGAACACACCAGGCCGGTCCGAGATACTGTTGTGGTGGAGAAGTTTAAAGCCGGATTTGGATACAAAAAGATTTCCCAAGCTTTAAACATCCCAAGGAGCACTGTGCAAGCGATAATATTGAAATGGAAGGAGTATCAGACCACTGCAAATCTACGAAGACCTGGCCGTCCCTCTAAACTTTCAGCTCATACAAGGAGAAGACTGATCAGAGATGCAGCCAAGAGGCCCATGATCACTCTGGATGAACTACAGAGATCTACAGCTGAGGTGGGAGACTCTGTCCATAGGACAACAATCAGTCGTATACTGCACAAATCTGGCCTTTATGGAAGAGTGGCAAGAAGAAAGCCATTTCTTAAAAGATATCCATAAAAAGTGTTGTTTAAAGTTTGCCACAAGCCCCCTGGGAGACACACCAAACATGTGGAAGAAGGTGCTCTGGTCAGATGAAACCAAAATCAAACTTTTTGGCAACAATGCAAAATGTTATGTTTGGCGTAAAAGCAACACAGCTCATCACCCTGAACACACCATCCCCACTGTCAAACATGGTGGTGGCAGCATCATGGTCTGGGCCTGCTTTTCTTCAGCAGGGACAGGGAAGATGGTTAAAATTGATGGGAAGATGGATGGAGCCAAATACAGGACTATTCTGGAAGAAAACCTGATGGAGTCTGCAACAGACCTGAGACTGGGACGGAGATTTGTCTTCCAACAAGACAATGATCCAAAACAAAGCAAAATCTACAATGGAATGGTTCACAAATAAACATATCCAGGTGTTAGAATGGCCAAGTCAAAGTCCAGACCTGAATCCAATCGAGAATCTGTGGAAAGAACTGAAAACTGCTGTTCACAAATGCTCTCCATCCAACCTCACTGAGCGCGAGTTGTTTTGCAAGGAGGAATGGGCAAAAATTTCAGTCTCTCCATGTGCAAAACTGATAGAGACATACCCCAAGTGACTTACAGCTGTAATTGCAGCAAAAGGTGGCGCTACAAAGTATTAACTTAAGGGGGCTGAATAATTTTGCACGCCCGATTTTTCAGTTTTTTATTTGTTAAAAAAGTTTGAAATATCCAATAAATTTTGTTCCACTTCATGGATTGTGTCCCTCTTGTTGTTGATTCTTCACAAAAAATTACAGTTTTATATCTTTAGGTTTGAAGCCTGAAATGTGGCAAAAGGTCGCAAAGTTCAAGGGGGCCGAACACTTGCGCAAGGCACTGTATATATATATATTGCACCCTACAGGTAGGTGCCAGACAAAATATAGTGGGCTTTGTCTGCCTAACAGCAGAGCCATGTTTTCTTTTGTGCAGGTAGGTTGTCATGGCAACCAAGTGTGTCTGCTGAGAGGGGAGTCTCCTCACTGGCTCTGAGAGAGGCTTCTCATTGGGCAGTGAAGGAAACCCAATCAGGAGACACATCCAAGCTTGTAACCACCCCAGAAGGCAGATTATGCTGCAAAGGATTCTGGGAGTGGGTATAAGTTTGGGGGAAGTGCTTGACACGTTGTCTTTGGCGGGAGCAGAGTCCCAGGAAGGAGAGTGCGGCTGTCTCTCCTCCTGTCTGAGGAAGATGGATGTCTCAGGGTGACGAGAGAGAGAAAAAAAAGAGAGCGAAAAAGAGAGCGAGAGAGAAAAAGAGAGCGAGAGAGAAAAAGAGAGCGAGAGAGAAAAAGAGAGAGAGAGAGAAAAAGAGAGAGAGAGAGAAAAAGAGAGAAAGAGAGAGAGAGAAAGAAAGAGAGAGAGAGAAAGAAAGAGAGAGAGAGAGAGAGAAAGAGAGAGAGAGAAAGAGAGAGAGAGAGAAAGAGAGAAAGAAAGAGAGAAAGAAAGAGAGAAAGAAAGAGAGAAAGAGAGAAAGAAAGAGAGAAAGAAAGAGAGAAAGAAAGAGAGAAAGAGAGAAAGAGAGAAAGAGAGAAAGAGAGAGAGAGAAAGAAAGAAAGAGAGAGAGAGAGAGAGAGAGAGATCCAGTCCCAGGAAAGCCTACACAGGTCGTGAGTACTGCGGATTTCCCCTGGGGGTCTGCCTAGAGTCAGAGGGGACCACTCCGGAAGAGGTTCTGGGATCCAGTGTCAGCTAGCTGTAAAGGGGGTACCTAGGTTGAGGACCCTGAAGTTGTAAAGGGGGTACATAGTCAGTGGACCCTGAAGAGTTCAAGGAGTAAAGGGGGCACCTGCAGTCTGGGCCCTGAATTGTACTGAGTGTGCCAGTTGCAGTGACAGTTATATGGAGTTCTACAATATACTACCTCAAGCTGTGCCGATGACGTATTCAGTGACTTTCACAGTGCAACAGTGTCAGGAGTTCTACAGTTCTCAGTCTTGGATCTACTGGACTATAGGTCGGGGATTCAACACTTCTTATACAGAGTGTTCGCAGTGTTAGTAAGCATTGGCTGGCGCCAGCTGGTGTCAGGGAAGTGCCAACAGGCATTTTCAGGATCTAAGTCCCAATTGTAATTAGTTTGAGCTGAAAGGAGTATGCCACTCATTCCCTTCTCCTATCCCCTTTAACTTATAATAAAAACCACAAACAAAGATGCCGGAGTTGTCCCTGCTTCAGTTGTCACACCTGGGCACTCAGCCCATATGGGCTGGAGAGCATTCCGGTACTAATGGCAGACCCACATCAGGCCACAGGCCTGGAAACCTTGCTACATATTAGGAGATATATTATATATATATATATTATATATATATATATATATATCCTACACGACTCATGACTGAGGTCTGTAAAAAGGGAGCTTCTTTTAATTGAAATCAATACATTGTTTTAGGCAGGCTATACGTTTAACTTTTTTTTTTTTTAATTCGGTGGGTTAAATAAAAAAAAAAATGTTCCAATTTTCCTATCAACACACTCAGTGCTGATGGGGGAATCCTTTCCCACAGCACTATTGTGTTCCCCGCCAGCAGAACTGAAGGATCAGTGTTGCCAGCTATAGCTGGAGGCACAGATCATTTGAGAAAAAAAAAAAAACCTGACAGGCTGGCCGATCGATAGATTATCTAGCTAGCCCATACCTGGATCGAAATTTAAACGGTCCCTGCAGAACCAGCCACATTTTGATCCATGTATGACCGGATTTACACTGTGAAATAGAAATTAGAACTCCACCCATCAGATGTGTGTAAAAGCTAAAAATGGGGAAATGGGGTGAGAATATTCACTATAGCAATGGAGATTGGATAGCAGCCTATCCTTACATGACTCGGGGGCATTTATAAGCTGAGCCTTATTATACAACCAGCCTGCCCATTTATGGATCATAATTCGTCCGGCTCAGCAGGCCAGCTTAATAGGTTAGTAAGAATAGAGTGTCAAATAAAAATACACTGTCTCTGAAATTATTAGGTTATTGGTTTAACACCACTAAGATGAGCTCTCCTAAATTTGAGAATGTGTAACTGATCAAAAATATTCAGGGTTATTCATTGAAAAATACATGTCAAAACAAAATAATACTTCCAGAGACATTTGCACCAGAAATTACATAAAGGTGCATCTCAAAAAATTTTAATATCATCAAAAACGTTAAATTATTTTAGTAATTCAATTCAAAAAGTGAAACTCATATTATATAGATTCATTACACACAGAGTGATACATTTCAAGCATTTTTTTCTTTTAATTTTGAAGATTATGGCTTACAGATAGTGAAAAACAAAAATTCAGTAGCTAAGAAAATTAGAATATTGTGAAAATGTTCAATATTGTAGACTCTATGTATGGTTATATAGTTACATAGTTAGTGAGGCTGAAAAAAAAAAAAAAAAAAAGACACCAGTCCATCCAGTTAAACCTATGATATGTGTATGTATAATACGTGTTTAATGTCAATAGTACATTGTATACCCCTTATGTTGTGGTCGTTAAGGTGCCCATCTAATTTTTTGAACCATCTAGTTTTTTTAAACTATTGATGCTCCCCGCTGACACCACTGCTTGTCGAAGAGAACCACAGCCTTACCGCTCTGACAGTAAAGAACCCTTTACGCAATTTTAGGTTAAACTGCTTTTCTTTTAATTTTAGTGAATGGCCACGAGTCATTTTTTATTCCCTTTCGCTGAATAGTTTGTTCCCTATGCTAGGGTTACCAGTATGGTATTTGTACATTGATATCATATCCCCTCTCAAGCGTCTCTTCTTCAGAGAGAATAAGTTCAATGCTTGTAGTCTTTCCTCATAGCTGAAAACCTCCATTCCCTTTATTAGCTCTGTTGCCCTTCTCTGGACTCTTTCCAGTTCCAGCACATTCTTCCTGAGGACTGGTGCCCAGAACTGGACGACATACTCGAGATGCGGCCAGACCAGAGTCTTGTAAAATGGAAGAATTATCGTTTTATTTCTGGAGTGAATCCCCTTTTTGTATGCATGCCATATTCTGTTGGCTTTGCTTGCATTTAATGCCATTGCTGAGCTTATCTTCTACTAGGACCCCCAGGTCCTTTTCCATCTTAGATTCCCCCAAAGACTCTCCCCCATAGTGAGTAACTTGCGTTCGTATTTCCTTACCTGTACCTTACATTATTCAACATTAAACCTCATTTGCCATGTAGGTGCCCACCCAATTATTTTGTTCAGGTTTTCTTGTAAGATTTCCACATCCTGCATAGAAGTTACTGCCCTGCTTGTTTTAGTATCGTCCGCAAATACAGAGATTGAGCTGTTTATCTCATCCTCAGTCGTTTATGAATAAATTAAATAAGAATAATAGGATTGGTCCCAGGACAGATCCTTGGGGGACCCCACTTTCCACACCAGGCCATTCTGAGTACTCCCCATTACCACCCTTTGGACTTGCCCCTGAAGCCAGCTTTTAATCCAGGTACTCGCCCTATGGTCCATACCTACGTACCTTAGTTTGTACAGTAAAAGTTTGTGGGGACTGTATCAAATGCCTTTGCAAAATCCATATACACCACATCCACAGGCCTTCCTTTAGATGGCAGCTCACTTTTTAATAAAAGGTTAATAGATTGGTCTGGCAAGAGCAATTTTTCATGAATCCATGCTGATTACTACTAATGAGTTTTCATTACTAAAGTCTTGTATATAGTCCCTTATCATCCCCTCCAATATCTTACAGACTATTGATGTTAGGCTAACTGGCCTGTAGTTCCCAGGGATATATCTTGGCCCTGTTTTAAATATTGGTACCACATTGGCTTTTCTCCAATCAGCTGGTACCATTCCCGTCCGTAAGACTATCCATAAAAATTAGGAAACAATCGTCTGGCTATCACCTGGCTGGTTCTTTAAGGACCCTCGGGTGTAAGCCATCTGGTCCCGGTGACTTATTTATGTTAAGTTTTTCAAGTTTAGTTCTGAGTCTATCTTCTGTTAACCATGAGGGTGCTTCCTGTGACGTGTTATTAACTTTAACATGACAGTCTTGGTTACTGTATCCCCTCAATTCTTTTGTGAAGACTGAGGAGAAGAATTTATTTAGCCCCTTTGTCTTCTCTCTGGCCTTTTTAGTCAGATTCCCTTCGTCGTCCTCACTATCTTACTATTTATATACTTAAAGAATTTCTTGGGTTTTTTTTTTTTTTTTTACTCTCTTCCACTATGTGCCTTTCGTGTTCTATCTTAGCCGCCTTGACTGTGCTCTTACATTTCTTATTGTATTCTTTGTAATGTTGGAATGCTGCCAATGACCCCTTTTTTAAAGGCCTTTTCTTTAGTTTTTATATGCATCTTTACGTTGGAGGTTAGCCACCCAGGGTTTATTTTAGCTCTTTTAAACATATTCCCTGTTGGAATGCACTGGCCAATAGCTTTATTTAGTATGTTCTTAAAGCACTCCCATTTTTCCTCCGTGTTCTTTGTTTCTAGGATTCCATCCCATTTTATATCATCTAACAAAGAGTGCAGTTAAGGGAAGTTGGATCTTTTGAAATTCAGTGTCCTTGTATTACTCTTGTGTTTCCTATTTCTATGATTTATACTGAAACGAATTGACTTATGGTCACTGTTTCCTAAGTTGCCCCGTATTTCTACATCCGTGATCAGGTCTGTATTGTTTATATAGTGGTATCACACTCTAATCAGATAATTAACTCAAAATACCTGTAAAGGTTTCCTGAGCCTTTAAATTGTCTTTCAGTCTGGTTTAGTAGGTTACACAATCATGGGGAAGACTCCTGACCTGACAGTTCTCCAAAAGGCAGTCATTGACTAAGTCACAAAAGGTCATTGCTAAAGAAGCTAGCTGTTCACAGAGTGCTGTATCCAAGCATATTAATGGAAAGTTGAATGAAAGGAAAGGGTAGTAGAAAAAGGTGCACAAGAAACAGGGTTAAACATAGCCTTGAGAGGATTGTGAAGAAAAGGCCATTCAAGAATTTGGGGGAGATTCACAAGGAATGAACTTCGGCTGGTGTCAGTGCTTCAAGAGCCACCCCACAAAGACGTATCCAGGACATGGGCTACAACTGTCACATTCCTTGTGTCAAGCCACTCTTGAACCAGAGACAATGTCAGAAGCGTCTTACCTGGGCCAAGAAGAAAAAGGACTGGACTGTTGCTCAGTGGTCCAAAGTCCTCTTTTCAGATAAAAGTACATTTTGCATTTCATTTGGAAATCAAGGTCCCAGAGTCTGGAGGAAGAGTGGAGAGGCACAGAGTCCAAGTTGCATGAGGTCCAGTATGAAGTTTCCACAGTCAGTAATGATTTGGGGAACCATGTCATCTGCTGGTGTTGGTCCACTGTGTTTTGTCAAGTCCAAAGTCAGCGCAGCCCTCTACCAGGAAGTTCTAGAGCACGTCATGCTTCCCTCTACTGACCAGCTTTATGGAGATGCTGATTTCATTTTGCAGCAGGACTTGGCACCTGCCCACACTGCCAAAAGTACCAATACCTGGTTTAATTATCATGGTATCACTGTGCTTGATTGGACAGCAGATTTGCCTGACCTAAATCCCATAGAGAATCTGTGGGGTATTGGGGGGTGTGCGTATATATAGAGATATATATATGTGTGAGACACCAGACCCAACAATGCAGATGAGCTGATGGCTGCTATCAAAGCAACCTGGGCTTCCATAACACCTCAGCAGTGCCACAGGCTGATCGCCTCCATGTCACGCCGCATTGATGCAGTAACAATGAAAAAGGAGCCCCGACCAAGTATTGAGTTGATACTATACTGTACATGGACAAACTTTTCAGTAAGCCAACATTTGTGTAATAAAAATCCTTTTTTTTTTTTTTTTTGCTCTTATGTCATTCTGATTTTCTGAGATACAGAATTTCGGGTTTTCACTAGCTAAAAGCCATAATCATCAAAAAGAAAAAAAAAAAAAAAAAGAATGCTTGAAATATATCACTCTATGTGTAATGAATCTATATAAAATATAGGAATTTCACTTTTTGAATTGAGTTACTGAAATTAATTGACTTTTTGATGATATTCTTATTTTTTGAGATGCACCTGTAAAATTCTTAAAGTATAGGCATAGACCTGTCCACCCCATAATCCAGGAGTCTCCCCTGTCATTCAGGGGCAGTGCAAATGCTTAGTAGCTAGCAATTCTGCTTTACAGCACTAGGTCATTGGTTCGGATCCTGGCCAAGATGCTATCTGCGTGGAGTTTGCATATTGTCCTTGTGCTCTCATGGGTTTCCTCTGGTTTTCTACCACACACCAAAAACACCCTGGCATGTCAATTGGCTGCTTTTTAAATTCATCCAAGTATATATATGTATGGGAGATAAGGACCTTCGATTGTAAGCTACTCGAGTAAATTGACAGTGCTATATAAATAATATGATAAATAATCCTAAATTTGATAGGGTGATCCCATTGGCAAAACTGACAGTAAAGCCCTGTGGGTGGAAGGAGCATGGCTAAGCTCTGATATATACATATAACGTTAGCATCCTTTCTCTGCATTTGCAGATCAGTTTAATTTAATTCACATGCAGTCTTCACAATAGAACACCTCTGATTAAGGACTTTATGATCATAGGTTTAGCGTGAATTGCGTGGTTCCCTGGAAGGATTACGTAATAATAATAATATAACTGGTTGTGATTCATAATAACTAGCAGTAAGTGTTTAATAGACTATTTGTTTGAACTCTACCTGGGTCACCAACATTGGTCCCACTACATTTATGTTATAGACATTCAGCATGTCCTCAGATGTCTGGGACTCCAGGCTGTTGTGAGTCAGAACTCCAGCATTGTTGAGCAGCACGTCCAGAGGTTGTCCATTTAGATATTTCTCCACTTCTTTTACAGATGCGTTAACACTTGAAGGATCTGTGACATCTACAGAGCAGCAGAAAGATACAGGAGGTAAAATTGGCAGATATACATTAATGTAACTACGGTAATAAAAAAACATAATGGTTCCTTAACATGAAAGTGAGGGCACTTTCATACTCAGTACATGAATAAAGAATTGCCAAACACTTCACTCATAGAAAAGTCTTTATCCCGTGCATCATTTCATACATGCAAAACCAAAATCTGCCATAAAGATGAGCATCCCCATTTACCAGAGCCAATGAATCTGGTTGTTTCAACGGTGGAAAATACAATAGTAAACATTTGGCATGTTATGCCAAAAACATTTGTTTAGATCAGTGATCTCCAAACTGCGGCATAGGGGTGGATGCAGCCCTTTACTTGCCTTTATCCAGCCCTTGGAGCACTTTTCCTCCCACTGCTACTGATAACAATTGGGCACTATTTTTTAAACTGAAACCAGCGATGAGGCACTATTCCTCTCACTGACACCGATGATCGGGCACTATTCCTCTTACTGGCACCAACTATAGGGGTGTCAGGAGTCAGCACACATACTGTATAACAAATAGCTACACAAAAACTGGGACCAGAGCATATGTATAGATCTTTAAAGTGATATTTATTTACAGTGGATGTAAGATAACTACACACTAGCAAGCAATAAAAATGAGAATGTATGGAAATCAAAACGGATTGACAAAATGCAGCAACTTAAAGTGGAGTTCTACCCTAATTTTATACTTACCTCCATCTTCTCGCTCCGGGTCACCTGAAAAACAAATGGCTAATCACATTTTTTTTTTTACTTACCTCGTAGCGAAGAAAATATACTTACCTTACTTCCTTCTTCCTCGGCCGCGGCCCGACGTCACTTCCTGGCTCTGCAATGATTCCTGGGAGCTGAACGTCATAGCTCCCAGGAATCATTGCGCCTGCACTGGCCCCGAGGTCAGTTCCGGGGCGCGCGCGTCATCCCCTTCTAAACAGCTTCTGGGCATGCCCAGAAGCTGTGGAGGGATGACGCGCGCGCCCGGAAGTGACGGCAGGGGCCGGCGCAGGGCATCGTGGGACCGAAGAAGGCGGAAGAGGACTCCGAAGAGGATCGTGCTGGCATCAAGCTGCCCACATCTGAGATGGCAGCGCTGGACAAGACTTTTTCAAGGTAAGTATTTGTCCTAACAGGTAAGTGCAACCCGGGACAGATCAGAGGCTAGCCATTGTGGAATGCACTAGCCCTGACTGTCCCTGGGGTATTTAAAAAAAAAAAAAAAAATTCCAGGGTGGAACTCCGCTTTAAACAACTAACTGAATATAAACACACACATACACACACACACACACACAGCTGCAAGAAAAAGTACGTGAACCCTTTGGAATGATATGGATTTCTGCACAAATTTGTCATAAAATGTGATCTGATCATCATCTAAGTCACAACAATAGACAATCACAGTCTGCTTAAACTAATAGCACACAAAGAGCACCTGGATGTTCCACATCAGTACTGGCAAAATATTCTGTGGACAGATGAAACCAAAGTTGAGTTGTTTGGAAGAAACACACAACATTATGTGTGGCGAAAAAGAGGCACAGCACACCAACATCAAAACCTCATCCCAACTGTGAAGTATGGTGGTGGGGGCATCAAGGGTTGGGGCTGCTTTACTGCGTCAAGGCCTGGACAGATTGCGACCATCGAAGGAAAAATGAATTCCCAAGTTTATCAAGACATTTTGCAGGAGAACTTAAGGCCATCTGTCTACCAGCTGAAGCTCAACAGAAGATGGGTGTTGCAACAGGACAATGACCCAAAGCATAGAAGTAAATCAACAACAGAATGGCTTAAACAGAAGAAAATACACCTTCCAAAGTGACCCAGTCAGAGTCCTGACCTCAACCCGATTGAGATGCTGTGGCATGACCTAAAGAAAGCGATTCACACCAGACATCCCAAGAATATTGCTGAACTGAAACATTTCTGTAAAGAGGAATGGTCAAGAATTACTCCTGACCATTGTGCACGTCTGATCTGCAACTACAGCAAACGTTTGGTTGAAGTTATTGCTGCCAAAAGGAGGTTCAACCAGTTATTAAATCACATACTTTTTCCACCTGCACTGTGAATGTTTACATGGTGTGTTCAATAAAAACATGGCAACATTTCATTCTTTGTGTGTTATTAGTTTAAGCAGACTGTGATTGTCTATTGTTGTGACTTAGATGATGATCAGATAGATCACATTTTATGACCAATTTGTGCAGAAATCCATATCATTCCAAAGGGTTCACGTACTCTTGCAGCTGTGTGTGAGATATATATATATATATATATATATATATAATATAATATACACACACACACACACAAACCTGAAAACATGCAAGGCAGGGGAAAACTGGAGGAGCAAATGGGAAAGGGAAACAAAGCTTGGAAAGGTGGGGGAAACAACAGAGAACAAGGCAGCAGGGTACTGGATACAGGGCAGGAGCAAGATCAAGAGTAAATAGCAACAGAGTCGGCAGCAGCACAACAAACAGAATACAAGCCAAAACCAGGGGCGACTGGTGCTCAAAATTTTTGGGGGGGCGCAAACAGAAAAATTTAATAGGCATTGCTTTACGGCAAAAAACGCTGTAAAAAAAATTACGTGACTTTGGAGGTCGCAAAAGTGTGAAAGGGGCCTTCAGTAATTAAAAGGTATAATGTTCCCCCTTTCAATGCAGAGAGACCAGCGTGCCCCCTTTCAATGCATAGTGACCAGCGTGCCCCCTTTCAATGCAGTGACCAGCATACCATTCCCCCAATGCAGAGATCAGCGTATATGCCCCCAATGCAGTAACCAGCATACATGCCCCCAATGCAGAGATCAGCGTGCCCCCTTCAAAGCAGACAGTGTCAGACTGTCAGTGACAGACAGTGTGTTAGCCGGGCGGCCCCCCCCTGAGGCATCACGAACTTACCTCATTCACGGATGGACCGGACGGTGACCTGCGTGCTGCTGCTGCTGAGTCGACTACTCAGCTCACACACTGTCTGCGGACTCTGCGATGCGAAGAAGCAGAGACTTGAGTTGTCACTCACTGCCACTGGACTTGAGACAAACTCACTCTTCTTCTGCACTGAATCCTCACGCGCAGCTCTCGCAGTCTCCGCCGGCGCCGGCGGGAAGGTGGTCACGTGACGCCAGGACGGTGAGTGACTGGCGCACGCACCGCCCCCACGCATCACGTCACCAGGTCCCGGGATGTCCTCCTGTGTGATGGTCCAGGCTGGAGTCTGGACCAATCACAGCCAGGACATCTGGACCAATCACAGCCAGGACATCAGTAAAGTGGGGAGTGTCGGGGCGCATTGCTCTGTGCCCTGATGACCCCCAGAAGGCCGCCAATCGGCGCCTCTGCCCGCCGCACGTGGGGTGAAAAACCCCACCCCCCCCATACCCACCACTAGGTCCGGCGCCCCTAGTGGGCGCTGAAAATTAGATTTTTTTTTTTAAATCTTTTTTTTTTCCGGCCACAGATTGGGGGAGCTGGGGCCAATTGCTGGAACCCGTTTGGCAGCTGGGAGACACCTGCTGGTGGACACCAGAACTGCAGATTTTCGTCCCGGGAAGCACAGCGCCACCAGCAGGTAAACCAGGCCCTGACAGGGGGACTATTCCCCTTACCGACACCAATGATGGGGCACTATTCCACCCACTGACATCAACTATGGGGCAGTTTTCCTCCTACTGACACCAATGATATGACACTATTCCTCCTATTGACACCAATGATATGACACTATTCCTCCCAATGACACCAATACTGAGGCACTATTCCTCCCACCGACACCAACGTTGGGGCACTATTCCTCCCACTGACACCAACGATGCTATTCCTCCCCTAATACCAAAGATGCATTGTTTACTTCCACTGACACCAGGACAATTTCTACTACCAATGACCATAGTACAGCCCCCCTAAAAGTCAGAAGGACAGTAAAATGGCTCTTTGTGTAGTAAGTCTGGAGGCCCCGGTCTAGACTGTGTCCACTTTCAGTGAGCTTTCCCATGCCATCTCCCCTTCCTGCATTGTTCCATAGCCAATCAGGATGGGTTGCAGTGGCGGCCTGTCTATAGGGGGTGCAGGGGCGCCGCCCCCCCCCCCCCAAAAAAAAAATTTTTTTTTAAAAATTAAATTTTTAGCCCACTAGGGGCGCCGGACTTGGTGGTGGCTATGGGGGGGGGGTTTTCCACCCAGCAGAGGCGCCGATTGCGCCCAGGTGACCCCCCAGAAGGCCACCAGATCAATGCGCTCCGACACTCCCCACTTTTGTGATGTCCTGGCTATGATTGGTCCAGACTCCAGCCTGGACCAATCATGATTCAGGACATCCCTGCTGACGTCGTTGGGGGCAGTGCCGGTGCGTGCATCAGTCACTCACTGTCACCGCCCGGTCACCTTCCCGCCGCCACAGAATGAAGAGGAGTCTCGAGGAGAAGCCGGCGCTGCTCACCTTCCCGCTGCCGCAGAACGAAGAGGAGAGGAGAAGCCGATCACCTTCCCGCCGGTTCCCGCCGCCGCAGAACAAAGAGGAGAGGAGAAGCCGCTCAACTTCCCGCCGCCGCAGAACGAAGAGGAGTCTCGAGGAGAGGAGAAGCCACTCACCTTCCCGCCGGTTCCAGCCGCTGTCAGCTCGAGGCTTGAAGAGGACTCGAGGAGAGGAGGAGAAGAGCAGCCGCCGTGGACGTCTCGCAGGCAGCGCGAGTGTGGAGTCAGTGACTGTCACGGTCGAGTCAGCGAGCCAGCCCAGGAGAGCAGGTAAGTGATTGAAGCCGCTGCAGTGATGCCATGACCTGTGACATGACCTATGACATGCCTATACCATCACCTGTGCCATGCCTATACCATCACCTGTGCCATGCCCTTACCATGACCTGTGCCATGCCTATACCATCTCCTGATACCATCACCTGTGCCATGCCTATACCATCACCTGTGCCATGACCTCAAAGTCATGCAATTTTTTACCGCGTTTTTTGCCACGAAGCAATACCTATTACATTTTTCTTTTTGCGCCAAAAATTTTGAGCACCAGCCACCACTGATGGGTTGTATCTTTTTTCATTTGAAAATGTTCCCATTTACAAATTGCAATCAGTAATTTTAACTCCAAGCATGTCTCAGATAGCAACTATTGTGCTAAACAGAGACCCATCACTGCTGACTGCTGTCAAATTTAAATTCAGTGCGGCTGTGCATGACTTTGCCTGCAGAAAATCTTGTCACAGTGAAATATGAAAAAATGCAGCAGAGGGCCTGTAGTTCTCAATGGAGCACATTTGTTGATGTGACCACACTTGTTTATTGGTACTTCCTCCAGCTCCATAGCTGAAGGTCTTTACCTTGGCGTGGACTAGTGCTAGAAGAAGAACCTGCAGGAACCAGAGCACTGCACCTATGCTACACTGATCCCAGTTGCAATCCTTTAAATGCACATTTTTGCAATATGGGTGCATTTATTATTTTTTGCATTTTGCAAAAGGTGGACTTCTTTTAAGTAGAATTATAGGCAAAACTCTTTTTTATATCCCCTGTAAGGTTTATTTTTGCCATATTTGTCCCATTGGGGAGGTTTACCTTCACTTCCTGTCCCATAGCCAAAACAGGAAGTGAAAAGAGTTTCCTGAAAAATAAGGGAATCTCTTGGTGACCCCCAGGTCACCAGAACTAGTGTCCCCATTGGAAGATTTATCCTCTATTACTTTTCTGTTGACAACCCAAAATTAGATATTTCCCTTTACTTTCACTTCTAATGATAGTAGTAAACAGGAGAAATAGAGAGGGTGATTCTCCCAAACAGGGGCACAAATAGCAATAAATACTGACCGATGTTATAATTAGTGATCGACCGATATCGTTTTTTTAGTGCCGATACCGATATTTTGGTCATCGCATATCGGACGATATTTTCGTGCATTTAAAAAAAAAAATAATAATTTATTTTTTCAACAGGTACTCTTGTGGAGGGATCTGGGGGTCTGCCGGTACCGGGGTGATGCCTCTAGCTGCAAGCATCACTCCGGTACAAGCACTTTCCCAAAATATCGGCAAGATCGGTAACCTCCGGGGCCATCGATATAGCGGCTTTGACAATAATCGGTCGATCCCTAGTTATAATCCATCTCCCCTCTATCGAAAACTTAAAACAATTTTTGACTTTAGTTATACTTTATGTTTTAGGACAATAAGGTTTCCTGTACTCTACATTCTTTAGATAAACTGCATTTTATTTTTATTTTACAGGATTTTAACTTGTACATGATTTATAACATTTCCTAAATTCTACTTAAACTCTAAAAATGAATTAAAAAACATACAAATAAATATGAACATTTATAACTAAATACATAAGAGTTGTTTGTTAGATTTACCACAAAACCCACTAATTTGATTAAGCCCTTAGAGACCAGAAAATGACCTATCATAGCTCACCTATTTGAACAACTATGACATTTTGGTGTTTTTCAGACAAGGTCTTGAGTACCTAGAGAAGGAAACAAACCATTTTATTCATTTAATAATACATACAAATACTCTTGATAAAACATTGTGCAAAATCTTGGACAGCACTGGAAAATGACAAGCATATATAGAATATAAAGTTCGGATTCCTTTATCAGACTGGTAACAATACTGGTTGTATGAAAGTTCGGCTATTGGTTTAGAATAGAACAGAGTAGGGAGTTTGTCTTTAAAGAGGTTGTAAACTCTTTTTTTTTCTCTCTTTCTTTCACACCCTGCAAGACAAACACATAATGAGCTAGTATGCATCGCATACTAGCTCATTATGAAATACTTACCTTAGAACGAGCCCCCGCCGTGCCGCTCACTCACCTGTATGACGGGCGACATGTTCAGTCGCCCGTCTTCTGGGATCGCGGCATCCGGCCATCTGATTGGCCGGAGCCGCGGTGACGTCACTCCCGCGCACGCGCGCGGGGGCCGACAGTCACGGCACGGGGCTCTGAAGGAACGGCACGATCGGCCATTCCTTCAGAGCGCATGCGCCAGTGACGTCACTGGATGCATCGAAGGTAAATATCTCCTAAACGGTACATGTTTAGGAGATATTTACAGTACCTATAGGTAAGCCTTACTATAGGCTTACCTATAGGTAAAAGTGTCAGAGGAGGGTTTACTTCCTCTTTAAAGTGTACTGCTGAGGTCAATTAACCACTTCAGCTCCGGAAGGTTTTACCCCCTTCCTGACCAGGCCATTTTTTGAGATACGGCACTGTGTTGCTTTAACTGACAATTGTGAGGTCGTGAGACGCTGTACCAAAAGAAAATTAATGTCCTTTTTCCCCCACAAATAGAGCTCTCTTTTGGTGGTATTTGATCACCCCTGCGGTTTTTATTTTTTGCGTTATAAACAAATAAAGACCGTCAATTTTGAAAAAAAAAAAAAAAAAAAACACAATATGTTTTACTTTCTGCTATAAAATATATCCAATAAAAAATATAAAAAAAAAAAATCAAATTTCTTCATCAATTCAGACAAATTTTTTATTCTGCTATATATTTTTGGAGAAAAAAAAAAAAAATCTCAAAAAGGATATTTCCTGACAGTCTCCATGGAAGCCTACGTGTGGGTTAACCCCGCTTCCACTCCAAGGGTATAGGACCCCCCTCCCATAAATTTCAGCTCATGGATAGAGACAGTGTTCCTTTTTTTGTTCTCCTCCAAGGACCCTAATGGATTATCTGTATGAAGGATGGCCGGCTTACCTCAATTTGGTTCAGCGGTGCCTGTGTGCCCAGGGCCCAGCCATGGGCGGGTGAGTGGCACTTTAAATCCCCTTGGCTCTGTGCGGGTCTTCTTGTGGATTCGGCCGGCGTTGTCCTGGCAGGGTCTGAAGACTTCTGGTAAGTTCTCCATGACAGTTTGTCTTATTTTTCTTATTTGTCTCTTCTATACTTCCCTTGTGCTAGTGGTTTGTGGTCAATGGCTCCTGGAACGCTCCCTGCGTTCCAGGCGCCTCCTTCCTTATTCCTCCGCCACCGCTCGGACCCGCAATCGGAATCGAGGCCTGGTCTCGATTGCGGCCAGATCACCAATGACGTCATCCTGGCAGGGAATTTAAACAGCTGTTAGCCCCAGTGCTCTCGGGGAGTACTGTGGGCATAGTGAAAGCTTCCCTGTGCTTCTTGCTTTTGAGCTCCTGGTATGTGGGGGCTTGGTATGATGTTGGATGATGGTGGCTGTGGCCGGGGGGGGGGGGGGGTTGGTTTTGCCTGAAGCATGGATCCTGCGTCACTGCCCTCCTGTGGCCAGCCCTCTCATAACAGGTGGGTTCTGGCCCCTGGTTCACGGCTAAATCCTGTGTCTCCCTGAACTTTCTCTTTTCCCTCCAGCTCTTCCAGGTCTGGTACTCATCAGGAGAGCGACCCTGTCATGCCACGAAGAGACTCATCTTCCAGGTCCAGACGCTGTGAGTCTCAGTTGGGGAGCAGGCTTCAGAGGAGATGCTCTAGTTCCTCCTCCAGACACCGCAAACACCGCTACAGTAGCCTTACGGCCCAGAGAGCCTGTTGGGGATGTGGGGCGCATGTCCCGGAGGACAAGTCCCTTTGCCAGCCATGCTTCGCTCGTGCAGCCAGTGAGAGGGAAACCGAAGACCAGAGGTTGGAGTTTCTGGTAAAACGGGTAGTGCAGCAGTCCCTATAAGAATGGGGCACTATTCCCGCACATGGTCATGCCACGACCAGCTCTCCCTTTGAGGCCCCTGAAGATCAAGGCACCTCTCAGCCGAGCTATGCTTCTGGGAGGTCATCAGAGAGTGACTCAGAAGAGGATGGAGCGGTAGGGGGCTTTGACTTCGCCCTAGTCTCACCTCTAATTAGTGAGGTAAATAGCACTGCCTCTCAATTGGCAAGTAGGGCACTACTGTACACAAACTTATTAAGCAGGGTAATCCAAAACTCACGTAATCGTATTGTCACTTCTAACACCACATTAAATATAATCAATACATATGAATAAATAGTTGTTGAAAAAGGTGCAGCAAGGGGTTAGTTCGTGATGTGATCAGTAAATAAAGTAAAATTGAAGAAATAAAAAAAAAAAAAAAAAAAAAAAAAATTTATATATATATATTATTATATATTAGTGCTCAGTGGGAGATGATAAATGTAAGTAATAAATAATATCCAAAGTGCATCGACAAGTGATCAATAAATATACCAGCTGATAAGAAAAATATCACTGTGTGAGTGAGCACATACAAGTGAATTAAAAACTGAATTAGTGTATCCAATAAATATAAAGTGACGTAGTGCCAATTGATCCAATATATGGCTTTACAAAGGTAGCAATAAAATGCAGAATAAAGTGACTAGGTGTGGCCTGGTCCCAGCTCTCTCCTCCTCTTTTCTGAGGGCCTCTAAGTGCCTCAAGATCCGTGGCACAATGGTCTCGATGACTCCCATGGTCAAATGGGCTCTATGGCGTATGCAGCCTTTTCAAGGAGGCTTCCTTCTTTAGTGGAATCCAGAGGAGTACGAGCAACATATCTAGGTTTCTCACAGCATGAGGATCAGCCTTCTATGGTGGCTTCAGCGCAAGAACCTGCTCAACTGCCATTCCTCAATTCCCATCCATCATCATGACGGTTACCAGCAATTCCGGTTGGGGAGCCCATTGCATGGCAGAGGTGGCTCAAGGGAGGTGGTCTCCACAAACACACTCCCGTCTCCAATATTCTGGAGCTCCGAGCAGCTTTTCTGGCTCTTCAAGCTTTCCGCCATCTTATAGAAGGGAAGTCTGTGCTACTCAGGATGGACAATACCATGGCAGTGTCCTATGTGAAGAGGCAAGGCGGGACTTTGAGTCTTCCCATTTTGCAGGAACTAGACCCAATCGTGACATGGGCTCAGGCTCATCTGGCCAACATTTTGGCAGTTTACATTCCTGGGTTACAAAACGCCCAGGCGGACTTTCTCTCCAGTGTCCAGTTGAACCACAACGAGTGGTCCCTCCACACGGAATCGTTCAAGTGGATCCTGTCATTAGGGGTTTCTCCCGAAGTCGACCTGGTCGTGTCCCCCTGCAACCACAACCTGAAGTAGTATTTCACATGAGGCAGGTGTCACCAAGCCTGCGGGACAGATGCTCTGACCGACAAATGGGAGTTCAGCAGGGCATATGCCTTTCCCCTGATTCCCATCATTCTCAGGTTTCTGCAAAGACTCCAGGCAGAGGATGTGGAGATTGTTATGGTGGCTCCGTATTGGCCGAACAGGCCTTGGTTCCCGTTACTACTGCAGCTCAGTTATCGGAACCTGATCCCTCTTCCTCTCAGACCGGATCTTCTTTTACAGGGAGTGACGCTACACCCCTGCCCTGCTCCGATTGATGGTCTCGCTCTTGAGAGGGAGAGGTTGGAATCCCTTGGATGTCCCCCAGGGGTCATCCCCACCTTGATGAATTCTAGGAGATCAAGCACAAATATAAGAATTTACTGCAGAGTCTGGGCCAGATTCATAGAATTCACATACCCAGAGGGGAGGTCATCCTCAGTTCCCGGAGTACAGGAAGTCCTGAAGTTTCTTCAGTCAGGTCTGTACATGACCCTTTCAGTAGGCACTCTCAGGGTCCAAATATCAGCCTTGTCTGCTTTCTCTGGTGTTCCTTGGGCCAAACATCCGCTTGTTCAACAATTCTCCAAAGGAGCAGTCAGACTCAGACCACAGAGGAAGCCAAGATTTCCAAAATGGGACCTTCCTCTCATCCTTAATGTTCTCTCAAGATCTGGTCCAGTAAACTCCACCTCCATCGAGGATCTCACCATTAAAACAGTCTTCTTGGTGGCTATCACTTCGGCAAAAAGGGACTCCGAGATCAGTTTCCTTGGGCACAAGGAACCAGTCCTTACGTTCTTTCCGGATCAGGTAGTCCTTATACCCATGCTCAATTCAAATTCGAAAGTCACATCAATCTTTCATGAGAACCAGGAGATCGACCTCCCTACCTTCCGGTCCTCTGATGATTCTGAATCCCATCCCCTAGATGTGGGTAAAACTTTAAGGGACTACTTCCAGGCTACGGCGCCTTTCAGACAGTCGGACAAACTTTTCATCCTCTTTTCAGGTAAGAACAGAGGAAAGCGGGCCTCATCCAGGTCCATTGCGACTTGGATTGTGGCAGCTATACAACAGGCCTATAGAGCAGAGGGTTTGGCTCCTCCAGAGGCGGTGACAGCCTATTCAACGAGAGGTATCGCAACGTCCTGGGCAGCTTCACATCACGTGGCTCCAGAAGTAATCTGTAGAGCAGCTTCTTGGTCATCTGTTAACACCTTTATGACCCACTACTGTGTGGAGCCAGCCTCCTTGTCCTCACTTAACTTTGGCCTGACCGTTCTGTCTGCTAAAAATATGAATTAAAATTTTCTTTATTTAAGCATTCCCACCCGTGTGGTTTTGGCTAGTTATTTCCCACACATAGGCTGCCATGGAGACTGTCATGAAAATGGAAAATTTCCTATCAGATACTTACCGTAATTTTCCTTTCCTGATGGTCTCCATGGCAGCCAGAGTTCCTACCCTCTGGTATTGGATTTGGCCAAGATATGGAACATGGTCTCTATCCATGAGCTGAAATTTATGGGAGGGGGGGGTCCTACCCTTGGAGTGGAGGCGGGGTTAACCCACATGTAGGCTGCCATGGACACCATCAGGAAAGGAAAATTACGGTAAGTATCTGATAGGAAATTTTCCATTATTGATTGGTTTTGCGCAAAAGTTATAGCTACAACTATGGGATAGATTTATGGACTTTTTTTTTTATTATTGTTTTTACTAATAATGGCGGTGATCAGTGATTTTAAGCGGGACTGCGACATTGCGGTCTACAAGTCTGACACTACCCGTGACACTTTTTGGGGGCCAGTAACACCAATACAGTGATCAGTGGTATAAAAAAAAATGCACTGTCACTGTAAAAATGACACTGGCAGGGAAGGGGTTAACATCAGGGGGAATCAAAGGTTTAACTGTTACCTGGGTGTGCTTTCTTACTCTGTGGGGGATGGACTGACTGGAGGAAGTGAGACATATGTGTTCCTGATTAGCAAGAACACAAGATCTCTCTCCCTCTGTGACAGAACAGCGGTCTGCCATGTGTCTCCTATGACCGATCGGCGGCCGCCGGACCTGCTGATTGGCTCCTGCTGCGTCCAATCACAGTGAGCGCGGCTCTGGCAGCGCGCGCCTCAGATTCAATTACAGGAATCACGTACAGGTATGTAACTTTGCGTCCTGTTGCAGTAAATGTACGTGGGGCAGTCCTTAGATGGTTAAACAGTGCAGGCCAATAGCTGACTGAATTATCTTGTCTTTCCATTCTTGTGTTCACCTAGTGCCAGTCGGAGCCTTACCAAGCAAAATATTCAAATATTGACTTCTAAAGGTTGCTATTTGCAAATTTATTAGTGCACCACCCTGCCTTCTAAGTGACAGTGGCCAGCCCTGCTGAAAGTTTGCTTAGACCCTTGACACTAATTGAGTTTGGGTAAGGGGACATCTCTAATCTTTACTTTATACAAGTGCTGAGATTTCATAACCATTACAGATGGCACTGGGGGGAAGAAGACAGATTAATAGGTTCCTGCAGACAATTTTTACTGCCAGTGTCGTTTTAGTCACTTGGATGCACATACAGGTTTGCTTTGTGGTGGAAATTGGTAAGTCAGGAGACCTTATAATGATGTTGCCATTAGTGTTCCCATATCAGCTATGGACTCCCCACTTCTTATGTGCTAACAAAATTCAGGGGCTACATACTAGTTTAGTGGTTAGCATAACTCCTGAAAGAACATGCTAAGTTGTGGGGTCTGCCTGCAATAATAAAATGATCAGTCTCAGTGTTGTAATCAATAAAATGCAGACATCCATGAGGTTCCTAGGGGTTCTGCAAATAGCTACCAATCATTGGATTCCTATACGCCCAACGGTGGGGCTTCAGTATCTTCCGAAGGCTAAAGCAGTGGTGGATTCCCAACTGTTGATTGGTGCATTGTGGAGATTCAGATTCAAATTCAGATTCAGAATACTTTATTAATACCAACATGAAATATTTAAAGTAGCAGCAGCTGAGTACCATGGGGTGGAGTAACATCAGACAGATAGTACTTTTTTGGTCGCCAGTGTAAACCAGCAGTGCATGTGCTCAAGGAGCAGCTTATTCTTATCAAGTATGAGACGGCAGGGGCAAAAACCTGTAGTTTATAGGAAACTGTTGTCCAAAGAAATACATTTTCAACTGAACACCAATGCATGGTTAGCGTTTCCACTGAGCAAAAATACACTGTCATGCAGTGGCGGCTGGTGCTCAAAAATTTTTTGGGGGGGGGGGGGGCGCAAACAAACCAATGATGGGGGTTAATATTATGGACACTGACACCAATGAGGGGGAGGGGGAGGCGGCACACTGCGCACACCGGACACCCCACCAGTCCAATCCCGGCGATCGGTCGGTATTAGATCCCCCCATAAACACACACAGAGGGATCCGGTAGATCGGTGGTGCAGTGATCTCTCTATACCGGACACATCCAATCTCTATACAGTCCGGGGAGTTGAGCAGTGTGGGTCCCGGGACTCACCTTGGTGTCGGGGGTGTCCGGTGCTCACAGCTCTACACCCCGGGGATCGGGTTCCTCTCCGTACTCCGTCCAGTATCGGATCCGTGCCGCATACCACCCGATAATCCCTCCGATTACATCCCCCGCCGCACACCGCCCGATGTTGTCCTGAGGAGCGGGCCGGCCGCAGCGGTGGCTCGCGGCTTCTCCGGTGTGGCGGCGAGTCCTCTGTCCTCCCAGCTCCCGCCTCCTGCCCAGCCAATGGCATGGGGTTTGCCTTTTGGACAATCAGGAAACATGTATCAGACGCGCTTCCTGATTGGCCAGGAGGAGGATCCGTGTGACAATAGCGAATTTTCATTCGCTATTGTCACACAATGGGTGGGCTCGGGACGTACTGCTCTGCGCCCCGGGTTCACCCTTTTTTTTAGCCTGTGAGAGCCTCTGGCTCTAATCACATGGCTAAAAAAAAAAAAAAAAATCATATTGTGCTCCATGCGCCCGGCATGTAGATTAGGGGGCCGGACGCATGGATAGGGGGGGGCCGCTCCCCTGCGCTCCCAACACACCGGCCGCCACTGTTTCATGTATGGGAAGCTCATGTCCCATAAAAAAGGCTATGCAAAGAAAAAAAAAAAAGCCTGCAATTATCTATAAGCAGGGCTTTTTTTCAGCGGGAACGCGGGGGAATGCAGTTCCGGCACCTCCAGCACTGATTGTATGTAATAGCAAGGAATGCAACATTGTCTATTAATGCTGGCTGCTGAGGGATCTATTGTTGCTGGTGAGGATCTATTCCTGCAGGAGGGTTTATTGCTGCTGGGGAGGTCTAGTGTGGCTGCTGGGGGATATATTGTCTCTGGAAGAGATCTCATTTTGCAGGGGGGTCTATTGTT
Organism: Pelophylax lessonae; assembly: GCF_965119305.1. Classification (NCBI taxonomy): domain Eukaryota; kingdom Metazoa; phylum Chordata; class Amphibia; order Anura; family Ranidae; genus Pelophylax; species Pelophylax lessonae. The sequence goes on along the minus strand of NC_138777.1, from coordinate 175,674,522 downwards.
AATGGGGTGGCTCTTATGTTGCTGAGGGGTCAGTTGTTGATGGGAGGGATCTACTCTTTATGGAGCAGTCTATTGTAGCTGGCTGCTGGAGGGTCTATTGATGCTGTCTGCTGGGAGATCTGTTGTTGCTGCTGGGGACCTATTGTCGCTGGCTGGATCTATTGCTGCTGGGGGGGGGGGGCTTTATTGTTGGCTGCAGGGGATCTATTTTACTGCTTTTTTGTTATCAATAAAAAAAATACATACAAATTGCTTAGTACCACAAATGTTACTTGGTTCTGTATTTCTAAAAAGGATGATCCTGGGAGGTGGTTAGTGGGTGGAACCAAGGAACGGTTCACTGAGGTAGGTGGGGTGGAGACAAGGGGAAAGTCCAAAAAAGGGAGTTCCTGCACCTATTTTCTGAGAAAAAAAGCCCTGTCTATAAGTATCTGTTTGTAGATTGCCATTGCTAAACATTTCTAGAGGTGACTTTGTTGTAATTTTTATGATATGGGTAAAGTTCGTCTTCGTTACCATGGCCTGCATTTTTCAGACACTTCAAAAAATACAGGCTATGGTACTAAGATTGAAGGAGAGCTCTTCTTCATAGATCCTGTTTTATATTTCTTTACAACCCCTATTCCTTATCATTGTGCTCTGCTGGTGTTCTGGCGAAAACTCCAACTTGCCGAGATCTCCAATGACGTTATTTCTGGTGAGTGTACACCAGGATTAATTGAGATTTCGACCACTTGGTGTTTTCACACAACACCTGAAGCCTTTACACTACGGTAGATGCTATAATTAGTGCAGATTGTTAGTCCGCCCGGTAGTAACCAAAAACATAGCCGCCTCCAAGGTGGCGACAAATAACAGGCGGACTAACAAACTGCACTAATTACAGCATCTACCGGAGTGTATAGGGTGCCGGAGTTGCGTGAAAACACCAAGTGGTTGAAATCTCCAAATATTCCTGGTGTACACTCACTGGAAATAAAGTAGTTGGAGATCTCGGTAGAACACCGGCTTTGGACTCCCAAAAGTTAGTAGAGCACAATGCACATTTGTGAAGCACATTACTGACATTGACGTATGGTCATACCATTGCTTTAAACACTGACTCCGCTGATCTTTGCCTAGTCTGAGATCATGCCTTCAATCTGCTGCAGGCAATAGGAAACACTTATATACAGTAAAACAAAACAAGCGGTGTTAACCTTTCAAATAAATAGGCAGTGGAATTTTATGATTTTGTCTATGCTGTGTTTTTTTTTTTATCCTGTGTTTTTTTGGCATTGGGTAGGTAACGTTTCTATTCCCTTTTTTTAAAGTGTAAGTCCAAGCAAAACCTAACTAATACTAAAACTGCTCTCTGCCACATTCTAACCCTAATCTATCCAACCTTGTGAAGCCAAAAAAAAAATCCGGTCTGGTCTCCAGCGGCGGAAGCTGTGTGCAGGAAAGGACTGACAACGGCTGTGAAATGCCTCGGAAGTGACGCCACCCATAGAGTTACTATGGGGCTTCCGTTGTCGGATGCCTCTCCTGCACCCACCTCCACACTGAAGGCGCTGCTGACAGCTGATGCTGGGACCAGACCGGATCGGCTCCAAAATAGGCAAGTATAGCGATTTTTGCTTTACAGGGTTAGATAAGATTAGGTTTAGAATGTGGCACAGAGCAGGTTTAGCGTTGGCTAGGTTTTGACTGACCTACTTTAACCGACCGTTTCCGACCGGCCGCCGCCGATATACTGCGGCAAATGTGGCTCTCCTGCGCAAACCGACATAGGGCTACATTGGTCGCGAGCAGGGAGCCAGGGGGCGAGCGTGCGCCATCGGCGGCACGCTTCCACCCCCATTCGGCAGCGGGGAAGCCAATGCACGGGTCAGGCAGCTCCGATTGCCGCCTGAAACCCGCGATCGTTCCCCGCTGAGAAAGAAGAACGGTCAGCTGTGTTTACTCCCTGGAATGATCATAGAACCCATGTGATCCTTCTATATAGGATCACAGGTGTCTATGGTCATTTCAGAAGCCACGCCCACCCACATTTAGAATCACTCCCCTAGGCTCACATTTAACCCCTTCTTCACCCACAATGTTAACCCCTTCCCTGACAGTGTCATTATTACAGTAACAGTGCATATTTTTAGCACTCATTACTGTAGTAATGTCACTGGTCCCCCCAAAAGTGTAAAAAATTTCAGTTAGGGGTCCGATCTGTCCGCCGCAATGTCTCAGTTCCGCTTAAAAAAAAAAAAAAAACCAACACACAAAAATGACAAACTTTCCCGTAGTTAGTAGACACGATAACTTTTGCGCAAACCAATCAAAATACGCTTATTGCAATTTCTTTTTGCCAAAAATATGTAGCAGAAAACAAATTGGCCTAAAATGTTAAAAAAATTTGATTTTTAATTTTTTTTTTGAGAATGTTATATAGCAGAATGTGAAAAATATAATTTTTTTTCAGAATTGTCGCTCTTTTTTTTTTGTTTATAGCGAAAAAAAAAAAAAAAAAAAAAAAAAAAAAAAAAAAAAAAAAAAAAAAAAAAAAAAAAAAATCGCACAGGTGATCAAATACCACCAAAAGAAAGATCTATTTGTGGGAAAAAGAGGACATCAATTTTAATTGGGTACAGCGTCGCACAACCAGGCAATTGTCCGTTAAAGTAACAGTACCGAATCGCAAAATATGGCCGAGTCATTAAGGGGGAAAATCTTCCGGTCCAGAAGGGGTTAAATATTCTCATTACAGTTTATTTTGTGAATTTTTGCTTAGTCACTTACACTGTGTCTTTTTTTCTAATGTTAGGTCATGCAGTCTGTAAAAATAAACACTGTGTAGGCAAAAGGTAAAGAACCATGGAGAGGTGGAGGACTGCGGGGAAGAGATCAAATATCATCAGGGTGCAGCATTTTTTTGGAAACCTAGCAAGGCCACATTAAAAATTAAACGAAGGTCTAATTTCTGAAATGTATACATTCTTTAATAACCAGAACGCAACAGATTTTCTAATGTACATGGCAAAATGGAAAAATAATTGCTCCTTGGAGCATGAAGTCTTGGACTGGTATATGTGTGTGGACAACTTAAAGAAATGCACGAGACCTCTTAATATTAGGGAAACAGCTGGTAAACTCCTTACAAGGGGGGGTAATCGGACCCCAGTTAAAGTGAACTCTATCTTCCCTACAGTGCCCCCCTTATGTTTTAGAGGGTGCCACGCTTCTGGCACATTCCTCCATCCATTCTGGCAGTGCTCTCACATGGATCCGATTGGGAGAAAGTTGATCAACTTTACCACTACGTTAGCTGGTGTCCAACTCGCTCTTAAACCAACTCATTGTTTATTATTTGCTCCAGTCACAGATGAGACTAATCCAGACAATCTGAGTTGCTATCCATTGAAAACTCAATCGGTGCCACTCTTTCAGGTTGAACTTTTAGGTAGAGTGCATAAGTAGAGTGGAAAAACTCTTTTACACCATATACTATGCCTTATTATGGAGCGTAAATGGTCTTTGAGTGATTTATTCTTGATGTTTATAACTGCATATACAGCATCTCACAAAAGTGAGTACACCCATCACATTTTTGTAAATATTTTATTATATCTTTTCATGTGACAACACTGAAGAAATTACACTTTGCTACAATGTAAAGTAGTGAGTGTACAGCTTGTATAACAGTGTAAATTTGCTGTACCCTCAAAATAACACACAGCCATTAATGTCTAAACCGCTAGAAACAAAAGCGAGTACACCCCTAAGTGAAAATGTCCAAATTGGGCCCAATTAGCCATTATCAATCCCCGGGTGTCATGTGACTCATTAGTGGTACAAGGTCTCAGGTGTGAATGGGGAGCAGGTGTGTTAAATATAGCGTTATCGCTCTCACTCTCTCATACTGGTCACTGGAAGTTCAACATGGCACCTCATGGCAAAGAACTCTTAGGATCTGAAAAAAACTATTGTTGCTCAACATAAAGATGGCCTAGGACCCTGAAACTGAGCTGCAGGGCGGTGGCCAAAACCATACAGCTGTTTAACAGGACATATTCCACTCAGAACAGGCCTCGCCATGGTCGGCCAAAGAAGTTGAGTGCACGTGCTCAGCGTCATATCCAGAGGTTGTCTTTGGGAAATAGATGTACGAGTACTGCCAGCATTGCTGCAGAGGTTGAAGCGTTGGGGGGGGGGGGGGGTCAGCCTGTCAGTGCTCGGACCATACGCCACACACTGCATCAAATTGGTCTGCATCGCTGTCGTCCTAGAAGGAAGCCTCTTCTAAAGATGATGCACAAGAAATCCCGCAAACAGTTTGCTGAAGACAAGCAGACTAAAGGACATGGATTACTGGAACCATGTCCTGTGGTCTGATGTGACCAATATAAAACGTATTTGGTTCAGATGGTGTCAAGCATGTGTGGCGGCAACCAGGTGAGGAGTACAAAGACAAGTGTGTCTTGCCTACAGTCAAGCATTTTAAAAAGTCAAACGTGTGTGACGGCAACCAGGTCTTGCCTACAGTGGGAGTGTCATGGTCTGGGGCTGCATGAGTGCTGCCAGCACTGGGGAGCTACAATTCATTGAGGGAACCATGAATGCCAACATGTACTGTGAAGCAGAACATGATCCCCTCCCTTTGGAGACTGGGCTGCAGGGCAGTATTCCAACACGATAACAACCTCAAACACACCTCCAAGACGACCACTGCCTTGCTAAAGAAGCTGAGGGTAAAGGTAATGGACTGGCCAAGCATGTCTCCAGATCTAAACTCTATTGCGCATCTGTGGGGCATCCTCAAACGGAAGATAGAGTAGCACAAGGTCTCTAACATCCACCAGCTTCGTGATTTTGTCATGAAGCATTGGAAGAGGACTCCAGTGGCAACTGTGAAGCTCTGGTGAATTCCATGCCCAAGAGGGTTAAGGCAGTGCTGGAAAATAATGGTGGCAACACAAAATATTGACACTTTGGCCCAATTTGGACATATTCACATAGGGATTTACTCACTTTTTTTTGCCAGCGGTTTAGACATTAATGGCTGTGTGTTGAGTTATTTTGAGGGGACAGAAAATATACACTGTTATACAAGCTGTACACTCACTACTTTACATTGTAGAAAAGTGTAATTTCATCAGTGTTGTCACATGAAAAGGTATATTAAAATATTAACAAACATGTGAGGGGTGTACTCACTTTTGTGAGATACTTTATATTAGTATGATAAGGTCGTCTTCTCATTCTCTTTTTTGGTAATACTCGCATTATCAGCATCAGGATTCACATTTGCTCATTGATAAATGAACACTTTTAGAGACTGGGCTATCTCAGTTATGTTTTGTACTTTGTCATATTCTGTACCGATATGATATTCTGACGATTGAAAATGGTAATTTCTCTGTAACACCTTTTAAACCTTCTAATAAAAAAAAGTTTGTAAATAAAAAGTAAGGAAGATTTGAAGGATTCATGAGTAGTAGCAAGTAACACAGATTTCAGAAGTCAGAAGTGTGGCAGAGGCCAGTAGTATCTAATGCATAATGCAGGGGCCAAAGGAAAGTAACACAAGAGTTCAGAGGTCAGTTGCGTGTAACAGAGGTCAGGCATAAGGAAGACATAGTGCAGAGTGCAGAGATCAGTAGTATGTAATAAACAGTGCAAGAGTCATGGGTAAGTAACACAGAGTTTAGAAGTCAGTAGCATGCAACACAGAGATCGTAAGTAGTACAGAGTTTAGAAATATCACAGAGTGCAGGAGTCAGTAGTACGTAACAGAGATCATGAGTAAGTAATGCAGAGTGTAGAGCTCAGAAATATCACAGAGTGCAGGGGTTAGTAGTATGTAACGCACAGTGTAGGGGTCAGGAGCAAGTAACAGAGGTCAGTAGTATGCGACACAGTGTGTAGAGGTCGGTAATATGTAATGCAGAGTGCAGGGGTCAGGAGTAAATGACAGAGTGCAAAGGTCAGGAGTCGCTAGCAAACATCATCCTTTCATTACAAACATCACCCCCCCCCCCCCCCCCCCACACACACACAAAATAGCTCCAGTACATATCCCCCCCTTCCTAAAATGTACTCGCAGACCACAGATGCAGCAACACCCACCACAGCTTTCCCAGTTAGGTTATCACCGATCAGTTTCGGTTAAGGAAAAAATTTGGCGGGGAGATTTTGTGGATATTTTGTCGCTTCTTCCATCCGCTAAAGAATTCATTTCAAAGTTGGGAAAATAAAAAGAAGACAAGGATGATGATAGAAAAAGACCCGTATCGAAGTCCTTTAATAATTGGCTACAAGCCTGTCTCATTTTTTCTGGGGAATTGTGTAAGAAATTTCCTGAAAAAAAAAGTGTAGGTCTTTTCCAACATTTGGACATAATTCTTGAAGCATACAAGAATTTTGGTGGAACTGCTTGGTTCAATTAGGATGAAGCTTTTAGTCAGTTGCAGTTCACCCGGCTTTAAAATGGGGGTCTAAGCGCCGGTTCACACTAGCGCGACGCTACTTTCAGGGGCGACCTCCGAGATCGCGGTGCGAGCAGCGCGCCGCGACCTCGGAGCTGCCGCCACGGACTTCATAACATTGAAGTCTATGGCGGTCGCCTCCGGGTCGCCCCAAAGAAGCTCCGGACCCTTTTTCTAGGTCGGAGCGACTTGTGTCGCTCCTATTAGAACGGGTCCATAGCTTCCCTATGGGAGGCGACCTGCGGCGACCTGTGAGGCGACGAGGTCGCCTCACAGGTCGCCCTAGTGTGAACCGAGGCTAAGGATGTAGGCCTTTAGCTGAACCTCTCTCCCCCTCAAAGATCATTTTACCCTAAACAAAGGATTGGTTCACAAGCCACTCCCACATCAAAACTATAAAAAAGGAATATGTTTCAATGTAAACGATGCACATTGTATGTGGACTAACTCCTGCAGGTACAGGCATGAATGGGCCTTCTGTGCATGAGCTCACCTAATTACAAAGTGCTTTAAACGAATGTCAACATTTAAAGAGGTTGTAAACTCATTGAAATTTATTTTTTTTCCCCAACCTGAAAGAGAAACACATAATTAGCTAGCATGCATCGCATACTAGCTCATTATGAAATACTTACCTTAGAACGAGCCCTCGCCGTGCCGCCCGCTTACCTGTATGGCGGGAGACATGTTCAGTCGCCCGGTCTTCCGGGATCGCGGCATCCGGCCATCTGATTGGCCGGACCCGCGATTACTTCACTCCCGCGCGGGAGCCGACGGTCACGGCACGGGGCTCTGAAGGAATGGCACCAGCGGCCGTTTCCTTCAGAGCGCATGCTCCAGTGAGGTCACTGGCTGCATTTAAGGTAAATATCTCCTAAACGGTACATGTTTAGGAGATATTTACTGAACCTATAGGTAAGCCTTATCATAGGCTTACCTATAGATAAAAGTTGCAGAGGAGGGTTTACTTCCTCTTTAATCAACAGTCAGGGAATATTTCAAAAGGCTACAACAGTGATGTGGCAAGAAATGCTCCCTTGGCTTCAAGTTTTTCCAGATAGGCAGAAGGCCCAACTTCTACTTGAAGGATTTGAGAATGGTTTTATTCTGCCAAAATTTGAAGGTCAGGAATATAAAATAGAAAATAACCTAAAAATCACAATATGTAGGATGTAGTATTTCAAAAAATAAAGAATTCCTAGAGGGTAAAAAGTATCACATTTTTTATTCTTTGTTTGAAACCAATAAAAACGTCTGCGGCCTTATTTCTTCCAACCCAATGTCTTTGTGTGATCTTTTTTGTGTATTTAAAAAATAAAAAAATAAAAATTATAAAATATATTCCTGCCTAGTATCCCATATTTTTCTAACTCCCCTTTTCCTCATGGGATAATGCCAGGAGAGGGCAGTTTCAGAGACTTCAGATAGTCAGGTGATTCTGGTAGAGGTCAGCTGACCTCTGCTAGGGTCATGTGACTTTCTAATAGAAATTTCTGGAACAGCTTGAGAAATTTCTGAAGCAGCTTGAGCTCAGTTGCCTCAGAAGACAGAGCTGTGGTGCTCCCCTCCCTCCCGGTTCATCGCGACCTAATATTATGTGGCGATTGACAGTCTCTGACCGTTTCCTGTAGTATGCCCACTGTCTCCGACCGTCTTCTGTAGTATCTGTCAGGCGTTAATTGGTGCACTTTTTTTTTTTTTTTTTTTTTTAAAGGACTCGTGACTCAAGAAAAGCTTCAAGAATCATTCATAGGCACTTCCTATTAATTTCAATGGAGAGGGGTGTTTTTGAGACCTCGCCAGCACAACGCCCCAGTGTAAAAGCATTCATTGATTTCAATGGGAATAGGTTTTCACAAGCTTTTCAGGCACTTTTTTTAGCGCCAATGCGCTTGAAAAGAACCTCAGTGTGAAAGGGCTCTTAGGAAGCTGCATGCTGTGTAAAAATTCCATAACCAGCAAAGAATGTATTACAGACCTACAATGTTATATAGCTTTATAGTCCATGTTGAAGAATCAAATGAGAAAATAAAGCACCCATGTGCTGAAAACAAAAACACTTTTACCAAGGGGGCGTGGCTAGCGCACGAGGAAGATGGACTTCTGAGTCCACAGTTCCTCACTGCAGAGCCAGACAAAATGGACAGCAACTTGCTCAAGCTCTGTTTTGACACTGCAGGGAGACAGATTGATCCACAAATACACCGCCGGCATTCCTCGCAGGAAAAAATACACTACCCGGCCTAAGAAACTTATGGCCTTCTGATAACAATCGGCCGGGGAATCCAGGCAATATGGTGCTGGATCACAGGCCGCTCCACGAGGCGCCCAGCAGCCATCACCAGGGACATACACAGGCAGCTCTGATCAAAGAGGATCTCCCCGCTCCCTTCTGTCTCCAACAGCATATACACCATTACAAGGGAGCCCAACCAAATTAAGAATGAGACTGGAAGCACAGGGGGTTGATGTGGGTGAGTACTCCCCTATTTCTGACTCTCTGAATCTTACCAGAGATCTGCCTGAATCCATTATGTCATTACCGGCCACCAACCAACCTGTATCAGAGAAAGCACTTAAGGAAAAGCTAGTCTCACTGAGAGGTACGCTTCACCCTGATATCATGCAACTCACCAAGCACTTCACTGGGAAAATACATGCTATTGGTAATAGGGAAAACCAAGTAGAAGATAAAATAGATGAATTTTCTCACACCATCAACAATCCTGTGGATGCCTATGACGATAACAGATGAAAAATACATGGTTCAAAGCTAAACTTGCGGACCTGGAGGACCGCTCCAAGCAGAAGAACTTAAAAATAAGGGGGATTACCAGAATCCGTGCAACCTCATGAGCTACACAATCGACTTATTCAAAGTGTTGACCCCTGACCATAAAGATTCTGAAACAATAATAATAGACAGGATCCATCGCATACCGTCCCAAACCATCATTCATTCCAGAGCATGTTCCCAGAGATGTGCTAATGTGCACTGCATACATTTCTTCCATGTAAAGGAACAGCATTTACCATGCAAATTCGTATAAAATTAAATACAATAACAAAGTCTCTGAGGAACCATAAAATCTCTTACAAATGGGGGAACCCGACCAAGCTCCTAGTTTTCAAGAATGGAGATACTCATGCCATACACACGCTGGAAAAAGGTTTACAGCTTCTAAGACATGGGGGATCATTGACAACCATGACACCTCTGACAAGACACACCGCTCTCCTTCCCATCTCTCCACAGAATGGCAACAATCAGCACCAGCCGTGTCACCAACTATCTGAGCATTTGATCTGCTTCTAAGCTATCATCCTATTCTGCTCTGTGGAAGCTTCTCTGCTAGCAAACTTTCACCCCATATTTGTTCATTGACTTTTCAGTTAAATGTTTTTCTTTGTATTGTTCTTTTCCTTCTGAGTCCACCATGCTCTGTCAGATTTGGCCATTAAGAGTCTGAGATCCATGATTCCCGTTAACACCTACGGAAACTACTCCTCACACCTCTAACAACCAACGTACCTCTACCAAACCGTGAGTAACACAAAAACTAATATGGAGCATCTTAACACCTCACCAACATGGCTATTAATATCCTCTCTGTGAATGTAAAAGGTCTAACCCACCCAGCCAAATGGTCATCTCTATGGTCTGAAGCTCTACAGCACAATGCAGACGTGCTGTGTATACAAGAGACTCACCTTCATTAACTAAATCCACCAAAGTGCACACGTCTCATATCTGCATATCTTCTCTGCCTCCATTCCGGCGCAAAAAAACGGGGGGGGGGGGGGGGGTGCTGATAGCGATCTGGGACTCAATAGCTTTCCATATGGTTGAACAAATCACTCTGATCCGAATGCGAGGTTGATTGTGCTAATATGTGATCTGAACTCAATTAGATCTACCCTGGTTGGTAAACCTATATGCCCCCAATGGGCACCAGAACCACTATTTCAATAGGCTACTACGGAAAAATAACTAAAATAAAGCAAGGAGCCCTATTCCCATCTAGACAACAAAGAATCCGCAACCATATTAGAACAGAATCTCCTGAAGTTTATCCAAATAAATGAAAAGTCTGTAGAAGATCCATTCATCTTGTGGAATTTACATAAATCATATATGCGGGGTATATTCATTCAGTTGGGGGCGAGGGCTAAGAGAAGGAGTTGCAGCAGATTGACCATTTATTGTCTAAAATTAAACAACATGAACTAGTCAACAAGAATGACCCTACCCGAAATGTGAATACCATACTTAGCAACTTACGGAGAGAGCTTCAAAATCTCCTACTGGAGAATTTTGAAAAGACTTCCAAACTCGTTAAAATTACATATTATAATAGCGGTAACAAGGCAAACACACTGCTTGCCAGTCGTATACAAGGCCATAGTACCAAATCTAAAATCCTTTTCCTATATCACCCCATCGATAAACGCAAAGTACTAAACCCTCAAGAAATTGCTGACGCTTTCAGTAGCTATTATAGTTCTCTGTACAACCTACGTGAGGATGTTTCAACCCCACAACCATCTCTAGAGGATATTACACACTTCTTAGATAAAGTGCAACTTCTTTCTCCATCACAAACCCAACTGGGCAAACTAAATACTCCCTTTAGCGGAAGTATCCAGAGCTAATTCTCTCCCAAACAATAAATCACCAGGGCAAGATGAATACAGTGGAGAATATTTTAAGGCTTTTAAAAATATACTGGCGCCTCTCCTGGTTAAAATGTTCGGTTCATTTGCATCCTCTTTCTCTTTCCCTCAGGAAATGTTAAAAGCATTAATTGTCACTTTACCAAAACCTGATAAAAATCCTGATTCTCCGCAGAACTTTAGGCCGATTTCGTTGTTAAATAATGACTTAAAGTTTTACGCAAAACTTATAGCCTTTCGACTAGTTGACATTCTGCCTACTCTGATACATCCTGACCAATCCGGCTTCACTAAGGGAAGACAGACTTCTGATACCACGAGAAGAGTGGTCAATGCCATTCACTACGCTGGGACATACAAAGCGTCTGCTCTGCTTCTAGCTTTGGGCGCAGAGAAGACATTTGACCGCATGTCCATTGGGCATACCTCGATGAGGTCCTAAAGAAATTTGGATTTTCAGGTCACATACTTTCCTCCTTATTGGCATTGTACACTTGTCCCTCCGTCCAAGTGCTTTCAGAAGGGATGCTATGCCAACCATTTCTGATCACAAATGAGACTAGGCAAGGATGTCCGCTGTCTCCAATAATTTTAAACATATTAACAGAACCCATTACCTCATATATATCCGCTCCCACCCACATATCTCAGGTCTCAGAATTGCCAACCATACCCACACCATCATTATGTTTGCTGATGACATCATACTGATGTTATCAAATGCAGAAACCTTCTTGGGGGCAGTTTAAGATGCATTACAATTATTCCATATAGTTTCTTATTACAAAGCAAACCCAACCAAGTCATATGTACTTAACTTGGGCATTGATCCTCTTCTAAAACAAAAATTACAGCAAAAGTTTCCATATACGTGGAAAGAGGGAGGCATCCCATACCTGGGTATAACTCTTACTAGCACAACCAAATTTTGATTCCATGCAAACTATACTTCCTTAATATCTAAAGTACGAGAGTCACTAACTCACATATCTAAATTTTCCTGGATCGGCCATCTAGCGGCTTTTAAGATGATGGCATTGCCCCAAGTACTCTATCTATTCAGTATTCAGAACATTGCCAATTGTGATACCAGATTTCTTTTTTAAATCTTTACAGGCCATAGTCAACAAATACTTATGGGGAAATAAAAGAGCTCGCTGCGTGTTCGACAAACTTACCAAACGTAGGTCTGCTGGGGGCATGGGCCATGTAGATCTGAAAGATTACTATACAGCAACTATATTATCACAACTAAAATACTGGTTTGACTCCGCAACGCCTCACCTATGGTCAGAGATAGAATCTGAATCTATTCTGGGCAAAAGCCTCTTGGATTTTCTATTGGCCCATTACCACATGCACAAAACCAACACAGCCCTTTCTCCAACTATTTTAGCCTCTATTAATGTTTGGAGGTCTATTATTGTCAACACATCAGATTTATCTATAGCCATACCATTTCCAGTAGAGATGTGCCAAGTAATTATCCTCAACATTTCCCTGTCCAACTGGCACTCTAGAGGGATCCATTGGCTACAAGATCTCTTCCAAAATGACAGTATCAAATCCTTCCTATCACTTTAATCCCAATATCAATTACCAGGGAAAGAATATTACACATACCCATAGGTGTGCGCAGCCTATTGCATTAGGGTTTGCACCCCAAATCTCAAACACACATGCAAGTGTGTGTGTCTAAATATATATGGCCCCGGTGCATTCATCTCCCTGCTGGCACAATGAAAGAGAAGTGCTTAAGCACTTCTTTCTATGGCTGAGCTGGTAAGAGTGAGATATTTCTCATCTCCCCACACAGAGCGATAATGCGAATATGCACTAGGTGATTAGGGTGTGCCCAGGCACATCCGGCACGCCTATGCACATACCTACAAATTCGATCTCTTCTTAGTGAACACCCAGTAAGTGCATGCAATATTCCCAAGAAACTTGCAGACTGTTTAAAAGGAAGGCGGTATTTCCCTAATTTACGGGACTATTAAGGATACAAAAATCACTTCTGTAAATCCAACTCATTCTTAGCCTGGGAAAGGGATCTAGACTAATCCTTTACTCCCTATCAGTGGGAACAAGCTATGTCCTATACATATAAATCTAACAAAAGCACCAATCATTGGGAATTAATGCACAAAATAACACTACGCTGGTACCTTACTCCCTACCGATTATCAAAAATGTACTCGCAAACCACCAACACATGTTGGAGAAAGTGTGGACAGGTAGGGACTCTCTATCATACCCTATGGGCATGCAAGAAGTTAGTTAAGTACTGGATAACCATCTTTATTATTATCTCAAATCATCTCCATACCAATACAGCTTTCCCCTAGCGTGGCATTGCTTAACCTGGGCATAGACGGCTTTCTATACCATCTCAGAGTAGTGATCTGTAATGTGTTATTGGCCACAAGACTGGTTATAGTGAGACATTGGAGGTCTGCTTTACATCCCTCTTTGTCTGAAGTAATATCGACAATACAGACACATTACACATATGAAACCATGTTTGCCCGGATAAATGGGTCCTACAAAAAGATCTGCGACAATTGGTTTACCTAGAAACAATGGTATGACAAATGTAGACACTCCTACACATAAACAACGTCCATATTTTTACATGTTAAATGCAACCAACAGTGGTGCTAAGACTCGTTTTAACTGTCATTACTTTTATTTCTTTCTATAGTTACTTTTGTTTGTGGTCCACACCTACTTATAATATGTAGAACAACTATATCTTCTTTATGAGATGACCTGATTTTGGTGCGTGAGTGAGATGGGTCTGTTGTGCCGTCTGCCCTACCCATACCACAGATTGATCCCAGTGGAGGGGGGGATGGCCTGGCAGTTACACCGCTGGCGACTTATTTTATTCACTATTCATCTTTAGATGTGACATGTCACTTTGATATTGTATTGATTCACATGTTCCTCTGCTCTAAGCTGTAACAGGTGATGTTGACACATGTACTCCTGATAACTTACTTTTGTTTGTTTATCTTAGCAAATATTCAATAAAAATGTATTGAAAAACTAAAAAACACTAGTCGGTTCACACTGGGGCGGCACGACTCTGTACTACTTCGAGGGCGACTTGTGCATTCCCATGCACCACGACTTCGGAGCGACTTGCATGGACTTCACATAATGGAAGTCTATGCAAGTCGCTCCGAGGTCGCCCCGAAGTAGTACAGGAAACTTTTTCTAAGTCGGAGCGACTTGTGTCGCTCCTATTAGAACGGGTCCTGTAGCGGTCAATGGACCGCGACTTGTCAGGCTGACAAGTCGCCTGACAAGTCACGCTAGTGTGGACCGGCTCTTACCTTTCCATGCTGGTTGCAATGGATGCCTTACTAAAGCTCAGTCATCATATAGAGACGGATATATCTTTAGTTTAAAATGTTAATAAAAGACAGGGTTTGATTGTTTGTTAGCACTTTGCTCTTTGTTTGTTGAAACATGCTTGCTTAGGTAATTGTAGCCGTTATAGTGCAATTGCAACACAGGTAGGTAGTATCCTATGGTTTGTGACAATTTTTTTATTTGCACTAAGTCTCCTTTCATATGGACAGCTGGAGACGGTAAAAACAGGTGGTTGAGCTGCTGTTTTGCTGTCCCCAGACCATCCACCTAAAATTCTATCATTGCAGCCAAATTGGGCTGTGCACATACCACAGAATGATGAGGCTGCATCACACGTCAAACTCATCCAGTTAGATGAATGGGAGGTTGCGCTTTGCAAATCAAGCACTGGTGCAAGATAATATTTCCATACAAATTCCCCAAAAAACACAAACATTCAGGAGGAGCAGGATCGCCTCCTGAACCCCTGGCAACCACTGCTCTACAACGCTCTAAAATCTGGTCCCCCACAGATAATTTCTCATGGAGCGGTAGACAGTGCCACCCGTGTTGCATTTTCTGGACAATTTTTATGGGGGGGGGGGGGGGGAATTATATAGTACTAATAAACAAAGCTAAAGCAAAAAAAAAAAAAAAATTTCCAAAAAGCTTAGTGAATTGTACTGCTAGGACCTATAAAGAAGGGGGTCGACGCTCGAAAGGTTATCCTTAAAATATAAAAATGTATCACAGACAGTACTCGCTGTGTTGTTTAAACATGCCAGTTAATGTTTGCAGAATGTTTGCATTTAGTGGGATTTACCTGGCTTTGAGGACCATCTGGATTCCGGCAAGCAGCGAAGATCTTCTGCGGGGGATTTGGACTCTTCAGGAATTGTTGCACAAATTCCAGTCCTAACCCTCTGCTTGCGCCTGTAATGAGAACAGACTGGATCTTGAAATCAGACATTGCTGGGTTCTGTCTTCTTCCCTTCTGTAGAATGCTGTCTTTTGTGTTGGACCCTGCACTCACTCTCTGTGCAGGAAGTAAATGGAGCATGTGACCAGACAGGCAAGTTCTGGAAGATTAACACTTTCTTTCTCACTACTTATTATGAAAGCATGGATTTGCAAATCAGGCAATTGTATTTTTTGCATTTCCTTTAATGTTTGTATTATATTACTGTGCAAAGGTTTTAGGCAGGTGTGAAGAAAGGCTGTAAAGTAAGAATGCTTTCAAAAATATATATATATTGTAATTGTTTATTTTTATCAATTTACAAAATGCAAAATGGAACATCGAAATCTAATCAATATTTGGTGTGACTATCCTTTGGCTTTAGAGTCGGTTCACACTAAGGCGTCACGACTCCTTACTACTTCGTGGGCGACTTGTGCATTACCATGCACCACGACTTCGGAGCGACTTGCAGGGACTTCACATAATGGAAGTCTATGCAAGTCGCTCCGAGGTCGCCCCGAAGTAGTACAGGACCCTTTTTCTAAGTCGGAGCGACTTATGTCGCTCCTATTAGAACGGGTCCTGTAGCTGTCAATGAACTGCGAGGGACCGCGACTGGTCAGTCTGACAAGTCGCCTGACAAGTCGCGCTAGTGTGGACCGGCTCTTAAACAGCATCGATTCTTAAGACCCGCACACATGATATGAAAATTGGAAGGGAAATTTCGTCTGACGAACGATCTGCTGATTTTCGGATTGTCAGTATAGTGCTTTCGACAACCGATTACGGATTTTTGAACAACAAAAACTGGATGTGCAGGCTATAAAATTGTTATCGTACGTCAACACAACATCCGATTTTCGTTTAATTAGTACAGTTTTCGTCTGAAAAAAATCTTAAGAGCAAGACTAGGCCGAGACGAAAGAACACATACAAAACAATCCAACACATGACATCACTTCTGAAGTTGAATTCTGTCGTATGGGAAAATTCATATGAAAATAACCTCTTCACTTTCCATATGAGACTAGCATGCAACAAAAAACGGACGACAGATCGTTCGATAATCTGATCGTGTGTACGGGGCTTTACATTTGCACACTTTATACACAATGAGCGAACAGAAGGAACATCGAAATCAAATCAATATTTGGTGTGACTATCCTTTGGCTTTAAACAGCATCAATTCTAAAGCCTCGTACACACGATCATATTATCGGACGATCTTTCGTCCGTTTTTTGTTGCATGCTAGTCTCATGTCAAAAATGAAGAGGTTACTTTTATATGAAAATTCCCGTACGACAGAATTCTACTTCAGAAGTGATGTCATGTGTTGGATTGTTTTGTATGCGTTCTTTCGTCTCTGAGCATGCCTATTCTTGCTCTTACGATTTTTTTCAGACGAAAACTGTACTAATTAAACGAAAATCGGACGTTGTGTTGATGTACAATAAAAATTTTATAGCCTGCACATCCAATTTTTGTCATCCGAAAATTTGTAATCGGCTTTCGAAAGCACTATACTAACAATCAGAAAATCAGCAGAACGTTCTTCGGACGAAATTTGACTTCCAATTTTTCATTTCGTGTGTACGGGCCTTTACACTTGCACACTTTATACACAATGAGCGAACAGAAGGAACATCAAAATTAATTCCATATTTGGTGTGACTACCCTTTGGCTTTAAACAGCATCAATTCTAAAGCCTCGTACACACGATCATATTATCGGACGATCTTTCGTCCGTTTTTTGTTGCATGCTAGTCTCATGTCAAAAATGAAGAGGTTACTTTTATACGAAAATTTCCGTACGACAGAATTCTACTTCAGAAGTGATGTCATGTGTTGAATTGTTTTGTATGTGTTCTTTCATTTCTGAGCATGCCTAGTCTTGCTCTTACTATTTTTTTCGGACGAAAACTGTACTAATTAAACGAAAATCGGACGTTGTGTTGACGTACGATAAAAATTTTATAGCCTGCACATCCAGTTTTTGTCATCCGAAAATTAATAATCGGCTGTCGGAAGCACCATACTAACAATCCGAAAATCGGCAGATCGTTCGCCGGAGGAATTTTTACTTCCGATTTTCGTATCGTGTGTATAGGCCTTTACATTTGCACACTTTATACACAATGAGCGAACAAAAGGAACATCAAAATCAAATCAATATTTGGTGCGACTACCCTTTGGCTTCAAACAGCATTGGTTCTTACACTTGCACACTTTATACACTTTGCACAAAGTCAGGGAATTTGTAGAACTAGAGTCAGGTGTATGAATAATCAATTATACCAATCGGGTGCTAATCATCATCATTTTCATATGTAGGTGGAAACCCAGTCATTAACCGAAACAGAAACAGCTGTGTAGGAGGCTTAAAGTGATTGTAAGGTCTCATTTTAAAAAAAAATAACAAACATGTCATACCTACCTGCTCCATGCAGTTGGTTTTACACAGAGCAGCCCGATGTTCTGCCAAAAACGCCAACTTGCTGAGATCTCCAATGACGTTATTTCCAGTGAGTGTACACCAGGAATAATTGGGGATTTCGACCACTTGGTGTTTTCACACAACACCGGCAGCCTATACACTCCGGTAGATGCTATAATTTGTGCAGAATGTTGGTCTGTGGACTAACAATCTGCACTAATTATAGAATCTACTGGAGTGTATAGGCTGCTGGTGTTGTGCAAAAACACCAAGCGGTGGAAATCTCCAATTATTCCTGGTGTACACTCACCAGAAATAACATCATTGGAGATCTCAGCAAGTTGGAGTTTTTGGCAGAACACCGGATCCTCCTCTTCTCGGGTCCCTCATTGCTGCTCCTGGCTCCTCCCTCCTGTTGAGTGCCCCCACAACAAGCAGCTTGTTATGGGGGGCCCCCGAGCTGAGTCACAGCTCCCTGTGTCAATCCAGACACAAAGCCGTGACCCGCCCCTCTCTCTCCTGATTGGCTGACTGACTTTAATTGATTGCAGCTGGAGCCAATCGCGCCACGCTGCTGCCAATGAGGAGGGGAGTCCAGGGCAGCTGAGACACTCCTGCAACATCACTGGATAGAGATGGGGCTCAAGTAACTATTAGGGGGCTGAGGGGGGCTGCTGCACACAGAAGATTTTTTTATCTAAAAGTAATTGTAAAGTCTAGTTTTGTTGAAAAAAATAAATAAATAACAAACATGTTATACTTACCTCCTCAGTTGGTTTTGCACAGAGCAGCCCAGATCCTTCTCTTCTCGAGTCCCTTGTTGCTGCTTCTGGCCCCTCCCTCCTGTTAAGTGCCCCCCCAGCAAGCAGCTTGCTATTTGGGCACCCGAGCCGAGCCACAGCTTCGTGTGTGTAGTCAGACACAAAGCTGCCGTTCGGCCCGCCCCCTCTCTCTCCTATTCGCTAACTAACTGATTGACAGCTGCGGGAGCCAATGGCGTCGCAGCTGTGTCTCAGCCAATCAGGAGAAAGAGTCTAGGGGACTCGTCGACATCGCTGTAAAGAGATGGGGCTTGGGTAAGTATTAGGGGGTGCTGGGCTGCTACACCCAGAAGGTTTTTTTATTTTATTGCATAGAATGCATTAAGATAAAAAACCTTCTGACTTTACAACTCCTTTATGCAATAAAAAAATAAAAAAAACTTCTGCCTTTACAATCCCTTTAAAACTGGGTGAGGAACAGCCAAACTCTGCTACTAAGATGAGGTTGTGGAAGACAGTTTCATGTCACGGGTCATACGCCATGGCGAGACTGAGCACAGCAACAAGACACAGGGTAGTTCTACTGTGTCAGTGTCAGCCCCCACCACCCCTCATTGTAATGCCACCCTTATTCCTGCCCTTTTAATATGGGGACAACAAACTGATACAGCATAGGTGTCAGCTTACTGTCACCATGTTAAAAGGACAGGAATATGGGAGGCATTACAATGAGTGTTGTTAGGCTGGACAGCTGCACTCCGGGTTTCCTGCATCGCATCCTAGTGTGAACCAGAGCTCCAAAAAATAGCAATCATAGTAAAAGTAGGGAAAAAAACTGTTGATGTGTTTCACAATGAACCTGTGCTTAACAATGTGTTATGGATGTATGAGTAAGCTATAGTTCAGCATGAAATGCATCAGCAGTTTTTTTTCCCTACCTTCACTGTGATTGTTGTTTTTAAGAATTTTATGTAAATTAAAGGTGGCCTCTGGAGCGCAGCTGGCCACAGTTTTTTCTTTTCCTATACTGCACAGTTAGGAGCTGAGCCACCACACAATAAATGTGAGTGGCGAATGTGGTGGGCGGATAACGTCACAATCTTCACCTCAGCCAATCAGAGGAAGCTTTGTATTCATTGATAAAATACAAGGCTTCCTGTGAATTGCTGAGCAGCACTCAACCCAACTTGATTGGGAACAGAACATTCCTGTTTCTGGAACATAGTGCTGTATCTTGTACGTAGCTGATGCTACATACAGTTTATATAGCGTGTACAGCGAGAGCATCTGTTAGTCAAAGTAAAGGAAATAGTTAATTTGGGCCAGCCACCCTTATTTGTTTCATACTTGTTTGCTGTCACAGGGATTTGCTGTCGTCAGTAGAGTTCTGCCCAAAGAAGATTGCATACGCTAGGCTGTGAAATGAGATACTCCTGATATTTTACAAATCAATGTGCTGAGATTTGTACATGTCTGTTAGGCCCCTTTCACACCAGTGGACTGATCGGGTCCGCCTGTCCGTTTTTCAGGCGGATCAGATGGGACCACCCCATGTTCTCTACGGGGCGGCAGATGTCAGTAGACATGTATCCGCTGTCACCCTCTGATATCCGATTCGGTCCACAAAAAACAGACGGATAGAGATAGGTTCGACATCCGTCCGGTGGATTGGATATCACAAAATATCACAATACTAGTAACATATCACACAAAATTTACATATACCATCACAAGGTTACACAAAGTACCCAAATTATTTGACCATCTGCTCCCAACGCTGTTTGTCATAGGCTTCGTGGAGAGACTGAAGGGGACACTTCAGCTGTGGACACCTGCATCTGTACCCCAGGATCTGGTGAGAGGGCTATCCGTTCAGCACTGACATTGCTTAATGAGACTGATTTGCTGAGAGCAGGACACTAACAAACTGCAAACTCTATACCACTGCAACTAAACTTTTACTGCATCTGACTCCTGTCCCACATGTATGCTGCATCTGTGCAAATACTTTACCACCTCTATGGTATGCGTCAACTGTATGCAGGTTTTATTATTGTATTACTGAAGGGTAAGCAAATACAATACATAGAACAAATAAACAGGGCAACAAAATACATTTGATTAACTGACAGGCAGTAGCCTTACCTACAGACAATGACTTATGCCAGAATAAGGCTAAGCCACATTACACTAGTCCACACAGTATCAGTAAAAATAGCATTAACCGTAAAATCACAAATGGCATAAAAAAACCTCATTGTAATGCTTAGCAATAGCTACTCAAGCAATGTTCCTGGGTGCACTCTATGCATACAGCCCCAATAGCAGGTGGCTGTATGGATTACTGGCAAAGGGGTATCCCTGGTGGTGTCTAAAGTATCTGGTGCCGAATTGTCAAGGTTAGCTGGCTCTTGGGGCCCTTCTGTGAGGTGGTGCACATGTAGCTATCTCTTTAATGCTGTTCACAAAACATGGCTAATTGGTTGTTAGGTAAGGATCTGTCAATATTGCATTAATTGTGGGTGATAAGGGATTAAACTCTGTAGCTCATCTAACAAATCCTGGCATAAACTTGGTGATCAGTTGGCCCAGCAGTCTCAAGTCTTCAATATTGGCTCCTCACGATCAGTTCCTCTATGAGGTGGGCACACATAGCTACTGGTCTCCCCAGCGTGAACTAGAAGATACAGCAACTATCTCTGTGGGTCAGTCTCACACTCTAGTCCTCGCAGGCTCCTTTATGGAGTTTGAGAGGCAGCACCACCTGTTAAACCCACCCATTAAGATCAAAGGGGCCATATTGCAGTTGTGGGCCAAACACTTCATAGTTGCGATATGGTCCTGCAACGTAAAATTGGTGCCCAGTACTAAAAAAGAAGTAAAGAAATAGATGTCTAGATGCAGAAGTAACACCTCCTAAATACCTGCTAGCAGGGCTGCTGTTAGAAATCGCGGGGCCCCGTACAGGCTACCTGGCAGGGCCCCCCCCCCAAGATATATTTAGCTAAAATTACAACAAAATCACTATTATCAGACACAAATATAACATAACTCGCATAATTCCTGCTAAATCTAAAAATAAAAAACTATGTTAAATAAAAAAGAAGATAAGAAAAATATACAGGCTGGGCAGTTGGAGCTTAGTGATCAGAGAGACAGAGAGAGAGAGAAACAAAGTTCCAATTTACAAATAAACTCCTGAGCAGAGATAAGTGCTGGGAGGGGGGCCCACACAAGTGAGGGGGATTAGTGAGGGACGACTGTCTCTTTCTCAACAGATAAAAGCTGATAGCAGGGAGAGGGACAGATCAGATTCAGGTGCTGGAGGAAGATTTCTGTTTTTGTTGTCCATCACTAATCCCCCTCTCTGTGTGGGCCCCTCTGTGTGCTCGGGCCCCCTACAAGAGGGCTGGTAGTCCCCCCCTATCAGCGGCCCTGCCTGCTAGCCGTTGCTTTACAACCCTGTGAAAAGTGTTACTGCCAGTATGAAAGGTGGAGCTGAACTATGTATTCAGACAAAATGTTTTGTCTGTTTGGTCAGTCAGGTCCAACTGCCTGGATTTTTGCAAAGTGCTGCTTTTAAGCTATTTTTCTCCCAGCTGAAATACCTGCCTAACTACATTCACAGTAGAACCATTAATTTATGGGGAAACCTGTTCTTTCACAGTAAATAAGATATGTTTTCATCCCCAGGTGGGTTTTTACTTCAGGAATCTAGAGAGATCTCCCACCACCTTGGTATTATGAATGGCTTCATAAATTAATATAAAATATCCATTGGGTGGTGAAGGTGATCACTGACAATTTCCTCCTAGACTTCTAATTGTTTCTGGTTGTACCTTCTTCTCCTTTCCATGCATTCCAGGTTTCTTTGGACCAAAAAAGCCCTGTGCAGTACAATTCGGTGTAGGAAATTCGGTACCAAAATCAAATGTAAATGCGATTCTTGCCTCTTTTCCAGCACTGCCCCCCAAAAGCTTGTCACCCTGTGGTATATTACTGGTTCTCTTCTGGGTTGAGTGACATCTAGTGTCACTATACCCACTTCCTCTGGGTGCCATGGACCAGCCCCCAGCTGCATGTCATTAAAGTACCCTGCATGCACAGTACAATATAGCATTCTGTTAGAGACACTTCTTTGAGAACCACCCATTACTTGATTAGATGATAGGAGCATGATGACCATGCATTCAACGGGGGCAGATTAGAAAATGTTTGAAAAAAGGTAAGTACTGTATTAAAAAACCTGACACCTAAAGTAGCCCTTGTAACCCCTGAACCTAGGGTTAACCGTAAGTCAACCCTTCACCTACCCCTAATGCTAGTGTATCACTTATGTCTTTCTACTTACAGTATACCATACCTGGCGGATGCGCTCCTGGAAGCTAGAAATCAGTGAAGTAGACACTGCTACGTCAGTAAACTCCAGTTGCTTCAAGGTCTCATGCTGAGTGGCCGGCCTGATGCATTGTCCATTATGATGTCACCACCGTGTCTTCCTGCCTTGTCCAACCAGAGAATGTTTTGCATTCAATCAGAAAATGCAAAGCTTTCTCTGAAGCCCCCCTGCCGAGAGGCTAGCCTCTTGTGTCCAGTAAACAAGAGTGCACCCATTTGTTGTAAACCCAGAAACAAGTAGTGATCACTGGAGTAGCAGTGTCTACTTGAGTGATTTCCAGATTCCAGAGGGACCAGCCAGGTATGGTATATACATAGTTACAAGCTGGACCAATGTAACTATGTATAGTATAGCCATGCTTGGAATTGTTCTTTATTATAAGAACTTCCTTTCAAACAGTTCCTCATCACACATAGGTCATGCTTTTTTCCCAATGTCCCTGGTAAGGCTCCACAAGGGAGGAAAGTCCTAGCTTTCCAATGAAGAGGAAGCTGCCACTCCTCCTCCTCCCACAGCCTATTTATATATGCCCTAAGGGCAGGGCTGCCATTAGAAATTACGCCACCCTGTACAGCCTACCTGACAGCCCAACCCCCACCCCCAATTACAAACATTTGAAAATATAAAATCATTTTTTCCAGTTTTTACATTTTTCTTCCCAATGTGGTGGGGTGTCTCAGCTTTGAGAAAGACAAAGAAATTGAGGACACAGATGGGAATGGCAGGCAAGATGTAAACCTTAAATAATTAAAAACTTACTTACTCAGTATAAAATAATTAAAGTAAAAGACGCCAGACATCGTTTGGAGATAAAAAGTCAGCGGCTGCTTTAATTAATGGCTTAATATATATAAATAAACGTCAGACTTTGTTTACATTTAAAACTTCAGATCACATAAACAAGCAACCCAGCCCTACGGCTCAGGTTGACAAACATGACTTAAACTTTAAGGCTCCGTTCACATGTAGGCGTTTTTGGGCGTTTTTGGGGAGTTTTTCTGCTCTAGGATCAGCTCTCAAAACGCCTAACAAGACAAATCCTATTCATTTCAATGGCCCCTGTTCACATCTGAGCGTTTTGACGCTGTAAGCAAAACGCCCAACGCTCAAAAAAGTACATGAGCTTCTTTTTGGGCAGATTACAGGCGTTTTCCATTGGTTTCTATTCAATCTAAAAACGCCTGCACAAAAAACGCCTGTAAAAATGCCTGTAAATCGCGGTAAAATCGCGGTAAAAACGCACGAAACCGCTACGCTCAGGTGTGAATGTGGCCTTATAGCCAATATCCATAAGACAGGCGGAAATTTTCCGCCTATCCCCACACACCCCACTCGCGGCCAGTTCTATGCAAGAGCCTAAATTATTGTTAAAAATATCCAAACCGATGTCTGACAAATGCACACCGTCTTTCCAATAAAGACCAGCTAAACCACCTTCTAGTTCTAAATGTCTGTAAGGTAGGATTCCCAATTCGGCAAGCAATTTGGAAAGCCCCCTATTCAGACGCTTTCTCATCTTTTCCAGTTGCCTCAAGCTATGATACTTAAATGAAATCAATTGTGGGATCACTTCAGAAAAAACTAACTTTGCTTCGGGAAAAATTGATTGGATGATAGCAAGATCATCCCTAATTTTAAATAGCAGGTCCAGAGTTTTGACCTTCCCAATGTCATTTCCTCCTAAGTGTATAATGATTATATTAGGGGATGGAGTAAAACCTTCTAACCTAGAAATAAAAGGGATCAATTCCGCCCAAAGCATACCGCGTTTGCTAAACCAAAAAACCTTGTATTTTTTCTCGTCCAATCCCAGGTTTTCGGTATACACTCTCATCTTCGCCCTCAGTAGAGCCCAGTGAAAGAAGGAGTGGCCTAAGATCCAAATTGCGAGTTGCTGTCCTGAAATTCAAACAAAAGGATTAGGGCGAATATAAGATTTGTATGAGTCAGAGGCCCATCTACCAATGTGCTTTACTGATTCAACATCTAAGCCTAATCTAGTCGCTTCGGTGGCTGCTCCAATGCGGAAAGAATGTGAAGTTATTTTTGCAGCACTCAAGTTTAAAACTTTTAAACACATGCGTAGCACTGCACAAAATTGGTACCGAGACAAAAACTTTCCCTAGGCATGAATAAATAAAACATCATTCAAAAGTGGTCTTTTAGCTACCAGCTCTTTTAAGAGCTTAACTGGGCATATGGCTGGATTTTTAAATTCGTGCAGTAAGATCCGTTTACCCATGCCTAACTGATCTGTTTTAGAATGGGATAAAAAAATGTTAACACTTGTAGGGGAAAAAATAATGTCTTGACATTTCAGACCTGAAAAACCCAATTTTTTGTCTGGTAACAGCTCAGAAATCCTGAATGCTGCAAAAAACATCAATGAAAATGCGGCTCTAAATAAGGTTACTTCGTAATCAGAAAAGCAAACCTCCTTTAAAGCCATACACAATTTTAATAGTAGATCTAATGAGATGGGTTGTCTGTTATCTACCCTAAAATGGCATTTCCTATAACCCTTCAACGCTTGACGCACAGAAAAATAGGATAAACACGCTGGATTTCCTTTGAGCTTGCTAAAAAAGGAAACGCCTGCTAAGATCTTGTTGATGTGTGACCAAGACAAACGTTTCTTGAATAAAGAGTCTAGGAAAGATAAAAGTACGCCTTCTGAAAAGAAATCCGACTGCAAGTTGAAACTCCGAAGATGCTGCGACCACTGCCACCATGCTGATTGGTATCCAGCGAGAGTCGATGGCGCCAGAGACCCTTCAATGTTTTCAACAATGCTAGTCAGACCAAATCCCAAAGGTGTGCAGGGCAAGGATGTCCAGTCTTGTCTGCCTCCGGCAACAGATGAAAAAAGCGTTCCATCTGGAAACGAGACAGACAATCTGCCAAAGTATTAGACTTCCCGGGCACAAAAGAAGCTTTTAACCAGATATTATAATGTAAACATTTAGCTACCATATACCTAAGCATAATGGTAACGGGCGGCGATTTGGATGACAAGCAGTTGATCGCAAAAAGCACGCCCTTGTTGTCAGTTCTTACCATTATACTTTTGTTTACAAAATGTTGTCCCCATAGTTCCAAAGCCACTACTATGGGGAATAGTTCCAACAAAACTATGTTACGGACATAGCCTGCGCTTACCCATTTGATGCACCATGGCGCGGCGCACCAGTGGTTGCGCCAAATGGAAGCAAAACCTTTTGAACCAGCAGCATCCGTAAATAACAAGAACTTTTCATCAATGATAAACTGCTCCTGCCACACGGAAGCGCCGTTAAAAAGGAGAAGGAAATGTGCCCAAACTAATAAGTCCTCCTTCAGATCTGCCGAAATTCGCACATGTGATGAAGGAGACTTCAAACCTGAAATGGCAGTATAAATTCTCCTGGAAAATACTTTACCCATTGGAATTATTCTGGAAGCAAATGCTAACAGACCTAACAAGGATTGCAGATCCTTCAAGCAAACCTTTCTTCGCCGTATTGTGGTTAGAAGAGATCTGCGAAGTTTATCCAACTTGTCCTCAGGGAGCCTAAATTCCATCCGCTCGGCATCGATTGTTATACCTAAGAAAACTAGTGAAGTGGAAGGAAAAACAGTTTTTTCTAGGGCCAGGGGGACCCCAAAAAGATTACAAACTTGCATAAATGTGTTTAACAAAAATAAACATAAAGGAGAAGAGGGAGGCCCAATAAGCAAGAAATCATCCAAATAGTGAACTATTGAATGAGAACCTGTCAACTGAGATACTACCCATTCCAGAAACGTTGAAAAACTCTCAAAAAGAAAACAAGATAAAGAGCACCCCATTGGGAGACATTTATCGAAATAAAACTTGTTGTTAAAATAAAAGCCTAACGAATTATATGAACTAGGGTGTATAGGCAGTATATAAGTCTGAATGCTGATTTAATGTCTGCTTTAGCCAAAAGAGCTCCCTTTCCTGCCAACCTCAGCCTATCCAATGCGTCTTCAAATGTTGCATACTTAACCGCAGACAAAGTGTCATTGATATCATCATTAAGGGAATCATCCGTAGGGTAAGACAGATGGTGAATTAGTCTATATGTATTGGGTTCTTTTTTCTGCACTATACCTAATGGGGATATTCTGAAATTGATAAAAGGGGGCTCAGAGAAAGGGCCTGCAAACCTGCCTAATTCTAATTCAGAATTTATTTTTTCAGCTACAATTTCTTTCAAACCGTCTACAGATTTTAGATTTTTGTGAATGACACAACCCTTACCTTTAAAGGAAGGTAACAAAAAACCGAAGGCAAACCCGTCAATTAGCAAGTGTGCCTTCTCCTTGTTTGGGTACTTGAGGAGCCATGGCAGCATTTCTGCCAGTTTCACTGGCGTGGGGGCCTTTCTGAAATCCTCCTGGTTGTTGAGAGATTGACATCCTCTTAAAGCATTTAGATAATGGGTGGGCCCCTGAGCAGAAGGCACATTCATGTTTGAATTTACAAGTGCCTGGCCACTTGCAAACTGTTT
This sequence comes from Pelophylax lessonae, assembly GCF_965119305.1. Classification (NCBI taxonomy): domain Eukaryota; kingdom Metazoa; phylum Chordata; class Amphibia; order Anura; family Ranidae; genus Pelophylax; species Pelophylax lessonae. The sequence continues at coordinate 175,646,959 of NC_138777.1, read as the reverse complement.
CATTAAAGTTGAAACATATGCCTTTTCGAAAGGACTGCAAGTTAGCCTGTGGGTTACTAGACTGCTTGGGCGGAAAGGCCCGTTGAGGTAAAAATAAATCCAGCCACAAGCTCACCTCTTTTACCCCCCACTTTAAGGAAGGTTGAACCGCCAATTTTTCTTTTTAGCCAACTCATAAGCATTAGGCTGGTTAGATTGAGGATCCTCAACAGTAGGGGCCATCCAGACATCAGCTGCGTCACTGGGTACAGACTGCTTCCTAAACTGGCTGGTGAAGGATTTGAACTCTTTTAGAATACTGGACATCATAAGGATCATTGTATCTTGGGCAGTGAACTCACCCGGGACCTGTGCTGTAGCTGCTTCAGCCCGTTGGGATGTGTCCGTTCCGCCTCTTGCTGCGGTAGAAGCTCCCGGCCGCTCCGATGCTCTCGACCCGACTGACGCTGCCCTGTGCCCAGGGGAGGGATTGCGCTCCGCCGGTGCCTCCGTGCGGTTGGGGGACGACCTCCGACATCCTCTTCTTCTTCCGGGCGATCCTTGAGGAGTAGCCGTCCGAGTTGTTCTTCCGGTGACCGGCGAATACCGCTTCCGGGGCAGTCTTCTCCGTTTTGTCGTTCCTTCTTCCGGACCGGACGTGACCGAATCGACCACACTGCGCATGTGCGACGACCCGGACATTCTACTAGCGGCTTCCACTGGGTAAGATGTGTCTTCTCCAGCGCTCAAGACCTCCGGGGCACCGCTCGCCGATTCCGCAGAAGCTTGAAAAGCCGGCTCCGATGGTGCTGCCAACGAAGGGAGATCTTGCTGGATGGGTAAATCGAGACATCTTCGCACCCACTCTTCTCCTCCGGTACCGCCAGCCTTCTCGATTAGTTGCCGTAGTAGACTCATGAGGAAACGAATCCAGGGATCTTGATAGAAGGTCTTGAGGTAAGAAGTGACCCGGAGCCCCGCGGCCACCTGTTTAAATAGTCCTAATAGAGCCAGAACAGACTGGTTTTCTGGCAAAAGAGCGGGCTAATTGAGCGGGAGATAACCCTCCACGCGCTAAACTGCCCAGAGATAGTTGATAAAAAGCGGGAAAGACCCTTACTAGCTTAAAAACTGCCTGGATACACACTTTAATTCAGGCAGGAAGTTCAAAACATTTGACCTGGGTCAAAAGTTCAACACCTTACTGTACCTCTACCTGACAGGCTGAATTACCCAGACCTTGTCTAGCTTCTTTAATGGTCCTAATATTAAAAACTATTTCTTTATTACCCTTACCGCCATCCCATAAAGAAGTGGGGCTCATGAAGCACCCCCTTTCTTATTATTCTTTAATTCCTTTCTCTGTAGCCTCTGTTGCACTGAAGATAAATGAACAGGAGACAGAGGCTCCTGTCTATTTATAAACTAAAGCAGAGTTAACACAGTTTACTATGCTCAGTTATGAATTGACACAGGAGCGATCGGTGCCAATCACTCATTGTTTCCAATTCAAAAAAGGAAGGGGCCTGTAAATTACATATTTACCCCTTCCCCCACCTCATCCGCCTGTGTGCCCGTAGCAGCCGGCGGGAGAGGGAAGCTGGCAGCACTGTAGGGGGACAAGGGGGGGCCTGGGCATGCAGGGGGTATTCAGATGTGGGCAGCCCAGGAAAGAGGATCCGTGGGGCAGGATGGGAGGACAACAATGCACTGTGTCTATGTCTCTCCCTCTAGCAGCTGAAAGCCGGAGGGAGGGAGAGGAGGAGAAACCCACTTTCAGCTGCTGGAGGGAGAGACCCAGACACAGTGCATTGTTCTGTAATTGTCCTCCCGTCCTGCCACAATCGGCAGCCCTGCCCAAGGGTGAGGAGAAAGTAACTGTCCAGCTTCTGGCAGCTACAGAGCATTACAGGACTTTAACATCCTGATATGTTTTATCCTAAGAGTCCACAGTCCTCATTCTACCAGACCCAACTCTAGTCTCCACTCAATTTAATATGATTATTATCAGGTTTTTTGTTATTCATTCCCAGGTTTTCAGTCTCCCAACATGCATAACTCTTCATTGATCCAAAGCATAATCTACGAAAGAAGCTTAACCAAACTGATAAAATTTATTTATTTTTAACCTACAGAGGAGTCTTGGTACGATTGTTAGCTAGCTCTCTTACATGGTGACCCTTACCACACTTTGCATTTTTGACTCTGTCAAACACACCTTTTCTAGTCTATCCAGGCAGACTGTTGTGACAGTGCAGAAAGACAAACAGGTCTCCAACACCAACTCTGCTATCTGCTGCTACTATCATTGCCCCATAAGCCAGTCTTTTTGATCCTTCCCTAAGAATTTCTCGTTACCAAACAGTCTGGACAGATTTCCACAGCTACAGTAATGCCAGTCCAAACATAGTTGTAGTATGCTTTCTGTAAGTTAAAAAGACTTGGCAACTTGTTAACTCAGTTTATTGACAAGTGACTGCTTCCTCTAAGTTCAGTTCACTTAATGTTCATTATAATGATCAGTGGAGCCTGGATGAAATGAATAAAATAATGAATGTTCTGTCTTGATCATTAAAATTCATTAAGCCAGGATGAACTCAGATAATTATTTTGTATTACAGAATCAAAAATAAAATTATGTAATTGGTGCTCTCCTAGTTTCCTTGCATATTGCAATTTTCAAGTGGAGACTGTCTGCTTTCTCCAGTGAATTCAGCACTCTGCTGTGATTTGGCAATTCTATTTTTTTTATTTACAGTAAACCCTAGCTGTGTGATACACAGATGCTCTAACTACTGTATAACTTAAGGAGTAACCCTACTTTTGTTAAAACTTTTTTTTTTAATGGGAATGGTTCCATATTTCTCAATCAGCTGCTGCACCTGCAGGGCTCTAATGCGGAAAGCTGCTGGGTCTGCATCCCTTTATACATGATTCCCTATTAAATGTATCTTACTAAAAATGACATTTTTGTTACAGGGGATGCCTGAAATCTGACTTGTAACTTAGTGCAGACTTCTGGGAAAATCAGGGAGCCAATTACACAAGCAGAAAATGATGTATCTGTACACATTGAGGTAGCCATATTGCACTACAGAAAATTACAGTGGTGCAGAAAAAAAGGTAATTTTTAATAACATTCAATTACAATATGATTTGTGTCGCAATTGTATATACTATCTTATTTTTTTTTCTATTGTTTTCCCCACAAATGAAGTTACCCTTTAAGGTCATCTACCAGGACTTCCTGGGCAAAATGTGAGGCTTCTACAAGCCTTTCAAGACACTTGGGCAGGATACTCAGGTGCTTCCTCTGGTCCCCAGGTCAGACCTTTGGCAAGGCACAGTTTTGGATGCTTCTGTACTTTAAGACCAGAAGGATTTGCCCCCTTAATGACCAGGCCACTTTTTTCAACTTGGCACTGCGTGACTTTAATTGACAATTGCACGGTAATGCGATGCAGTACCCAAACATCCTTTTTCCCCACAAATAGAGCTTTCTTTTGGTGGTATTTGATCACCTGTGTGATTTTTATTTTTTGCGCTATAAACAAAAAAAGAGCTATATGACATTCCCCAAAAAAAAATTTAAAAATCAAAATTTTTTAACATTTTAGGTCAATTTGTTTTCTGCTACATATTTTTGGTAAAAAAAACCGCAGTAAGTGTATTTTGATTGATTTGCGCAAAAGTTATTGCGTCTACTAACTATGGGAAAGATTTGCGTCATTTTTATTTTTATTTATTTTTTTACTAGTTATGGCGACGATCTGCGATTTTTTGTGGGACTGCGACATTGCTGCGTACAGATCGGACCCCTAACTGACATTTTTGACAATTTTGGGGGGACCAGTGACATTACTAAAGTAATCAGTGCTACAAATATGCACTGTTACTGTAATAATGACACTGGCAGGGAAGGGGTTAACATTGTGGGTGATCAAGGGGTTAACTGTGAGCCTAGGGGAGTGATTGTAACTGTGGGGGGGGGCGTGGCTTCTGAAATGACCATAGAAATCTGTGATCCTATATAGAAGGATCACAGGGGCTCTATGATCATTCCAGGGAGAAGAACGGTCAGCTGTGTTTACAACAGCTGACTGTCCTTCTCTCTCAGCAGGGAGCAATCGCAGGTGTCAGACGGAAATCGGAGCTGCCTGACCCGTGCATCGGCTTCCCCGCTGCCAACTGGGGGCGGGAGCATGCCGCCAACGGCGCACACTCGCCCCCTAGCTCCCTGCTCACGACCGACGTGGCCCTACGTTGGTTTACCTGGGGGAGCCAGTGCTAACAATGCTAGCAAAGAGCCAGGTTTCAGTTGGGGGGGGGGGGGGGCGGGGGCATGTTGAGAGCAGCAGCATTGATTACCATGAAGTAAAATATCAAAGTCTGTTTCAGTTGTATGTTAAAAGTTGAAAGCAACAGCATAGATAACCTATGAGGGGACAGAGAAAAGAAGTGATGATCTGAAGATGCCGTGCTAAAGTGCACTGATACTTTTTCACAAAGATACTTACACAAGATGGTATCCACCAGTATCAACCCCATTCTGTGAGAAAGGCTAACTGATATGTACTGTCAAAGAGGCCTATTTTGCCTCCTACTAATAAACTATACTTTTTGCTGCTGCTATTTCCTAAAATTATCTTCAGCCCTGGGGTTAAAACCCCTTTCACATGGGCGCCACAGTCTTGCAGATTCCACTTGCTCAGCAGGGGATCGCTCCACTGAAGCAGAAAAGGAAGTGGGTGAAAGAAGCCCGAAGGAGTTCTATGAACTCCTTCGGGCTTCTTTCACCCACTTCTTTTTTGGCTACAGTTTGTGTTCTGGAGTCTGAAGGGTAGGCGCCACCATTATTAGGTGAGTCGTTTTCCCAATTTTGCTGGCAGTGTTATTACCTAGCAATGTGATCCCGGGGTGCCATATTATCTCTTTTATGTACATGATCGCTCCACTGATCCCTGCTGAACAGGCGGATGACGGGTCCTGTCCACTCCACTGTGCAGAGCGGACACGGACACAGTTCGGCTCTCCTCCATGGGGAAATCTGGTGGAAATGGACCGCCTGTCCGTTTTAATCTGATCCTATCTGATCTGCCACACGGATAAAAATAGGACCTCCATCCGTCTAGATTTTGCAGGTAGGATCGGATCAGATGGCAGAGGGTGGCAGCAGAAATACTGTATGTCTTTTGACATCTGCCGCTTCATAGGGGAGACTGGAGGGTCTGATCAGGTCCGCCTGAAAAACTGACAGGCAGACCTGATCGGAAAGCCCGTTTGAAAAGACCCTTAAAGTGGTTCTAAAGGCAGAAAGTTTTTTTTATCTTAATGCATTCTATGCATTAGGATAAAAAGCCTTATTCAAGCAGCAGCCCCCCTCAGCCCCCCTAGAACTTATCTGAGCCCCATCTACATCCAGCAATGTCCACGAGTGTCTTGGCAGTCCGAGACTCTACCTCCTGATTGGCTGAAACACAGCAGCGGCTGCTGTCAATCAAGGTCAGTTAGCCAATGAGGAGAGAGAGGGGGTGGGGCCATCTGCAGCTCCGTGTCTATATGGACACACATAGCTGCAGCTCGCCACGAGAGCCCCCATAGCAAGCTGCTTACTGTGGGGGCACTCAGCAGGAGGGAGGGGCCAGGAGTGCCGGCAGGGGACCCAAGAAGAGGAGGATCGGGGCTGCTCTGTGCAAATCCACTGCAGGTAAGCATGACCTGTTTGTTATTTTTAAAGAAAAATAAACAGGACTTTAGTATCACTAAGCAGGTTTAGAACCAAAAGATGTACCATAAAAAAAAAATCATAAAAAAGATTAACATGGACAAAAATTGTTTTGTGAGATTCATCTTATAGGTACACAGTATTATCAGAAAATATGAAAATGAAAAAAATAAGAAAATGTAAGCACTGTTGTGACTATCATTGGATGAACCAGTTTCCCTGTCAGTAAGCCTAGGTTCACATCTATGCGGGCTGAGCTTGAAGCGTTTTTCAGGCACGTTTTGCATTTTTAAGCCCTTGTTTTTTTTATGCGTTCTTTCAGCAGTTTTTATGCATTTTGCATTTTATTTTTTTTTGCTTTAAACACACTCTATGCATACTGTATGTAGCTGGTTGCGAAGGAACAGGCTGGGAAGCCGGCCGCCGAGTCTTGGCCAACCAATGAGTCATAAGCGGTCAGCAGGGCTCCCCACTGACAGCTGAATGTAAAAAAAAAAAAAAGAATTGCTGGCAAAAAAAAAAAATCGTGAAGAAAAAAACACGTGGGGTCCCTGCCCAGGTCCAAACCAGGCCCTTCAGGTCTGGTATGGATTTGGACGGGACACCCCCATGCCAAAATGTGTAAAAAAATGGCGTGGGGTCCCCCAAAATTCATACCAGACCCTTATCCGAGCATGCAGCCCGGCAGGTCAGGAAAGGGAGGGGACGAGCGAACGCCCCGCCTCCTGATCCATATCAGGCTGCATGCCCTCAACATGAGGGGGGGTTGCTTTGGGGTGAGGGGATCTGCGCCCCCACCCCAACACACAATTTTTGCCATGTTGAAAGGGACAAGGGCCTCTTCCTGGGCGGTGGTTGTGGGGGTCTGCGGGCAGGGGGCTTATCGGAATCTGGAAGCCCCTTTTAACAAGGGAACCACCAGATCCCAGCCCCCCCATGTGAATGGGTATAGGGTACATTGCACCCCTATCCATTCACCAAAAAAAAAAAGAGTTGGTTTTTGACTGTCTTCTTCCTCCGATCTTCTCCCTCTGGTGTTTCTTCTCCCTCTTCTCTTTCCCGTGGCTTCTTCTCTCTCCACTGTCTTCTCCCTCTGGTGTTTCTTCTCCCTCTTCTCTCTTTGGGGGTTTCTTCTTCCTCCAGTCTTTTCTCTCTGGTGTTTATTCTCCCTCTTCTCTTTCCCGTGGCTTCTTCTCTCTCCGCTGTCTTCTCCCTCCGGTGTTTCTTCTCCCTATTCTCTCTTTGGTGGTTTCTTCTTCCTCGAGTCTTTTCCCTCCGGTGTATATTCTCCCTCTTATCTCTCCCGTGGCTTTTTCTCCCTCCGCTGTCTTCTCCCTCCGGTTTTTCTTCTCTGGAGAGATGAGGGATAAGAGGAAAAAGACCAGAGGGAGAAGACCAGAAGAAGACTGAAGAAGCCCGGAGGAAGAATACCAGAAGAAGACACAATTATTAATAAAGGACTTGTCAAAACCCATCTCTTGTGTTTTGTAACACTACACATCTTTTTTTTTGGTGAACAGGTAGGGGTACCCCATACTCATTCACATAGGGGGGGCTGGGATCTGGGGGTCCCCTTGGTAAAGTGGGCTTCAATATTCCGAAGAGCCCCCTGCCCGCACGACCACGGTCTAGGGTTGTCGGAAAGAGGTCCTTGTCTCAATCAATATGGGCATAAGGTGCTTTGGGGTGGGGGGGGGGAAGAGCCCCCTGCCCCATGTTGAGGGCATGTGGTCTGGTATGGTTCAGGAGGGGGGGGGGCGCTCGTTCGTCCCCTCCCTTTTCTGACATGCTGGGCTGCATGCTTGAATAAGGGACTGGTATGGATTTTGGGGGGACCTCATGTCATTTTTTTTTTTTTATATTTTGGCAAGGGTGTATCCTCTCCAAATCCATACTAGATGCAAAGAACCTGGTATGGACCCCACACTGTTTTTTTTTCACATTTTTTTTGTTGGCAATTCTTTTTTTTTACATTCAGCTGCCAGCGGCGATCACAGCCCGCTCCTTAGCAATTAGCTATATACAATGTTTAAAGGGGAAAAATAAAAAACGCAAAACACAACAAAAGTCACATCACAAACACAACACTTGCATTTCTGGTGTGATTCCATTGAAGTCTATTACACGCAAAATGCGGGGAAAAAAGCCCCCGACCGTTTCCAAAAATGCACTGGCCGCAAAGCGCATAGATGTGAACGTGTACAATAGGAAACCATGTTAAATGGATTGTAGTGAGTTTCTGCAAATTGGGAAAAACGCATGAAAAAAAAAAACACATAGGTGTGAACGTAGGGAAAGAACATATAAAAGCAGGATATGCTAAATATATGTATATACTTTTATATATCAAAATGAAATCCTAAAGCGGAAAAATACTCATCTTAACTCCAGCGCTGCGTTATTCTGGAGCTTCCCACTGGCTGTCATCTTTGGGCCGACAGCTTCCAGTTATCGATCTTTGGCCATTTTAATTGGCTGGGTCAAGGTGACATAATTCCCGTGCATGCACGGGAGTGCAGTCTTTCCGGTACGGCCAAGTTGTGCACTAAGTTGCGGGTATGCAGCTCAATGTACAGCGGCAGACATGGTACGGTTGATTTACTAAAATTGGGGAGTGCAAAATCTGGTGCAGATGCGCATGGTAGCCAATCAGCTTCTAACTTCCGCTTGTTCAATTAAGCTTTGACAGAAAACCTGGAAGCTGATTGGTTTCTATGCAGAGCTGCATCAGATTTTGCACTCTCCAGTTTTAGTAAATCCATGCCACAATGTCTCTTCTGCATTAACAAATCCTGCCTGTTTGTAATGTTTTATTATAGCCACTGAAGTTCCATTTTGAACAAATCTTTCTAACAATTCTGCCATTAAATCAGGCAATTAATAAATGATAAAGGACTTTTTGCAAGCATTTAATATTTTAGTGCAATTCTTCCACTAATACCTTCCAGGCCTAAAAGACGTACTCAATTAATTTGTATGCTTTTTCTGACCACCACATTACAACTGTACAGTAAACCCCCCTCCATTGCGGGGGTTACGTTCCGGACCCAGCCGCGAAAAGTGAAATTCCGCGAAATAGAAAAACCCTATTAAAATGCATTGTAGGCATGTTTTTTTTACTGTCACTGTACGTGTAAAAGCATTTTAAGGTCTTTAAACACACTTTTAAAACAATAGAAACTCATTTTAACACATAAAAGATACTAAGAGACAGAGCAAGAGCTATGGAAAACACAAAAATATTTCATTTTTAATGATTTATATAGTAAAGTAACATTACAAAAAAAAACGCTAATTACTGGGACCGCAAAAACTGAACCGCGATGGAGCGGGGGATTACTGTACTTTGATCATAAATTATTCTATGTTCTTTTCACTTTTTGTAGTCATCTTATGATGTGGATTTCAATGAATAAGCATGTAATTCATGTAACATGGATTTCATGTAACTCAAATAACACAGCCCTACGTTAATTAATCTTTTTTGTCCCTCTCTGGGGATCTGTTTTATACTGTTTCACTCCTTTGGTGGCAATCTTGAATTTAGAATCTTCCTTCTCTTACACTTATCTCCATACACCCAAATCATAAAGCGAGAAAGCTGGACATAGTGCTTTATCTTTTAAAACAACCGGTTTATTAAACACTAAATATAAAAACACTCACATTTTCCTGGTGGCCCCAAGGGAGAGGCCAATCTGTCATCACACTGAGGCGCGCATTGTCAGCATACCGTGGTAATACTTTCTGATTGTCTTTTACCAGCACTGTGAGGAATGAATGCTTTTTACAGTTTGGTGCACTCTATGCACCAGGAAAATGTGAGAGTTTTTATATTTAGTGTTTAATAAACCGGTTGTTTTAAAAAATAAAGCACTATGTCCAACGTTCTCTCTTTATGATTTGGGCGTATGGAGATAAGTGTAAGAGAAAGAGGATTTCAAACTCAAGATTGCCACCAAAGGAGTGAAACAGCATAAAACAGATCCCCAGAGAGGGACAAAAGCGCATATAGACCATTGGTTGGTCTTATCCCCCAGGTAAGGACTCATCAGATGAGGGGATTATCACTAATGTATGTGGATGATTGGAGCACATAGTCGTGAACTTTAATTAAGGAAGCAATTGTTTAGATATGTGAACACAAGTCTGTTTTTTATGAAAGATTGAGCATATACAAGCAAGTTCATACCAAAGGACACTTTATGAACTGATGCATTGTTTGTTTTGTTAATGTTATGTAGCCCTGCCCCCTGGGGAGTGGCAAAGTGAACACACATCCTCCTCACTTCTGTTGCCCTGAGTGTTGTCCAACCCACTTGACACTATAGGCTCTGACATATTGAATAATTAGACACTATCAGATTGCGGTAAAGAAGCAAATTTACTTGTCTTTGACTTGTGTTTAAAAGAACAAACAAATAGTTTCAATCCCAAAGATCCTGAATCCTCAACCCAGAATTGAATGCGAGCTAGCACTCAGGATCTCAGAGAGCAACCTAAAATATATGTATTGCTATATAATTGAGGAATAATGTATCAATAATCTGTAAATAGATTATTCCTCAATTACAATGTGAGAGTGACCACCCAAAATCAATGCTTTACTGTAAGAAGAAATAACTCCAAACTACTTCTAACCAAACTCAGTGAATCTAATATCCTGAAATGATGCTATATGTATATCAGAGTGCACTCTGTATCCTATAGGGGCCCCCTTTACTTTAGATTGCAAGAGTCTCCTGAATGAGCAAGGCCTTGCTAGTCTTCACCGGCAAAGGTATCCTTAGCCAATCCAGGGAAAGTATTTGTAATCCATGGTAAAGGTGATGATCAATTGTAATCCACACTGAGGAGTAACAATTAACTGTAATCCAAACTGAAGAGGAAGATAGATTCCTGTACCCAAATAACTAGTACCCAATCTATAACACTGGTAAGGCGGGGTGAGGCCTTTTAATCCGCCACGCACTATTCAGCACTGCAGTGTCCTGTGGCCACCGTTATATAACTAAGGCAGCCTTCTGTTCAAACTGTGTTTCAGGCCCACCCTGGCTCAGTCCACTAATTACAGTATACACTCTATACTGGATCTCTCTCACCCAATATGAAGAACTCCGTGTCCCGTGGTCAACACCGCTTGCATCCAGCTTTCCTCAGAAGCACTCGCAGTCTCTCTGAGCGTCTCTCCACTCGCCCACCGAGCTCCGTCCGCACACCGCTCTCTCTCCCCGGTGTCTGTCCACTAGGCCTCCGGCCTATCCTTCTCTGCACTCCACAGCAGCTCTTACCCTCCTCACAGCGCGCTGCCCTCGAGGCAAGAGAGCGAATCTTGGTCCCGCCCCTTTATATAGACACTCCCTTTTGACCTTGCGAGTCCCAATGCTCTCTGTGAGGATAGTTCAGCCAAACAGATGATCCACAGTCTTCACTCATCCCTGAACTACATATTCCATAGTTCAATGGTCCATTGCCTTGTAAAAACTTTAATAACAAAACAGAACAATCTGAGCAGTTCCAGATGAAACCTGCGACCATGCTACAGTTATATATGGTTTGATATATTATGCTGATTCTGAAAATTGCTATGCAAACAAATTTAAAGAGGAAGTAAACCCTCCTCAGGAAGTTGTACCTATAGGTAAGCCTATGATAAGGCTTACCTATAGGTACTGTAAATATCTCCTAAACATGTACCGTTTAGGAGATATTTACCTTTAATGCAGCCAGTGACGTCACTGGCGCATGCGCTCTGAAGGAACGGCTGATCGTGCCGTTCCTTCAGAGCCCCGTGCCGTGACCGTCGGCTCCCGCGCGCGTGCGCGGGAGTGACGTCACCGCGGCTCCGGCCAATCAGATGACCGGATGCCGCGATCCCGGAAGATGAGCGACATGTCATGTCGCCCGTCATACAGGTAAGAGAGCGGCACGGCGGGGGCTCGTTCTAAGGTAAGTATTTCATAATGAGCTAGTATGCGATGCATACTAGCTCATTATGTCTTTCTCTTGCAGGTTGTAAAAAAAAATAAAAATTTTTAAACAAGTTTACAACCTCTTTAAAGGGATACTGGCACATTAGCTTTTTGGAGCACGGCACCACTTTTTAATAGCATTTTCCAAATCAATACACATTCAGAGAGTGTGTATAGGTGGGTGTAAGAGATCCGTTTTGTACGTTTTTCGTTTTGTAGTCTTATAGCACTCAATAGCACAACATAGCAGCATACAAGTACACCCAGTTTTATTGACTCATGATAGACTGTCCTGTATATTCACCTGTCAATCATTACGGTTTAAAATGTACCATTTAAAATACATTGGGGTGGATTTACTAAAGGCAACTAGATTGTGCAGTTTGCAAGTGCAGTTGCACTCATTTTCCCCAGAGCTTATTAAATGTAGTGAAGCTTCACTTTGTAAAGAATACCAAATCAGGTGCAAGAAAAATAAAAAACCCACATTTTTGCTGGCACATGATTGGATGATGGAAATCAGCAAAGCTTTACCACATTCTCTAATCTCTGTGGAAAATGAGTGCAACTGCACTTGCAAAGTGTACAGTCTATTTGCCCAATCAACCCCATTGAATCATATGGTCAGACCATAGCATTAGAGAACCTACACTGCAGCTCAGGACCCATAGAATAGTCAGAGATTCCTGATGACCTAAAGTGATACTAAACACACACTGTTTAATTTACATTGTCCCTTCTATATCTGTATGTGGATGACGGCACTGTAATTGTTTTAATTTAAAAAAAAAAAAACAACAACCTTTTTTTCTAATCAATATACAGCTGTCATATGACCCAGCTCTTTCCCAGCCTGTCTGCAGGCAAACAGAAGCAGGAGGAGCTTTAGTCCTCTGCTGCTGGTCACATGTTCAAAATAAAAAAACAGCTTTTGGAAAAGAGTAAAAATAAATGGAGGAGAATGGAGGAGAGGAGAAGCCTCAATGAATCTACATGTATTATCCCGCCCCCATTGTGTTTAGCTGGTTAGTGGACAAGGAGGAGAAGGGAGGGAGTGGGCTATCATTTACCATTGTGCATACATCCACATGTGTGTCTCTATAATCACATGGGCTACTCAGATGTGATAGGGAGGAAATGTTCACCATGGAAACTTACTGAAAACTGAGCATGTGCAGAGTTGCCACCACAGCTGCAAAATTCCTAGCTCAATTGGGGACATGGGCTGAAGGTTGAGATAGAGAGCAGCAAGATCAACAAGGTTTTTTTGCAGAATACAGAAAATGAAGCTCGTATTTACTGAGTGAGTGAGTAGGAACAGCATGTATTACGCCATTTATTGATACTTTTTTATGATGTGGGTTTAATGACACTTTCATGGAGCCCTACTAATTTGTTTGTGTTATGTTGAATCAGAAATTTAATTTTAAGAAAATGATAACAGTTAATGTTTCTGGGCACCTCGTAAGATAGTAGAAGGAGGAGAAATGTTACAAGTAGTAAGTCAAAGAAAATGGGAACAAAAACATACATTCCCCAATTATCTACTTGTTGATCAATCAAATCCAAACCATATTTAAAGATTTGCTACAGACATGATTGTTTATTAGAAGTAAAAAAGCAGAATAAGTACCCAGTAAGACTAAGCAAGTGTTCCCTAAATTAAGGGTTGGGAACCAAATTGGATAACTTATATGTTTGTGATAGGCCAGCACTTTACTATGTAATTTAATTTAGCTATGGGTGAAATCCGTGGATCAATGATATAAAGGACTATGAAAGACAGCACAGTGCAAATAGGCAACTTGAGAAAGTATGAGCATCAGGCACAGGGAATTACAAGGATGAGCTTTCAGTTTTGCTGTATAGGGACTGAAAGAGGCTATTACATAGTTACATAGTAGGTGAGGTTGAATAAAGACAACAGTCCATCCAGTTCAACCTGTGCCATCCAGTTCAACCTGTGAACTATTACCAAATCAAATCTAGATACGAACACTGCTTGCAGTAACAAAATATCCTGGTATACAGTATTTTGAATACAGAGCTGCATTCATTTATGTAATTTATACCTATATTATGTTCCACTTTACATTTTTTTGTATATGCTTCAGCATTTACATTGAAATGATGCTCAAGCATCTGGTCTGTGTTATAAACCATAACTATTGTTTTGGTAATAACTTACATTTCTGCTTTACAAATAAAAAAAACATTCAGACCTATATTTGAATGGAAAGAAACCTCATCGTATATTGTCTATGCATGGCTTTGCCGACATTTCGATAATAATGCTCTTCGTGGGTCCCAGTACAAAAATAATCTTTTTTTGGGGTCCTCTGATTAAAAAGAAACTCTGGACGAAGCAATCCTCTATTTACAACAAGACAATAAATGCTAAAATAATCCTCCCTGGTATATCAACAGGTCTCCTTACAAAAAAAACAAAATCTCTGAAGGCACATAAATTTCCAGGACCGCATAGTATTGAAGCAGGCAAGAGGATGTTGCTCCCCAGTGTGCTCAAAAAGTGTACATATTGTGCAACAATATTTCTTAAATTACAAAATAAAAGCTCCTGTATGACAGACTGAACCAAATCTATTTTATATGTAATGCACAATACTAAAAAAAAAAAAAAGTTCTTTACCCCACCGGAGAGCGTCAAGTCCTCCTTCATTTGTGTCTCACACGCTCCCACTTCGAGACACTGCAGCTCACAGGGGGAGGATTTCAGCAAAAGAGGTGGTGCTGCCAATCCAGAAAACAGTGGGCAAGATGTGGTGTAGCCAGCTGCTGATTGACAAGCTACAGGTTTATTAATTATCAGTGAAAATGCTAATGGCCATGCCCCCTGTAACATTTTTTAGCCCACTGCTATGCAAGCACGCACACTACATGAAAATGGCAACTCTGCACTAAATTCAGAAGCAGTGCATCATTGTTTTCACACTATCACAGGAAGATGCATGATGTGGACTTCACTGACAGACTTAACAGGTGTTTGTAGGACTTTGCATGGAGACTCAGAAAAAAAAGCTAAATGTAGATGCACTTTTAATCACCATCTTTCTGTCCAGCATATATATATATATATATATATATATATATATATATATATATATATATATATATACAGTATATATATATATATATATATATATATATATATGATCTGTCTGGAAAGGGTCCAGCCATAACATGAACAGTTTGCATGACATTGATGTAATCTGTGTCAGTCTCATGTGCTTCTGCTCCTTGACAGCTGCTGGTCTCATTCCAGCATCTTGGTTTTGGTTGTGATACATTCTCCCTGTCTGTCTCTCCACCTGCAGGGTAATTTATGTAGCCAGTCTCTTGGTGGAGACCAAACCTGATTTAGGCCAGCCAAGCCTGCAGTTTCATACTTGTGATAACATCTGTAACACGAGCCCCCTGTTTGTCTGCCCTGCCTGCTGTTTAGATTCCTGTTTTAGGACCTTGGATTGGAACTCTGACTATTCTCCGAACTCTGCCTGATTTTTGACTATAGACTGGGCCCTGACTTTTCTGAACCTTGCCTGCCATATACCTGGACTGTCATTGAACCCCTCTGCCTGTCTGCCCACTGCAAGTACCCATTTGCTGAGCTCAGTATGAATCTGCCTCGACCTGGTGACCAGGCATTATAGCATTATAGCATTGTGTATAAGACCTGGGGGCAATCCGGGACCAGTAGGCCTGCTTGCCCTATGGGAAAGGGGGCTGCTAAAGGTGAAGAACACACAAGTCAGCTATAGTTAGTGCCTGACCATCCTGCTCTTAGAGGGTAAGCATGGAAACCGGGCAGCCAATGAGAATGGACTGAAATGCACATGCATGAACAATGATGACTTCACTGTACTAGTAAGTAGGAGCACTAGATGCTGTTGAGTGAGCATATGTACTGCGTGGTCATCGCATTAAAAATGACTATGTGAGTAGAACAACAAATCTGCATCAAATTTTGTGTTACCCTAGCATTCCTCTGTAGAAACTATTTGGATGATTCAGAAGGATTTTGGGGATAAGATGTGACCAGTGGATGGGGGGGAGGAGCTCTGACGTGAGAGGACGCTCACATCCACGCTGGAATAGGTGACCCGCCGCCCGAACTCCCACTGCTGCCTGATGCATCTAGCCGCCCGTGCTGAAGGGAGACCGCGTCCGGCCATCTGAATGCAAATGGAAGTTCTGCGCTTCTGATCTCTGGGCCCTCTGACTCCCCTCCCACCGCTGCTGGGAAGCTTTGATTTACCTGCCGCCTCCATCGACACTTGGGCCGCTGGATTCCCCCCTACCTCCATTGGCGGAAGTCGTACTGGAAGGAGAGCCTATCGGTGTCCCATCCTCCCCGAACTGCTGCTCCGGGAGTGGTAACCCTGCTTTCGGGGGTACTCAAGTGAAGGTGTGTGAGAGAGTTTCTTGACAGGGGGGACGTCATGGTGAAGACCCCTGAACGAGTTTAGCACATTATCTTCCTTCCGACTTCATCCCTCTGGGGGCCCACTTGAAGAAGAGATAAGCTATAAAGCCTGTACTAGGATTATGAGGGGAAGAACTTTAACAGAGGCAGATGGCTCTTTATAATAATAAGCAGAAGGTTTACTGCTGCTGTATCTTCTATCCGATTGCGGTATACTTTGAAGCCCTTCCTCCTATGTGCTCATATATACGTTTTATTCCTCGATTTAAACAGACTGAGTCTATTCTTGGCCTTTGTAGACTGTGTCGCATTGTTCTTAGCAGTAAATTGCTCAACGTTGCTACTTTCCAATTTCTCCTCTTGTGGTAATTACTTTTGGTTGCCCAGGCACTTATTTTTTTTTTTTACACCCCACAGTTGAAACTACCTGGAGTTGTAGATTATAGGTAAATTAAAAGCTAAAAAAGTAATCCACCACGCCCCTAGCCCAGCGTTACATGTCAGCAGAGACTAGTATGGTAGCAGTGGGGCCAGATAGCCCCAAACAAGGGGCTTCAGGGCGGCCAGGGATGGAAAAGCAAAGACTTATAATGGAGGAACCTCCAGCAGGGAGGATCAGTGGCCTAGGGGCAACCAGACCAAAAAGTACTGGAGGGATCCCGCAAGGGGGACCTAAAGTGCAAAGTGGAGGCTCTAAAGGGGAGAGCTCAGTCCTAATAGCAGAATGAGATGCTGGCTTGGAGGAACCCCAAGCAAGTTTACCTCTTATTAAGTAAGCCTTAGCAGGGCTGCTGTCATAAATGGAAACATCTCTGAAATTGGATATAGTGGCAATCCAGGCAGATATTGGACAGGTGCTCAGCCGTGTGGAGGAAATGAAGGGGAGACCAGATGTACATGATCGACTACTGAAGGATTTGTGCACAGGGTGGGAGAATACTCAAGCCAGGCTGGGGGTGCCCCAAGAGATGTGACTGTGAGGTTCCACTACGCAGAAGAAAAGACGATAATTATGAAAAAGGCCCGGAATTCTTCTGGGATTATTTTTGAAGGAGCAAATCTACAGTTATATGCTGATTTGTAGGCCGAAACTCTAGCAAGAAAGAGACTCCTAAACACCTGATAGAACAGATGCGGGCATCTAATATCTCATATCGCTGGGGTTTCCGGGCCTGCCTCAAGGGGGAAAAAGACAGCCGCATAGCGGTTTTGAGATTCCTAGAAGATTTGAGAGAATTCTGTAGCAAACTGTTTCTTTTCTCCTTCCTTTTTTTTTCTCTTATCCCCAGTGGCGTACCAATAGGGGGGGCGGGGGGGGCGGGGGGGCGGTCCGCCCCGGGTGCCACACATTAGGGGGGTGTCAGGGAAGATCAGGGTGACACCCGGGGCCGGCCGCCAGACTGCTTCCACCACGGAGGAGGAGGAACTGTTTAAAGCAGAGAGGATGTGAGAGAGACTCACTGTCACTCCCGAGCCCTGAATACACAGCGATCGGCGTTGCCGCAGTTTACTGTGCTGGTTAATGAGAAGGTGATTGGTTGCTAGGACCGCCTATCAACCAATCACCTCACCTGCTCATTAACCAGCACAGTAACTTCTGCAGTTCCCGCCGAGGCGCCGATCGCTGTGTATTCAGGGCTCAGAGTGACAGTGAGTCTCTCTCACATCCTCTCTGGTTTAAACAGTTCCTCCTCCTCCGCTTTCCTCCTAAAAAGGTAGAGGGGGGGCTTTGTATTGTAAAGGGGTTATTTTGAGGGGGCGGGGGGGGCTTTGTATTGTAAAGGGGTTATTTTGAGGGGGGGGTGACTTTGTATTGTAAAGGGATTATTTTGAGGGGGTGACTTTGTATTGTAAAGGGGTTATTTTGAGGGGGGGGGGTGACTTTGTATTGTAAAGGGGTTATTTTGAGGGGGGGTGACTTTGTATTGTAAAGGGGTTATTTTGAGGGGGGGGTGACTTTGTATTGTAAAGGGGTTATTTTGAGGGGGGGTGACTTTGTATTGTAAAGGGTTTCTTTGGAAGGGGGGGGTGACTTTGTATTGTAAAGGGGTTCTTTGGAGGGGGGGCTTTGTATTGTAAAGGGGTTCTTTTTTTGGGGGGGTGGCTTTGTATTGTATAGGGGTTCTATGGGGGGGGGCTTTGTATTGTATAGGGGTTCTATGGGGGGATTTATTGTAGAGGGGTTCTATTGGTGGGGGCTTTGTATTGTAAACGGGTTATATTGGGGGGCTGTGTAATGTAAAGGGTTGTATCGGGGATGGGGCTGTGTAATGTAAAGGGTTCCAATGGGGGGCTGTGTAATGTAAAGGGGTCCAGGGGTACAGGGGCTGTGTAATGTAAAGGGGTCCAGGGGTAAGGGGGCTGTGTAATGTAAAGGGGTCCAGGGGTACAGGGGCTGTGTAATGTAAAGGGGTCCAGGGGTACGGAGGCTGTGTAATGTAAAGGGGTCCAGGGGTACAGGGGCTGTGTAATGTAAAGGGGTCCAGGGGTACGGGGCTGTGTAATGTAAAGGGGTCCAGGGGTAAGGGGGCTGTGTAATGTAAAGGGGTCCAGGGGTACGGGGGCTGTGTAATGTAAAGGGGTCCAGGGGTACAGGGGCTGTGTAATGTAAAGGGGTCCAGGGGTAAGGGGGCTGTGTAATGTAAAAGGTGGTCTTCATACATTTTACACGTGACACGTCAATGTTCGTCGCCTGGGGGGGGGTGCCAGATATAGGATCTGCCCGGGTGCCAAATGCTCTAGGTACGCCCCTGCTTATCCCTCTCCCTCCTTTCTCTCTCCCTGTTCATTTAGGACTTCTCTATAAAACGATGTGTTAGCTGCTTCTTTGGCTGCCCATAGCTCTGGTAGATCTAGTATCATATAATGTTAGAGGCTTGAATACACCTAGCAAAAGGCATAAGGTAACTAAAGAACTGCATCATTACGGAGCACATTAAGCAGCTGTCAGATCCCGAGGGGAGGTTTTTGTTTATCAAGGGAAGATTATTTGATATGGAGTGTACCTTTGCAAACATTTACTCCCTTAAAAGAGAGCCAAATAAGTTCCAGAGGAAAATTCTAAAAAGAATGATGATATTTAAAGAAGGGAGGCTTATGGCACTTTTCCACTGCAAGTACCGGCTTGGCTCCACTTGGCCCTGCTTGGCCCTACTTGGCTCTGTTTGGTTTTCCACTGCATGGTACCGGATGGTACGGTGTTGGAACAGTTTGGTACGGTTTGCTTTTCCACTAAAGTAAAGTGGGTGGGATAACAACGATTCTCTGACCAATCAGTGGCTAGTAATGACAAACAGTCAAGGCTGCATGCAAAGGATTGTGGGATACGGTACCGGTACGGCCCTCTTGGAACCACAACTGAGGTGGTACTGTTTAAGCGAGCCGTACCTTTCGGTTCCATGTAGTGTGAAAGAGCTGCCGTACCGTACCGAACCGTTCCAACACCGTACCATGCAGTACCATGCAGTGGAAAAAGCTCAAAAGCGAGCCGAACTGTTCGGTTCCATGCAGTGGAAAAGCTCCATTATTGTAGTGGGAGACTTTAATATGGGGTTGGACCCAAGCTTGGATTTATCGACGAGGCTTTCCCATCTCCCGTTACAAAGGCAGAATGAAATTAGGAGATTACTGGGGAAGTATCAGTTGGTGGATTCTTGGAGGGTTAGACACCAAGAACTTAGGGATTATACTTGTTACTCCTCAGTATATGGGTCTTGTTCAAGGATCGATTATATTTAATAGAGCATCAACTACTAGCCTCCCTCAGGGATGCGACAATTAAGTCCATCACACTCTGATCATGACCCAGTGATTGCCCAGTTAGATTTACTTACAGCAAAACCCAGAGAAAGGGCTTGGAAACTGAATAACTCGCTCATTCAGGATACTAAGATAATGGAGAAGGTGGAGAAGGAGCTGGAGAGCTTTTTATCTATCAATGATACAACAGAGATTTCACAAACTATTCTGTGGGATATGCATAAGGCTTAAAGAAGAGGGATATTAATAGGCAAAGAAAGAGGGAAAAGAAGGAGAGGATGAACCAGCTACTTAGGGAGATCCACATATTAGAACAACAGGCTAGACCCAAAGGTATCCCAGAGAAGTGAGAGCTAATTGAGAAGAGAGGGGAACTGGCGGCACTTAAAGAACAGGAGACAAAAAAGCGCATTCTATATAGTCATGAAAGAAGAATATCAATGGGGGAATAAACCTTGGAAATGGCTAGCAAAAGCAGCAAGGGAGAAAACAAATGCATCCTATATTCCAAAAATTAAAAACGAGAATGGGGAAATAGTTCACTCATCCCCAGATATCACTCAGGCATTCCACTCATACTATAGTCAGCTTTATCATGTTAGACAGAAAGAGGAAGGTAGGGAGAGACGAAAGGAAGATCTGGCTGTGAGGGAATATCTGCAGGAGCATGATCTCCCAAGGTTACCCGGAGAGGTGTTAGAAGATTTAGAAGCCCTGATCACACACGAAGAGGTGGGGTGTGCAATAAAGAAAATGGCCCTGGGTAAGAGCCCGGGTCTCGATGGATATTCGATTCTGTATTATAAAACATTTTTAAAAATCCTAGACCCAAATTATGTGAATATTTCAACACAGTGGGAAAAGGGGAGAATTTAAGAGAGGAGTCATGGCTCGCTTACATACCTCTTATTCTGAAGGAGGGGAAAGACCCTACGGCACTGACGAGTTACAGACCAATTTCCCTCTTGAATACAGATATAAAAATCTTTGCTAAAATTATAGCAGAAAGAATAAAACGTTTACTGCAAAAATGGATACATAATGATCAGTGGGGCTTCGTGTCTGGTCGGGAGGGGAGGGACAACTGTCTTAAGTATCTCCCCTTAATCCACGAAGTGAAAAAAAAGGGGACCCCAGCCGTATTACTGTCGGTAGATGCCAAAAAGGCCTTTGACAGGGTTGATTGGGGCTTCATGCTAGAAACTCTGAGATACCCCAGGCATTGGAGATAGGGTGATAAGATGGATCTCTGCTTTCTATTATCACCCAACGGCAAGAATAAGAGTGAATGGCAGTTTGTCCTTCAAAATATATAATGGGACTAGGCAAGGCTGCCCCCTTTCCCCAATGTTTTTTGTCTTGGCCCTAGAACCTCTACTGGCAGCAAATTGCAAAAATCCAGACATTAGAGGGGTGAGAGTGGGGTAGATGGAGTACAAGGTGGCCGCATATACTGATGACGTACTATTTTTATCTCTAACCCCAGGGCTAACACTTCCGCTAGTGCTGGGGGAATTAGGGAGATATGGGAAGCTATAAAACGTTAAAGTTAATATAGCTAAATCGGAGGTTTTGAATATTACAATACCAAAAAGAGAACAACAGGATTCAGCTTAAATTCCCCTTTCTATGGTGTAGAGAGGAACCGGGATACCTTGGAATTAAATTAACTACATCCTTAGCGACTCTGTATAAGGCCAATTCTATACCAATGCTTAATAAGGTGAAGGAACAGCTGAACTCCCTGAGACATAGACCTCTTTCATGGCTGGGCAGAATAAACACAGTGAAAATGAATATTCTCCCCGAGCTTATATATATATATATGATAGCAATTTATAAATATCTCAATGGGGATCTCAGCTTAGAAAAAAAGCTGTTCAGTCGAAGGGATTGCATGAGGACTTGAGGGCATACAATGCGATTAGAGGAGAAGCGTTTTAACCTCAGGCAACGTGGGGGGTTCTTTACTGTTAGGGCTACAAGATTGTGGAATTCTCTACCACAAGAGGTGGTTTCTTGTAACGCTCCTGCGTTTTTGTAGTAGGCTGGATTTGCAGCTGCAGAATCTCCACTCAGTAGTCATGTAGAGATGTGTTGAATAACCAGATCCAACTCTCCAGACTCATCACTGTGGGCCCGTCAGCTTCAGCATACAGATATACACACACTCAATAAGATGTTCCTGGAGTGATAGGATGTATATGATAGTATGAAGGTGATGTGCTGAAGGGACAGGTGTGAACAGTGACCGAGATGGTAAGCACTTGATAGAAATGTTCAGGAGAGTATTAGATGGTATTTAGGTAGAGTGCAGATAGGTTAGTAATCGAGTATGGTAACAGGTGGTAAGGACAGCAGATGACAAATACAGGATAGGCTAACCCAGTGCAAGGATAGATGGTAGTAGACTCAAGAGCTAGCAATCTATGTAACAGTGCAGATGATAGAATTAGTATGCATAGATAGTAACAGTCCTTAATGTGCAGAGGTAGGTAGTGTAAGTTAGGTTATGGAGGATTCCCCTGTGGGGTACTTATCACTAGTAAGGTTAGTAGTGGAGGGGTCCAGTAGTGAGGGAGTGATCCGGTAGCGAGATACAGGGATCAGTAGCGAGGTTCCGGTCTGTTCCAGGTAAAAGCAAATAGCTGGAGGTTCCGGCAGCGAGACAAGCTTGTAAGCATGTAGACACACAGGCACATAAGCACAGGCACAGGCACATTGAATGAACAACGTGAGAGAGAACGCCAGCGGTTGAAATAGCCGCTGAGAGCGGCGCTCGGCGATGACGTCATCCGTCTTAAAGGTGTATGCGTACCACCTAATTAGAAAGGTGGGACGCATATTGAAAGGAAATGGAAATTAAGGGTACCAGTGGTACCAGAATCTTACATTTCTGCGGGTAGTATGGTGGCTTTCAAAAGACTCTTAGACGTACATTTCAAGGATCAGAACATTCAGGGCTATGTGAGATGATTACAGCCACACACACCTACACAGGTTGAACTGGATGGACTATTGTCTTTATTCAACCTCACCTACTATGTAACTATGTAATATATATATATATATATATATATATATATATATAAATACATATACAGTATATATACATACTGTGTATATATATATATATATATAAGCTCGGGGAGAATATTAATTTTATATATATATATATATATATATATATATATATATATATATATATATATATATATATATATATATATATTTCAAATGATAAAAAATGCATAAGGATGGTAAGAGCTGGGTGTGCAGGGTAGATTTAGGAAAGATGGTTTTAGTTTCACGGGTACACTGGGATTTGGCCAACAACATGAGTATATTGACTAGGAACACGTTAAGGATATGGGTTAGCTTATGTAGAATCTTTTACTGGGATTATAACGCACCTTTGATTTCATTAATAGACACAAATTATTTTAAACCAGGGAAAGAGGACTACTTATATTTGGTAGGAAATAGATTGTGCACATTTTCTAAAATAACACAAAAATGGGCAAATATGCCACTTGATAAATGGAGAAATACACAATTGCAGCACTTTGTGCACTCCCTGATCTTAAGTTATCCATTTCTTTAAAGTTAGAAATGGTAAATTAAGTCTTAAAATACTAACCTTGGCTGCAGAAACTGGTGCCATAGAATCTTACAGTGGCAAATCATGTGGCTGAATGCTTAAGCATTTTAACGATTTATGCTGATGAGGAATATCAGAATTTTGATTGGCTGATCCTACCCTTTATAAGAGATCATGTGACAAAAAGTTGAGGCATCTTGCCAAATGTGCTATTGTTTTCTCTTTTTTTTTTTTTTTTTTTTACTTTTAAGTACCAGTATAGTAAGGGTATCTTGTTTATCGTTAGGTCTGCTCTAAAGTAGATGAATCTTTGCGGATGAAGTTAGATCGTGCTTACTTATGTTTGTAATTATGGTCTTCTGGATTTCCCATTAACTTTAATAGGAGGCATTTCACTGACCAACCAAATAAAGTCATCAGGCTGTAAATGTTCAATAATGTAACTGAACTAAAAGGCATAGCATGTACCTTCCCTTGTTTGTGTGCAATAAACGTTGCCCATTATGACTGTTTCTCCAGTTTATATGTTTATATTATTGGGGACATCTGTGACTTACCAGGATATACTCTTTCCCTGTTATTTACAGTATTACATTGCTGTGGATGCCAATTCTGGGTTTTTAGGCATAGAAATCTACCTTCCTTGAAACAGTTATCATATTGGGTCTCCTGAATCATTTATTGAGGGCTAATAAGTCCAAATAAGTCTGAATCTATGTGCCCTATGTTTTGATATAGTACTCCCATGTATGTCCCCCTATATGAACAAATAATCTATACATGTATTCACTTACATGCATAGAGCCCTTGACTTGGCCGCCTCCTTTGGACACATTAGGTTAGCACTCACCAGCGGCACTCCTATGCCCGCCCAGGACATGTAGGGGCAGAGGATTGGCTGTTCGTGCTTGCTGGTAGGAACATGCAATATTCATATGTATAAGTGATACATGTATTTCCTTGCCATTATGACCTGTCTGTATATCAAGATGCTAATATTATGTTATTCTAGGCAAGCCATTGTTTCTATGTTTGGGTCCTGAGGAAGCCAAACTGTTGACTGTGCATACAGCAGCCAATAATAAATATCATCCTATGGATTGTATCTCCGTGTATGAACATAGTTGATTATGTGGATCATGAATGCGCTGTGTACAGTTGATGGAAAGTATCTAATTCCTCCCCTTTTCTTTGGGGCTAGATACCTCTATTTTTATTGTTTTTAACTTTGTACAATAAAGATGATGATATTTTATTCAGTTATGTCTCCACTCTGTTGCCGCTATAGTCCACTGTTGTAGGATACTGGAGATTCTTTCTATGTTTCTCCAGGTCACCATGGTACAGTCTGTCCTCTCCAATTCAGAAACATTCCATTATGTTTTTCAGTTAGGGTGTCGAACACTTTCATCATATTACCCACACTATCTTGTGGTTTCATGGGAGCCTGCAAGACAAATAAATGTTATTGCAAAAACCAAAACCAAATATTTTTTAGAGGAAAAGAAATTTGTAAAAATGGTGTGTTCTAGGTTGCATTGGTCATTAATGCCCTAATGCAGGGATCCTTGCCGAACTACACATTCCATGAGGCATTGTGTACTCCAGGGGTACTGAATAAAATTTATGAAGGTCCACTCAGTAAAATTTTCTTCCAGCCAAGGTCTGAATCATAAATGGCAAGCAAAAAGAGAAGCACCTATGTCAGAGACTAATGTGACTAGCAAAGTAGCTGTGCACAAACCGTCAGGAGACCCATTAGTGTTGTCTTATGGTCTCTATTAGTGAGTAGGGAGCCACCGCAGCCTAAATTATACTAGTATAAAAAGGGAAGGAGGGGCCATAGACCAGCCCCTAAGAACGGCTGCAATAAGGGATGCTCCCACCTGCTTCTTTTTCAAAATTGACAAAAAAAAAATTTGTCAATTTTGAAAAAGAAGCAGGTGTGAGCATCCCTTATTGCAGCCGTTCTTAGGGGCTGGTCTATGGCCCCTCCTTCCCTTTTTATACTGAATCATAAATGGGTTGCCTACACGCGTCACGCAATAATGTGAACTTAGTCTCAGATCCTTCACATCACTATCCTTTTTATTACACCAGTGTTCTCAGTCTGCACATCCTCCCCCCTTTACATGACAGTCCTCAGCCCTTCACATTCTTGTCTGCAGCCCCCGTTTATATCACCCCTTTCTTTAAATTGCAGTTTGCAGCCCTTTTCATATCACCCCCCCCCTTCACATTTCTGTCCTTGCCCCCCCCCAATAGTACCCCTCCTTCACATTGCAGTCCCCAGTCCCCTTTACATTCCTATCCTCACCCCCTTTATAGCACCCCCTTCACATTCCTGTCCTCACCCCTTTATAGCACCCCTTCACATTCCTGTCCTCACCCCCTTTATATCACCCCCTTCACATTCCTGTCCTCACCCCTTTATAGCACACCCTTCACATTTCTGTCCTCACCCCCTTTATAGCACCCCCTTCACATTTCTGTCCTCACCCCCTTTATAGCACCCCCTTCACATTCCTGTCCTCACCCCTTTATAGCACCCCTTCACATTCCTGTCCTTACCCCCTTTATATCACCCCCTTCACATTCCTGTCCTCACCCCTTTATAGCACCCCCTTCACATTTCTGTCCTCACCCCCTTTATAGCACCCCCTTCACATTTCTGTCCTCACCCCCTTTATAGCACCCCCTTCACATTCCTGTCCTCACCCCTTTATAGCACCCCCTTCACATTCCTGTCCTCACCCCCCTTTATAGCACCCCCTTCACATTCCTGTCCTCACCCTCTTTATAGCCCCCCCTTACATTCCTGTCCTTATCCCCTTTATAGCATCCCCCTTCACATAACTGTCCTCACCCCCTTTATAGCACCCCTTCACATAACTGTCCTCATCCCCTTTATAGCATCCCCCTTCACATTCCTGTCCTCACCCCCTTTATAGCACCCCCTTCACATTCCTGTCCTCACCCTCTTTATAGCCCCCCCCTTACATTCCTGTCCTTATCCCCTTTATAGCATCCCCCTTCACATAACTGTCCTCACCCCCTTTATAGCACCCCTTCCCATAACTGTCCTCACCCCCTTTATAGCATCCCCCTTCACATTCCTGTCCTCACCCCCTTTTAGCACCCCCTTCACATAACTGTCCTCACCCCCTTTATAGCACCCCTTCACATAACTGTCCTCACCCTCTTTATAGTACCCCCTTTACTTTTCTGTCCCTAGCCCCCCCTTAACATTCCTGTCCTCACCCTCTTTATAGCCCCCCCTTACATTCCTGTCCTTATCCCCTTTATAGCATCCCCCTTCACATAACTGTCCTCGCCCCCTTTATAGCACCCCTTCACATAACTGTCCTCATCCCCTTTATAGCATCCCCCTTCACATTCCTGTCCTCACCCCCTTTATAGCACCCCCTTCACATTCCTGTCCTCACCCTCTTTATAGCCCCCCCCCTTACATTCCTGTCCTTATCCCCTTTATAGCATCCCCCTTCACATAACTGTCCTCACCCCCTTTATAGCACCCCTTCCCATAACTGTCCTCACCCCCTTTATAGCATCCCCCTTCACATTCCTGTCCTCACCCCCTTTTAGCACCCCCTTCACATAACTGTCCTCACCCCCTTTATAGCACCCCTTCACATAACTGTCCTCACCCTCTTTATAGTACCCCCTTTACTTTTCTGTCCCTAGCCCCCCCTTAACATTCCTGTCCTCATTACCTTTATAGAACTCCCCCCCTGACATTCCTGTGCTTACCCCCTTTTTTAAACCCCCCCCCCCCTTCGCACTGCAGTCTCCAACCCCCCTTTAAATTTCTGTCCTCACCCTCTTTGTAGAACCCCATCCCCCTTCATATCACTCCCTTTACATTTCTGCCCTGCCTCTATCACCCGTCTTTCCCCCTTTACATCAGCAGTGCCCTCTTCCCTGTCCTACCTTACATAGGGCACAGCAGCTGACATCGGAGGCACAGCAGCTGATATCGGAAGTGCAACAAAGGGATGAACAGAGGGTAGAACCTGCCCCAGTTAACTGATTGGTTGCTAGAATTTAGGGTGGTTCTGGTAACCAATCACGTAACTGGGCCAGCCCCCACCCTCCGTGCATCACTGTTCTGCTTCTCCGATGTCCGCTGCTGTAAAGAAAACAGATTTAACGGGCAGCGGAGGGAAAAAAAGCAGATTATAAATGGCGCGACCGTGGGGGGGCCGGACGGAGCATTGACTCTGTCCGGACTTGGCCCACAGTCCGCCATTTAGTGATGCCTGGTGTACTCTTAAATTCACAGACATGGCTAGGCATGATGGGAATTGTAGTTCCTGAACAACTGGAGGGCCATAGTTTGAAGACCCCTGCCCTAATGCCTGATGACCAGTGAGTGACCTGCCACCAGATGATAAAGACATCTGCCACTCTAAGTGCTGTTCTCTTTTGTAGTAAGGCTATCTTTTAATTTACTGTATGGGCATCTCTTGCCCCAATACAGTAGATAATAATAGTTTATAACCTCTTTAAAGCGGAGTTCCACCCAAAAGTGGAACTTCCGCTTTAGGGAGTCCTGACCCCCCGACATGCCACATTTGGCATGTCATTTTTTGGGGGGGGGGGGAGCGGGTACCTAGTTTTGACAGGTACCCGCTCCCACTTCCGCTCGGAGCGCCGCGGCGCCCTGAGCGGAAGTTCTCCTCTCCCCCTCCCTCCCTGCAATCTTCTGGGACACGTCAGAGGTCCCAGAAGATTGCCGGCCAATCACGGCGCGCAGCGCGACTCGCGCATGCGCAGTGGGTACCCGGCTGTGAAGCCGCAAACTGTAACAGCCGGGTGCCCACAGCAGTGATGCCGGCGCCGAGGGAGAGGATCGAGGCTTCCGGCGGCCGCATCGCTGGACCATTGGACAGGTGAGTAAATGGCTGGAACTCCGCTTTAAAGATCACTTAAAATATACCCCTTTTGGTACTGCAATGTCTAATTTTAAACCTACCTTTGGTCCTCCCATGTCTGTTTGAACCCAACCAGGAGCAACTGCCACAGCAATTATCCCATCTGTTTTGTAGGTCTCAGCCTGACAACGTGTTAACATGTTCAATGCAGCCTAAGGGAATAATAATATTCATACTATTAGCAATGCATAAACAGGAGAAATCCATTAAATATTTACTTAAATCAGCATTTATGAAATAATGTGTAAAAAGAGAAGGAAGTAGTAAAATTGCATATTTTGTAAAATGCTTTTCTTTTTCATCATATGATAGCAATAAAACGTATTATTTTTTTTTTTTTTAATCACTGTCTGTGTCTTTACTGTGGAAATTAGCTTTCATTTTTTGATATTTATCTTTAGCACAGGAAAATAGTTCCCAGTTGGGGTATAGAGAGAAAAAAAAAACATGGGAATTCTTACCCTTTCCCACTGTATCCAAAAAAAATTTTGGGCTGAAACTCGATGTTGAAACAGTTATCTTCTATAAATATTTAAAGCAGAACTCCAGCCAAAAATAACAAGACAAAATCGAATAGCCCATTAAAACAAAGAAACAACCAGCTTTTGCTGCAATATTCAGCTTTAATCTACAGCCGTTTCTTTCAACCAGTGTTCTGTGGAATTCTAGGTCATCAAAGGTTACTAAAGATTCATTGAACTGTGGCTGATTAACCTCATATTTGATGATGCCTGCATAGTACCAGGGGCAACACCACTTGGCAAAGTCAGTTGTATGGCACCAATGATCTTTTTATCTGTTTGTAGAAGGACTTTCTGACCGCCTAGGCTGTGCATTCTTCCTACTGGCCATAAAACCAAAGTACATTTTTCCCACTGGTCTGCAATTATTTGGTTTCAGCAAGGGTTCCTCAAGACCTGAAATGTATTTTCATGGGTTCCTATGGGTCAAAAAGTTTGAGAAAGACTGTTCTAGAGATTTCTTCCACAGTACTTTGTTTTTGCCACTAAACATCCTCCGTTTGGTAGCCAGCATTATTCAACCCACTTCCTGTGATCCCAGGACCTGGCTCAGCCTATAATGGGCAGTGAAAGGAGAAGTAACACTTCTTTAATTTTACAGAAAAACTTAAGTCATACAGGACTTTTTAGGGACAAAATCTTCATAACCAACAGAAGTTGGGAAAAATATGCAGAATCTAGCTTGGGGAAGATTGGTCAACGTTCCAACAAAACACTAGATATTCTCAATTTTTATAATTTTTTCTTGGTTTGGTTGTCCAAACCCAGCTTTGTCTGTAAGCAGAACTATCGTGCCAGATTTTTCCATTGCAATAAGGTTTAGTAATAGCTAAAAGTAGCCAGTGTACTATGCCTTACTATCAGAGATGTATAGTAATAAGTAGAACTACTTCACTACTGTACTTAAGTACGGAAAGGCGGTATCTGTACTTTCCTAGAGTAGAATTTTTTTCTCCTACTTCCACTTTTACTTCACTACATTTTTTTGATGATTTCAATACTTCTACTCTGATATTTTTTTTTTTTTGTGCTGCATAGTTACTCTTTACTATTATAAAAATTACCACTGCTAGAACAGTAGATGGCAGGTTTCATGAAGCTCAAAACATGTGTAATATCAGCGCATACGAAAATAAATGCTACTGTATGCATAAATAAAAGCTGCATTTGAAATAATAAAAAACAATATGATGTTCAAACTTTTGACTTCTTTCTTTAATAACTACATAACACAGTACTTGTACTTTTACTGTCAGTAATTGAGTAGCATTTTTTATTTCAAAACTACTGGTACTTTTACTTTCAGTACTTGAGTAGCAAAATTTTTAAAAAAACTACTTGCAATACTTAAGTACAAAAAAATGTTGAATACTTTAGTACTTCTACTCAAGTCACCTTTTGATCGAGCACTTCCACTTCTACTCAAGTCACTTTTTGATCGAGCACTTGTACTTTTACTCAAGTATGGGTTTCGAGTACTTTATACAACTCTGCTTACTATGTTCAGCCATGTAACAGTATAAAATATTACAGGCTACCCACTAGAGCATATGTAGGTCTGTGTTAGCTAGGCCTTTCCCTTTTTACAGTTACAGTAATTGTCTAACTATAGTCCCTTTCTTGGAGACTAAGGCCCCCTTTACACATATGGTCCAATTGTCCGTTTTTCATCCATCCGTTGACGGATGAAAAACGGACATCAATGCATCTCTATGTAAAAACGGATTTTCATCCGATTCCGTCAATGTCCTTTTTTGGAACGTATGAATGTCCTATTTTTCATCCGTCAAAAAAACGGATCGTACGAAAAACGGATGTATACGGACAAACGGTCCGTTTTTCAAAAACGGATGAAAAAAAGGATGAAAAACGGATGAAAAAAACGGATGAAAAACTGATACATTTTGACTTGACTGAACTGATGAACTGAACAGACCGTATGTATAAAAGGGGATTAAAACGTTTAGGGTCCTTTCACACGACCGCTCCAAACAGATCCGCCTGTCAGTTTTTTAGGCGGATCTGATCGGATGCCCCATGCATCCCTATGGGGCAGCGGATGTCAGCGGTGACATGTCTGCTGACACCCGCTGCCATCCGCATCCGATCCTGTCCGTGAAATCCGGACCGATGGAAACAGAGAGGAGAGGCAGTAGTTTTTATCCACAAAGGATTCAAGGGGCTTGGATACCTGAACCCCAAGATATCTAAACTCAGTCACCCATCGGAGGGGGGTCTGAGGAGCCAGCTGCATCGCCGAATCATCAAGTGGGAAAATCACCGATTTGGACCAATTAATACGAATACCGGAGTATACTCCAAAGGTGTCAAAAATGGTAAGCGCCGCCCCGAGATAGGGATCCGCATCCTGGAGGTAAAGAAGAGTGTCGTCCGCAAAGAGAGATATTTTCTCCTTTAGGGCACACACTCGCAGACCCCCCACCGCATCTGCTGCCCGGATCAAAATAGCAAGTGGCTCCAGAGCTAGAGCAAAAAGGCTGAGGGACAAAGGGCACCCCTGAAGAGTGCCCACGGTGGAGGGGAAACAACTCAGAGAGGTCACCATTAGTACGAACTCGCGCTCTAGGCGCCCTATACAGTAGTTTCAAACCATGGATAAACTTAGGACCAAAGCCGAATCTATGTTGTTTCTTATCTAATTATAAATCCCACCACCCCTATGTAATAGAGATGAACAAACACAGATATGTTTGAAGTCCAGCATAGGTGGCAACCATGGTTGCCTTCCTAAAAACAGCAGAGAAAAAATAAAAAGGAAAACAGTCAGCCAGGAAAATGCAGCCACCACATCTAAATTATGGTAAGCTTAAGCTTAAACTTAAAAACAAATAAAGCTTCTAGCAAGAAGAGACAGATCATCCACCAGGCAACCCCAAGGACCCAGCAGATAAACAGGTGGTCCAGCGATAACCTTTCTTTTGTTTTCAGAAAACTGGGGTGGGTGGCATGATTGGTCAAAGCTTTGAAACTGCCTGAAACGTGCACTTGTAAGCAGTTGGTTTCTGATGGGGAAGGCCTATAGCTGATACCCAGTCTGTGTGGACAGTATGGCAACTTTCTGACTTGATAAGATCCTCAGGCAACTCACTAAGAAGACTCAGAAAGGGAATCTGATGCCCTTTATTCCAGCTTTGCATTACATAGGAGGATATTCTGGCTTCATCTTTTATGGAAAAAAAAACATTTCTCCAAAGCCTCCTTACTCAGCAAGGGCAACCTTGTGCCTAGGGAGGGAGTAGGGGTAGAAAAGCTTATATGTTGCCTAGGGGCCCATTTTGCACTAATTTGTGTCCGCTAGCAGGTATAAAATACAAAACCTAGAGGGTTCTGATTCAGCAAAGCTTGGGTACACCTTTGTAGCCTTCTATCTCCTCCTAACATACCCAAATTCATAGCTCTACCCAAGGCTTGCACCTCTTATCATAGATGAACAATCCAGGTGCTGGCTATCGTAGCCCGCCTCTACTCTATATCAGAGATATGGAAAAATGTCAGCCACACTCCAATCCTAGCTCCTCTAATTTATTTATAGATTGTCAGCAAATTACTGCATACAACATGTCTCCACCCACCTTTCTGAACATTCCTGGCTTGCTCACAAGTATGGGGAAATTTCGCATATCTTTGTGAGCAAGACAAGGTGGTAAAACTCGTTAAAGAAGGTTGATTTTTGGATGGAGACATGTTGTATGCAGTCATTTTGCTGACAATAAATACAAGAGTAGCTAAGTTTAGGGTGTAGCTGACATTTTTTCATAACTCCTATCTTCTCTTATACATTCCTGTAGTCAATGGGGCAGCCCAACATAGTGAGGATCAGATGGGAGGGAGTAAGTAAGCTCTAACACTACCCAGATATTCTTACCAGTTATTTTTTATTGCCCGACAAATGTTGCATAAACATTATACCAGAGTTATTCTAATTTCTCTCTAAGAAGACAGATTTTGTTTTAGTAGAGGACAGGCTATCATGTACCTGGTGCTGGAGACCAATGGAGAGAGGGTTTCACTTGTGGCTAAGTTTAGGACTCCCCTGAAGGTGGGACAGGAGGAGTCAGGCACAAAGTAGCACAGGTCGCCTGCTAGAATGCTTGCAGAGATGTTCTGTCTAGGATGCTTGTCAGAGGAACACCTGGGAGTACACCTGATGCACTGGAGTGGTGTCTGTAGAATGGTGGTGCCCATGAGAAGCAGCAGATCTTTGGTAGAAGAGAAAACAATAAAGAAGTCGGTTTGAAGCCAAGGTCAGGTGCCAGGTTGGATACAGAGCAAGCGTAGTCAGGTGGATAGCTTGGGTCATACACAGGAGAGCAGGATAGGATGATCCGTTAGCATCCCGGGGGCAGGTCAGGAGGCAGGTCGAAGATAGGTTCAGGGCAAGCCGAGTCGGTAACAGGAAATCACAGGAGCAAGGTAATCACAGGAACAATGCACTGGAGGAGCCGAAGATCCACCAGACTGGCTTCCTAATAAAGGCAGTTTGGTGCCAAATAAGGCTGGGGGCATGCGTAACTATGTGCCAATGCGCATCTGTGCACGCCCTTGTGCATCTGTTATGCGCCAGTGCACAATCCAGCAGCCATGGAAAGTACCTGCAGCAATGCCAGGTCTTTGAGAACCTCTGTTGCAAATGGCGCCCTGACACTGGCAAACCAATAGAACTAATAAATGCTGTTTTGGAATCTGAGAATGACTAATACTTCCACTTTCTTGAACCCTGACAGATATTGTCCTTCCACTTCTGTTAACTGTCATATACAGTAGATATAATTTTTCCAGGGGCTTTACACTGAGTGCAACTGATATTGTCACGATTACTGGGTCAGGCTCAGAGTCCAGTCGCAGGAAGCAGCAGCACAACCGTGGTCAACAAGCAGGGTCTGGTACACAAGAGATCAGCCGGAGTGAGGGAGCAAGCAGAAGAGTAGTCGTAGTCTTTAGCCGAAGGTCGGTACACAAGCAGTGAAGGGCACAATGGCAGCAGGCAGAGGCGTAGTCCTGGAACGTAGCTGGAGGTCGGTACACAAGTGGAAGATTCAGGAGGATGAAGCACACAAAGCTAGATCTTGGCAAAGCACAATAATCTGGCATCAGGAAGTTTCCAGATCAGGCTTAAATAGGAAGTACAAAGGAGTGGCCAAAGGTTCAGAGTTCACAGGAGGCTGGGCAAGGAACTAGGCAGGAAACTGGACAAGGTCTAGGTCACCACATAGATCTAGTATGCATAGATATCAGCTGCTGGATAGCTCAGCAAGAAGAAGCACTGTCAGAAGCAACTGAGGACCTGGGTTCGAATCTGGGCCCTGACAGTATGCCCCTCCTTCTAGGATGACCACAGGGCATCTCAGGGCCAGGCTTAAGTGGAAACCTTTGATGGAACTCCCGAACCAGTCTAGGAGCATGGACATGCTCAGCAGGTTCCCAAGAATTTTCTTCAGGTCCGTATCCTTCCCATTTCACCAGGTACTGCAACTTGTTCCTGTGGATCCTGGAGTCAATTATTCCTTCTACAATAAATTCCTCTTCACCGTCAACAACCACAGGCAGGGGAGGAGGAAGGACTCTCCCAGGGAAGGAATTTTCATGGAAAGGTTTAAGTAAAGAAACATGAAAAACAGGATGGACTCTCATACTGTCAGGAAGTTTCAAGCGGAAAGTAACTGCATTAACTTGTGCCAAGATTTGAAAAGGTCCTATATACTTTGGCCCCAACTTAACAGATGGTACCTGAGTCCTGAGATTCTTTGTGGATAACCAGACCTTGTCTCCAACACGGAAGGACGGTATTTCTCTTCGACGTCTATCAGATGCTTTCTTGTAAGCCTCCTGTGCCACCTTCAATGTTTCAAGCAATTTTCTTCGAGTTTCCTGTAAAAGAGATAACCTCTCATTAACAGCAGGAATTGGTGTAGCAATAGGGAGGTCAGGAATGCAAACTGGATGGTACCCTGTATTCACATAAAAAGGACTAAGAGATGTGGAGCTGTGCTTAGAATTATTGTAGGAAAATTCTGCTGTTGGCAGATAATCTACCCAATCATCCTGCAAATAGCTAACAAAACAGCGAAGATATTGTTCCAAAGTCTGATTTGTTCTTTCTGTTTGGCCATTGGATTGAGGATGAAATGCAGAGGAAAGATTGACTGTGACACCCAGGGACATGCAGAAACTTCTCCAGAATTTGGAAGTAAATTGAACCCCCCTATCAGAGACCACATCATCCGGGATTCCATGTAGTTTAAATACTTCCCGGATCATTAATTCAGCAGTTAGTTCCGCATTGGGTACCCCCTTAGTTGGGATGAAGTGAGCCATCTTGGTGAAGCGGTCAACCACTACCAAGATGGTGGTCATTTCCTTCGAAGGAGGGAGTTCAACCACAAAATCCATAGAGATTGATCCCCAAGGCCGTGATGGAATTGGAAGAGGTTGAAGCAGTCCGACAGGGGAAGATCGGGGTGTCTTATGACGTGCACAAGTTGGACAAGAAGCAACATAGTTCTTAACATCTTTCTTGTAACTAGGCCACCAGAATGAACGAGACAACAGTTCAGCAGTTTTAAAGGCCCCAAAATGTCCTGCAAGCTTAGAGTCATGAACCAGTCTGAGGACTTCTAGCCGCGCACTTTGAGGGACATAGAGGCAATGGTTCTGAATCCAAAAGCCATTCCTGAAGGTGAGACTCAGGTCCTTGGGTGGATGTTTAAGGAGGGGATCAGAAGAGTAGCCATCTTTAAGCAAGGTCAAAAATTCTTTGGGATTAGTGGCTCCTAAAAAGTTCTTTTGAGAAAGAATGGTGCAGTCAGAGTTGCTTTCTTGAGGGGATTCAGACAAACTCCGTGACAGGGCATCAGCCTTGCCATTTCTTGAGCCAGGTCTATAAGAAACAATGAAATTAAACCTGGAGAAGAATAAAGACCAGCGTGCTTGTCGGGAGGACAGTCTCTTTACAGAACGGATGAACTCTAAGTTCCGATGATCGGTAAGAACAGTCACTAAATGCTCAGCCCCTTCCAACAGATGCCTCCATTCAGAGAAAGCTTCCTTTATCGCCAGCAGTTCTTTATTACCAATGTCATAGTTCCTTTCAGCAGAGGACATCAACCGGGAAAAGTAAGCACAGGGATGAAGCTGCATCTTTTCACCTGTACGCTGAGAAAGGATAGCTCCAACAGCAGAATCTGAGGCATCAACTTCTACAACAAAGGGCAGTTCAGGGTCAGGATGTACTAGAATTGGTGCAGAGGTAAAGAGTGTCTTTAGTTTACAGAAAGCAGCTTGTGCCTCTGGTCCCCATGTGAAGGGACATCCCTTCTTGGTTAACTGGGTAATTGGTGCAACCACCTTGGAAAAGTCCCTTATAAACCTTCTGTAAAAGTTGGCAAATCCCAGAAATCGTTGAATTTCTTTAACATTCCTAGGGGCAGGCCACTCCACCACTGCTTTAATCTTATCAGGGTCCATGCTCAACCCTTCAGGGGAGATTATGTACCCCAGGAACTGAATCTTGGTCTGTTCAAATTCGCATTTCTCCAATTTGATGTACAGCTGATTCTTCCTCAGGCGGTCGAAAATAATGGATACGTGTTTGCGATGTTCCTGTAGAGAATCTGAAAAGATAAGAATATCATCTAAATAAGCAATCACAAATTGATCCAATAGATCTCGCAGCACATCATTTATAAAGTGTTGAAAGGTTGCTGGAGCATTGCAAAGACCGAAAGGCATGACCAAAGACTCAAAATGTCCATATCTGGTTCTGAATGCAGTCTTCCATTCATCACCCTTACGAATGCGAATGAGGTTATATGCACCCCGTAAATCCAATTTAGTAAAGATCTTTGCAGAACAAAGTCTTTCCAAAAGCTCGGGGATTAGTGGGAGGGGATAGCGATTTTTGATTGTGATTTTATTTAATTCCCTATAATCAACACATGGTCTCAATGTCTTATCCTTCTTTTCAACAAAGAAGAGACCTGCCCCAGCAGGAGAGGTTGAGTGTCTTATGAACCCCTTTGCCAGGTTTTCATCCAACCACTCCCTTAACACCTTTAATTCAGGTTCAGACATAGAATAGAGGCGGCCAAAAGGAATCTCTGCCCCAGGTAAAAGTTCAATAGGACAGTCATAAGGGCGATGTGGGGGTAGCTGATCAGCATTCTTCTTATCACACACATCATGAAATTCCCTGTATTGAGGTGGCAGGCCTTCATATCCAGGAACCATGTGTTCCTCTACCCGGACATTCTCGATATGGGAGGAATCAGGTTGACAATGTCCTTTACAGTACTCTGAGGCAAAAGTTAAAACACGTGTTTCCCAATTGACAGAGGGGTTATGAATCGAGAACCAGGGGATACCTAGAATGATAGGAAACTTTGGTGATGAAATCAACTGAAAACATATGGTCTCCTGGTGATCAGGCTCAAAAAACAGACTAAGAGGAGCAGTCTCATGGGTAACTGGCCCGGAGGATAGAGGGGAACCATCAACAGTCTCCATATCTACAGGTAAGGATTTACTCCTTAATTCAATATGATGGTCTTGAGCAAATCCAATATCCATAAAATTTCCCCCCGCTCCAGAGTCCAACATGGCAGAGCAGGAGATGTCATTAGCCCCATCAGAGAGTCGAATGGGAATTATAAAGTGAGTGGGCGGAGCTTGTATAGGATTGCTTTCTTCAAGTATTGGAGAAACTGACTGAGCAATGGAACTAATTTGTTCAATGTCTTTCACATCAGTTGCAGCAACTGTTCTCCTTAGCTTATTTGGACAGTTAATAGCATAATGTCCAGAGTCCCCACAATAAAGGCATAAATTTTCACTCCGACGTCTTTCCTTTTCCTGAATAGTGATACCCCTTCTAACGGAATCAATCTGCATAGGTTCAGGGTTACTGGAATCATGAAAAACCTGAGAACTTTTCCGAGGAGGTTGACTAAAAGAAAAACGCATACCCTCAGTATTTCCCAGTATTCCCAGTCTTTCTTTTCTCCTTTCAGAGAGTCTCTGGTCAATACGGATGCACAATTGGATAAAGTTCTCCAGATCATCAGGGGTATCACCTCTAGCCAGTTCATCCTTTATTTGCTCAGAAAGCCCCTGACGAAATTGGCTTCTTTGTGCTGCTGGATTCCAGGTTGTATCTGCGATCCAGCGCCTGAATTCAGTAGTGTATTCAGCCACGGAGCGTCGTCCTTGACGCAAATTATGCAGTTTGGCCTCAGCAGTAGCACATCGATTTGGATCGTCAAAAACTTGGTCCATAGCTTTAGTAAAGGTGTGGAGGTTATTTAAAATTATGTCATCCTTTTCCACATAGGGAGAGGCCCAAGATAAAGCTTCCTCTGTCAGGAGATTGATAATAAACAGTACCTTCTTTTTTTCAGGAAAAAATGCAGCAGGCTGCATTTGAAAATAAATGCGACACTGATTAAGGAATCCTCTGTAAAGCCTTCGGTCTCCATTGAATTTTTGTGGAAGAGGCATTCGAACACTGGACTCAGGACTTGCGCCATTTAGGGAACTAAGATCCAACACCTGTTTCTCTAAGTCCTGAATTGCCTCTTGTTGATCTTTCACCACATTTTGCAGTTCTTTAAATTTTGCCTGATAAGTGACACCAAACTCTTGTAATTCAGAAATTTGCTGAGTGATATTGGCAAGGGTAGCTGCTACTGCGGACTCCATTGTGGCCAGATTATTCTGTCACGATTACTGGGTCAGGCTCAGAGTCCAGTCGCAGGAAGCAGCAGCACAACCGTGGTCAACAAGCAGGGTCTGGTACACAAGAGATCAGCCGGAGTGAGGGAGCAAGCAGAAGAGTAGTCGTAGTCTTTAGCCGAAGGTCGGTACACAAGCAGTGAAGGGCACAATGGCAGCAGGCAGAGGCGTAGTCCTGGAACGTAGCTGGAGGTCGGTACACAAGTGGAAGATTCAGGAGGATGAAGCACACAAAGCTAGATCTTGGCAAAGCACAATAATCTGGCATCAGGAAGTTTCCAGATCAGGCTTAAATAGGAAGTACAAAGGAGTGGCCAAAGGTTCAGAGTTCACAGGAGGCTGGGCAAGGAACTAGGCAGGAAACTGGACAAGGTCTAGGTCACCACATAGATCTAGTATGCATAGATATCAGCTGCTGGATAGCTCAGCAAGAAGAAGCACTGTCAGAAGCAACTGAGGACCTGGGTTCGAATCTGGGCCCTGACAGATATCTTTAAGAATTTTACATCCCTGATGAAGTAGGAGTGCTGAGACCCTGAAACATGTTGGTTGCTCTCTCTAAAAAATGACTGGCCTATGTTCAGTAGTT
This sequence comes from Pelophylax lessonae, assembly GCF_965119305.1. Lineage (NCBI taxonomy): Eukaryota > Metazoa > Chordata > Amphibia > Anura > Ranidae > Pelophylax > Pelophylax lessonae. Next base: position 175,607,667 of record NC_138777.1, on the reverse strand, counting down.
GTAGTGGGACATTTATAGGGATCAAATCTCATTATCAGGATTTCTTACAGAGACCATCTGAACCATAGCATATGTGGTTCTCATGGCAATAAGCAGGGCATGTTAGTAATTGCAGTCATTGTATTGTCACCACCATCGTCTACTATAAGATATTTAGATAAGTACACTTTACATTTTTTTCTCAGTAGGTTTATGTAGCAGCTGACAAGCAAGAATGTTTCAGAAAATGACAGACCAGGCTGTTTCGTTACCTTACTGCAGCGATATTCAAAAAGAGGCTGAACAGAGAATTCAAGTGGTGTTCTCTCTATAGACGCAGCACCACTGGATATGTTTATCACAGCCGCCTTGCTGCAACTCTTGACTTCATTAGAATTTTCCTGTGCAGCTCTCTTCAGCAAAGGCAAGAATGCCTAAAGAGGCAAAAATTGTTATTATACCTAGGATTACTTCTCAACCAAAGCTGGAGCATTTGTGAAAATATGAATATAGGTATGCAATGCTAGATACATGTAAAGTAGATATATAGACAAACTTCCTCTTTTCTTTGGAAGATTTCACTTCAAGGCCCCTTTCACCCATATGGATCGTTCATTTCATCAGTTCAAGTCACGTATTCATCAATTTTTCATCAGTGGTCATCAGTTTTTCATCCGTTATTTCATCCATTTTTCATCCATTTTTTTTTTTACATCCACTAGCAATGCAAAAACGGATGAAAAACTGACCGTTTGTCAGTTTACATCCCTTTTTCGTCCAATCCTTTTTTTTTTTTTTTTTTTTTTTTTTTAATTATAAATTTTTATTGAGGATTTAGGTTATACAACAGAAAACAGCATAGCCGTGCAAATAGCAGCAAAAAAAAAAAAAAACAATTTCTTACATAGACAACAAGGACAAAGAATGCATTGCAGGCTAGAATCTGTATTATATATTACATTTCAGTTAGCTCTATCTTCTCCCACTATTCACTACGACATAATCTACAAAAACATAACCATAATGACACAACCTCCCTCCACCCAACCCATTTTCTACATTATATATAAAAAATAAAGAACAAAACAAAACAAAGTAAGGAGAGAAAAGAAAAAAAAAAAAAAAGGGGAGGGGGGAGTCAAATCCACTCCTTCAGGACCAACGGCAAGTTAGTTAAAGCACCCATCAAACCATCTCAAGGCTATCTGCCTAAGGGCTCTTTCACACGGAGCGGACCGCATTGCGATCCGCTCTGGCACTTTTTTTTTTTTTTCACGGAGCGGATGACATTTGTGTCATCCGCTCCGTATGTCCGCATATGATCCCATCTGTTTGCGGATGATATACGGACATAATGTATGTCTATGGGCATTGCGGATGTCAGCGGATGACACTGCTGACATCTGATTTTGCATCCGTTCTGTTTTTTACAGGGAACAAAAATAGGGTTCTGTTCCGTTCCAAAAAACGGAACAGAACTGAAAGGACGAAAATCGGATGTCAGCGAATGGTCATCCACTGACATCCGCAATGCCATTGACTTACATTATGTCCATATATCATCTGCAAAATATAGGAGGATATACGGACATGCGGAATGCCCGTTTGAAAGGGCCCTAAGTCAGTTTTTTTTAATGTAAGAAAAATAGAGCTTTTATCAGTTTAAAAAAATGGATGATTGTGGATGTAAGTAGATCATCCATTTACATCCGTTTTTGAGATGCAATGATGTCCGTTTTTCATCCGTCAACGGATGGATGAAAAAACGGACAAATGGACAGCATGTGTGAAAGGGGCCTTATTTCTGCTTTGGTGACAACATCATTTTTTGGGATTTAAAATTCATTGTGCAAGACAGTATTACCAAAACAAAGCATGGTTTGTACCAAAATTATATTTATCACTTTATTATGCTAAAGTGTAAATCCACTTTTGGTGAGACAATTACAATGCCCTCTGGGTGCTCCATGCACATTGCAAGGATTTTAACAAATAACTAAATATACTATAATATATATATATAGTATATTTATAACTATATATATATACAAAGTATATTCCTCGTGCCAATGGGAAAGTACTATAAAAAATGTAGATTTAAAATAGCGGTGGGTAATTTTACAAAAAAGAAGAGCCTAAAAACAATAAATAGCAGCTGCTGTACAAAATGAGGTATAAAGAATGTCTATGGCCTTAGGATTAGACCAAATACAGCGCTTGCTCAAGCCAGTGAATACCAATAACTATATCTTTGTTTCAATGGTAAGTATAATACCAGTATAAATATTTGCAAATTAATACAACATGTGAACAAAAAATTCCATCTAATAAATCATGTGCAGATTGTTGGTGACTAAAATATTTATAAATATATATGAAAGATGAATGAAACTCTGAGGACGTCACCGGAAGTGACGAAACGCGTCAGAGGGACTGCACAGCCTCATTGCGTCACATCGAGGTGGAGCGCAAGCCGGAAGTAGCCTGTCTCTCCGCGAGGAGGATGAGCAGCCCGTACCGCTAGACCACCAGTGATGTAACACTACCTTTTAAACTATTTTACCCGATTTATGGGCAATAAAGGATATCTTTAAATCGAATTACACTATTTGGAGCGTTTTTCTTCCATATACCGTCATTTGATACCCCGGAATACAGCGGAACCATCTGCAATTGTGGGACCACTACAAGGGATACCTATTAAGCTCAGGGGGCTTTTCAAGCGTGAATGGTTCTAATACCATATGGTATATAGAACCCACTCCATCTGGTAAGTGATCCAGCTTATGTACTCGCAAAGGAATTGATGTCACAGCAAATTATGCTAAAGCACGTGCACTTTTGAATTGAAGATCCATATAATTTTTGTCATCAAGGACATTCACTATGTTTTGAGCACTGAAGTCACTTTTTATAAAAAAAACCTTTTGGGACTTTACATATATATTTAACAATTTTTTTATTCGCGGATAATTTTATAGGAAAAATGTCACTTATACTTGATATTTCATATATATTTATAAATATTTTAGTCACCAACAATCTGCACATGATTTATTAGATGGAATTTTTTGTTCACATGTTGTATTAATTTGCAAATATTTATACTGGTATTATACTTACCATTGAAACAAAGATATAGTTATTGGTATTCACTGGCTTGAGCAAGCGCTGTATTTGGTCTAATCCTAAGGCCAGAGACAAGGATTTTAACAGCCTTTTGCTGTCCTAACTTTTTCTGTTCAGAAGAAAAAGCCATTTGTTCCACTATGTTCTTGCATGATTCCTGAACTGGCTTATTCCGGAATTGGAGGGTCTGCACTCATTACAACCACCTGGTGCACTTTCCGTGTTTTACCTACTTCAATACCAGGCACTTTCACCCCCCTCCTGCCCAAGCCAATTTTCAGCTTTCAGCGCTGTCACGGTTTGATTGACAATTGCGCGGTCATGCAGCACTGTAACAAGGTTGCCAACCGACAGTAAATTTTCAAACAGTTTGTAAAAATCAGTGATTTTTACAATTGTCTGTAAATATCGGGGACTGATAATGTCATGACAAACCCATGGTTGCAGGAAAGAAATTTGCTCCGTGCATGGCCGGCCTTACACTCGAGCTTTATCAATAAATGACTTTACCTGTGTAACCAGCATTGTTCCAATTGTATTAGTTTTATACATTTCCATCATGTCTTTTGCTGTGGCTTCATACAGTGAGTGAAAGACTGCAATTCCAGCATTGTTTATCAGCAAATTCAACCCCCGTCCATTCAGTCTTTCTGTAATATCACTGCAGGCTTCTTCAATGCTTGTTGGATTTGTTATATCTATCAATAGTAAAACAACAATAAAATCAATTGTTACCAGGGGCTTTATTTTTACTCTGGTTATTAAAGATTTATGTGGCACCATTTTCTTCTGTGGTGGCAGGCAAAATAAGTTAACATGCTGAGTATAGCAAGAAGACATAACAATTATTCAGGAAAGTACTGCCTCTCTTTGGATACCAGCGCAATGCAAAGTGAGACTAATTTCACATTTGCGCTCTCAGGGAACCTGTAGGGACATGCGTCCATACTTCCACATAATGGCAAGTACCATTGAGGACTTGCGGCAGCTCAATTCTTCTTTTACTTACAACTGGATAACAATATGAAAGGTATGTTAAAGCGGAACTCAACTGCATCTGAGCGTCACAAACTGCAAATGTCTCCATGCTTTTTTTTTAAATTATAAAATCATTCTGAAAAAAAACCCTCCGGTATTTCTAGTCATGGCCACCTTGAGTAAGGGCAGATGATTCATAGGATTTTCTTCCTGGAATCCATCTGCCCTTGGCTCAGGCACGCAGACAGGAGGGTGTACTTAGCTGAGAAAACCATTCCTGAGCTGAAAAACAAATCCCCATGAAGACTCCCGGGATGTAGAGACATAATGCTGGCCTAGGCCAAAACCCAGGATGCAATAAATAAAATATAGAAAAAAAAAGTTAAAAATTTATATATAATATATGAATGTACTTTCCTATCTATTTACTAATGCTAGCAACACAAGGATAAGCGGTAGTGGGTTTTCCTACCAGAGATGAATCATATAAGGAAAGTAAGGAGACTTAAAGCTGAACTCCAACTTTTGTTACATTTAACATAGTTCTTTTTGGCCAAGCTGCTGTATGTAGCCTCAGTTATATATAGTTTATATCGAACATCCAGCAGCCTCACATGTTAGTGAGGGACATAGATCATTTCGGCCAGCTTGGCCCAAATAAACCATGTAAAGTGTTAGGGATGCACCGAAATGAAATTCTTGGCCGAAGCCGAATAATAATGAAATGTTTGGCCGAAGGCCGAATACCGAACGCGGTGTTTCGCATTTTTTCCATTTATTTTGCCAATTTTTTGTCCTCTCTCTTGCCCTCTCATGTCTCTCTCTCTCTTGTCCTCTCATGTCTCTCTCTCTCTTGTCCTCTCATGTCTCTCTCTCTCTCTCTCTCTCTCTTGTCCTCTCATGTCTCTCTCCCTAAATGTTACTGTAGGGAATGGGATTCAGTGCACACTGCAGCCTTGTACCATAATGTTAGTGACACTGTAGGGATTGGGAAGGATGCTGGGAATGGAAATCAGGAAGCATGCAGGCAGCCTTGTAAATTTTAATTGCAGATACAGGGCACTGGGCAGGTCAGGGTTAATATGGTAACATCAATTACTCAGTGACAGTCAGTCAGTGTCAGTGTGGACTCGATCATATTATACAGTGACAGACAGTCTCTCATAGTGGTGGTAGTAGGAGGCTGGAGGTGGACTAGTAACAAAATTATTCGGCCTTTTGACTTATTCGGCCGAACACCGAAAGTGCTATTTTTTCTATTTTCGGCCGAATAATGTTCGGCAGCCGAATATTCGGTGCATCCCTATAAAGTGTAACAAAAGCTGGAATTCAGCTTTAAACCATGGAAATATCTGGTAACATTGGTGTTAGCGCCCCTGCAGTGTTATCATTTGTTCCAAGCCTTCTTACTTTTACATGACAGCTGGGTCAGCATGTAAATGTGACGAATATTCAAAGCTGATTATTCCATAAACAATATTATAATTGCAAATACAGCTTTTATTTGCAAATGTGTATTGATTTTTCTGCTTTTTTAGCCACAGTGTTTTTAACTGAAAAGATCAGGTTGTGTTCCAGAATTGAAGATGTGCAACTTTTCACCATAATCTGGTTTATGTTACTATAATAGAGACTTACCAAGTCTGATAGTAGCAAGGTTTGAGTGTTTTGAGGATAGAGATTTTAGTTCCTGTTTAAAAAAAATCAAAAAGATACGTGGGTATCATAAAGTATATCTTATCACAGTTTCATGAAATACATAAACATTGAATATAACTTGTTTCTTTAATAAGTCTTTCATTGGTGAAAATTCCACTGATGATGTTTTTTTAATTATGTTTTTAAGCTAAAGTCACATGGGATTTATAACTGCAATCAGGCAAGAGGTTTTTTTTTTATCAATAATGGTGCATATGTGACAGTTTGATAGCATTTCTCAATGACCTCAATGGCGAAATGATGCATTGTTGGAAATAACTGTAAATATGTTACTGCCCTCCTAGGATCTGAAAGAGGTAGATAATCATTAAATATGTATATATATATATATATATATATATATATATATATATATATATATATATATAAGGTGCTCAGATATTATTAATGTCCGCAATAAAGTAGATTGTAAATATAAATAATAAATATATAAATAAATAAAGGCGATCCAATGTTTGCGGTGAACTACAACATAAAAGTGCATATAGTGCTAGACAGATCTTATATAGCAAGGGTATTATTATATACCTAAATAAAGTGCGTTATTTATAATCTGTACAAATATCAATAATTACATTGAATATATTCCATGAAATAAATAAATATTCAACAAACACATATATAGTGCAAACAATTGTGCCAAGTGTCCCAAAAGATCCAAAATTGTGGTGAAAATTCAAAATCTATTTCATCCAGTAGTGAAATCCTTCTAAAAACTTCTCCACCAAAAAAATTTAAGTGATGGGGTGCTCTTCCACTGGTGACACCTATGTGTGTGCTAACGGCATACCTCCATCCTTAATCAACAGCGCTTGTGGGTGGTACAGATTCTATGGCTTGTAATCCTCCTGTGTATGATCCTTTTTTCTATCCTCAAAGTATTGCAGAAAACTAGGGAACTTTTTGCCTCTATAGTCTTATGCCTCGTACACACGCAACGATTATCGGCCGACCGATCGGCCCTCTTTTGTCCAGTGTTGTTGTGTTGGTTGAAATGTGCTCTAGACTGCACACGAATTTTCTCGACCAACAACAACCAACTTCAGAAGTGATGTCATGTGATGGTTGACTTTCCGTGTGTTTTTTATTCTCTGAGCATGCCCAGTCTTGCTCATCTGATTTTTGTCTGCCGAAATCTGTACTGACTGACGAACAATCGGCCGTTCTGTTGACGGCCAACAAAAATTTTATAGCATGCACACCAGATTTTGTTCGGCCCAAAAGTCGGAGTCGGTTGTCGGAAGCATCATACTAACAAGCCGACAATCGGCCGATCGGACGTTGGCCGAAAATTCACGGCCAACAATCGTTGCGTGTGTATGAGGAATATATAGTGTATATAGGCGTGTGTATATAGGCGTGTGTATATAGGCTTTGGGCGAATCTAATGTCTCAAGACCGTGCTGCTCAGAAATTCAGTGAGAAAATCACATTGCACAATCAAAAATAGGCGGAGGAGAAGGCGGTGTTCGAGGAGGTGATGAAGGACCAGTATCACCCGGGCAGCACAGTCTGGAGCCATTAGAGGATGCTGTATGTACATGGACTAATTTTTAAGTCCCATTCCAACACGGAGAAGACTGTTTATATTCTCATTGGTATGCCTTGTGAATAAAAAGGCTAACAAAGAGATCTGGGTTATCCTAAATGCTTGCATCATTAACCACCTCAATACCAGACCCTTTCACCCCCTTCCTGCCCAGTCCAATTTACAGAGCGGTGACACTTCGACTGACAATTACTCATGCAACACTGTACCCATCTAAAAATTGTATCCCTTTTTTTCACACAAATAGAGATGTCTTTTGGTGGTATTTTTTTTTTGGTAAATAATTGAAAAAAGAGAACATTTTGATGAAAAAAAAAAAATGTTCACTTTTTTTTTTTACATAATGTCACCAATGCACTACAGCGTTATCATATAACTGGTGTGGCAGTGATCTGGCGAGAGTACATTAAAACATTTTTCTTTTGTTACAATTTTCATGATTTGTTTTACGTACTGTGACCATAGTGATGCTGTGCTACTTTTGTTTTACACACTATGATTGCATATAACAGTGATAGCTGTTATAAGCAATCATTTTTAATAAATGGCGTCCATTCATCCAGTGTGTACTATTGTGAAGCTGCGATTAGCCACAGCAATCACATGGTACAGATGTACTATGATTGGCCCCATCCCCATCCCCATGTGATTACGATCACCTATCACAGAGATCAGCCCAATAGTACACAATAATTGACAATGAGTGGAAGCCATTGATTGTGTACAATTGCCATGTGATCTGCTGTGATTGATCACAGCGAGCACAATGTACTGGCAATAGCCCAGTACATGGATTTGTCATCCACTGTGTCCAGGTGACACTGCAGGTGACAGATCATGCCGCAGCTTGGCCCATGGGGAACCGTGTGGCGCAATCCTGGGAGGACATCATATGACATCCATCCAGGATGGCAGTGCTCTTGCTCAGCCATCATTCTATTATAGGCCAGGCGGGAAGCGGTGAATAATTATCTTTACTATATCTTTCATGTAGTTAGTTTACCTTTACCAAAACAATCGCCTATGCAAAAAATGGACGCCTGTAGATAAAAACAAACTGTGCAGCTTTGTCCACTGTTAAATAATGCCCTTGTTACGGGTAGCCCATTTATGTACCTCTCAAAGTTAAAACTCCAAAGGCAGTGGTCGTCTTAGAGGTGTGTTTGGGGTTGTTATGTAGGAATACTGCCCTGCAGCCCAGTCTCCGAAGGGAGGGGATCATGCTCTGCTTCAGTATTTCACAGTACATGTTGCCATTAATGGTTCCCTCAATGAACTGTAGCTCCCCAGTGGCGGCAGCACTTATGCAGCCCCAAACCATGACACTCCCACCAACATGCTTGACTGTAAGCAAGACACACTTGTCTTTGTACTCCTCACCTGGTTGCCGCCACACACCCTTGACACCATCTGAACCAAATAAGTTGATCTTGGTCTGATCATTTTCCCTCCCCGGTATCATGTGACTCGATAGTGTTAAAAGGTCTCAGGTGTGAATGGGGAGCAGGGGTGTTAAATTTGGTGATATTGCTTTCACTCATACTGGTTACTGGAAGTTCAACATGACACCTCATGGAAAAGAACTCTCTGAGGATCTGAAAAAAAGAATTGTTGGTCTGAATAAAGATGGCCTAGGCTATAAGAAGATTGCCAAGACCCTGAAACTGAGCTGCAGCACGGTGGCCAAGACCAGCAAGGTGGCGGTTTAGCAGGACAAGTTCCACTCAGAACAGGCCTCGCCATGGTCGACCAAAGAAGTTGAGTACATGTGCTCAGCGTTATAGCCAGAGATTGTCTTTGGGAAATAGATACATTGCTGCAGAGGTTGAAGGGGTGGGGGTGGGGGGTCAGCCTGTCAGTGCTCATACCATACGTCGCACACTGCATCGAATTTGTCTACATGACTGTCGTTCCAGAAGGAAGCCTCTTCCAAAGATGATGCACAAGAAAGCCCGCAAACAGTTTGCTAAAGACAAACAGACTAAGGACATAGATTACTGGAACCAAGTCCTGTGGTCTGATGAGACCAAGATAAACTTATTGGGTTCAGATGGTGTCAAGGGTGAGTACAAAGACAAGTGTGTCTTGCCTACAGTCAGGCATTTTAATGGGAGTGTCATGGTCTGGGGACTGCATGAGTGCTGTCAGCACTGGGGAGCTACAGTTCATTGAGGGAACCATGAATGTAAACATGTACTGTGACATACTGAAGCAGAGCATGATACCCTCCCTTCAGAGACTGGGCCGCAGGGCAGTATTCCAACTTGATAATGACCCCAAACACACCTCCAAGACGACCACTGCATTGCTAAAGAAGCTGAGGGTAAAGGTAATGGGCTGGCCAAGCATGTCTCCAGACCTAAACCCTATTGAGCATATGTGGGGCATCCTCAAATGGATAGTGGACGAGCACAAGGTCTCTAACATCCACCAGTTCCGTGATGTCATCATGGAGGAGTGGAAGAGGACTCCAGTGGCAACCTGTGAAGCTCTGGTGAACTCCATGCCCAAGAGGGTTAAGGCAGTGCCGGAAAATAATGGTGGCCACACAAAATATTGACACTTTTAGCCCAATTTGGACATTGTCACTTAGGGATGTACTCACTTTTGTTGCCAGCGGTTTAGACATTAATGGCTGTGTGTTGAGTTATGTTGAGGGGACAGAAAATTTACACTGTTATACAAGCTGTACACTCACTACTTTACATTGTAGCAAAGTGTAATTTCTTCAGTGTTGTCACATGAAAAGATATAATAAAATATTTACAAAATGTGAGGGGCGTACTCTCTTTTGTGAGATACTGTATGTATATATATATATATATATATATATATATATATATATATATATTATATATTATATACATATACACTGCTCAAAACACTTTGAAAACACATCAGATCTCAATGAGGAAAAATATCATGCCGGATATGTACAGCATATCACAAAAGTGAGTATAACACTCACATTTTTGTAAATATTTTCTTATATCTTTTCATGTGACAACACTGAAGAAATGACACTTTGCTACAATGTAAAGTAGTGAGTGTACAGCTTGTATAACAGTATAAATTAGCTGTCCCCTCAAAATAACTCAACACACAGCCATTAATGTCGAAACCGCTGGCAACAAAAGTGAGTAAACCCCTAAGTGAAAATGTCCAAATTGGGCCCAATTAGCCATTTTCCCTCCCCGGTGTCATGTGACTCGTTAGTGTTACAAGGTCTCAGGTGTGAATGGGGAGCAGGTGTGATAAATTTGGTGTTATCGCTCTCATACTGTTTACTGGAAGTTCAACATGGCACCTCATGGCAAAGAGGATCTGAAAAAAAAAATGTGTTGCTCTACATAAAGATGACCTAGGCTATAAGAAGATTGCCAAGACCTGAACCTGCAGCATGGTGGCCAAGACCATACAGCGATTTAACAGGATGGGTTCCACTCAGAACAGGCCTCGCCAATGGTAGACCTAAGACGTTGAGTGCACATGCTCAGCGTCATATCCAGAGGTTGTCTCTGGGAAATAGATGTATGAGTGCTGCCAGCAATTCTGCAGAGGTTGAAGGGGTGGGAGGTCAGCCTGTCAGTGCTCAGACCATACGCCGCACACTGCATCAAATTACTCTGCATGGCTGTCGTCCCAGAAGGAAGCCTCTTCTAAAGATGATGCACAAGAAAGTCTGCAAACAGTTTGCTGAAGACAAGCAGACTAAGGACATAGATTACTGGAACAATGTCCTGTGGTCTGATGAGACCAAGATAAACATATTTGGTTCAGATGGTGTCAAGCGTGTGTGGTGGCAACCAGGTGAGGAGTACAAAGACAAGTGTGTCTTGCTTACAGTTAAGCATGATGGTGGTGTCATGGCCTGGGGTTGCATGAGTGCTGCCGACATTGGGGAGCTACAGTTCATTGAGGGAGCCATGAATGCCAGCATGTACTGTGACATACTGAAGCAGAGCATGATCCCCTCCCTTCGGAGACTGGGCCACAGGGCAGTATTCCAACAGAATAATGACCCCAAATACACCTCCCAAAACATCCCTAACATCCACCAGCTTCGTGATGTCATCATGGAGGATTGGAAGAGGACACCAGTGGCAACCTGTCAAGCTCTGGTGAACTCCATGCCCAAGAGGGTTAAGGCAGTGCTGGAAATCATGGTGGCCACATAAAATATTGACACTTTGGGCCCAATTTGGACATTTCCACTTAGGGAAGTGGTTGTGTATTGAGTTTTTTTGAGGGGACAGCAAATTTACACTGTTATACAAGCTGTACACTCACTACTTTATACTGTAGCAAAGTGTAATTTCTTCAATGTTGTAAAAAAAAAAGATATAATAAAATATTTACAAAAATGTGAGAGGTGTACTCACTTTTGTAAGATAGTGTAGATTGATATGGACTGGGTAATGTGTTTGGATCAAAAGGATGCCACATCGTTTGACAGAAATAAAAATTGTCAACCTACAGAGGGCTGAATTCAAAGACACCCCGAAAATCAAAGTGAAAAAAGATGCAGCAGACTAGTCCATTTTTCTGAAATTTCAAAGCAGCAACTAAAAATGGTACTCAGTAGTTTGTATGGCCCCCACGTGCTTATATGCATGCCTGACAACGCATGCTCCTAATGAGACAACAGATGATGTCCTGGGGTATTTCCTCTTAGATCTGGACCAGGGCATCACTGAGCTCCTGAACAGACTGAGGTGCAACCCGGTGACGTCAGATGGACCGAAATACAATGTCCCAGAGCTGTTCTATTGGACTTAGGTAAGGCGAGCGTGGGGGCTATTCGATGGTATAAATTCCTTCATCCTCCAGGAACTGGCTGTATACTCTCACAACATGAGACCAGGCATTGTCGATCACCAGGAGGAACCCAGGACCCACTGCACAAGCGTAGGGTCTGACAATGGGTCCAAGGATTTCATCCTGATACCTGACAGCCATGCAGACCAATTTGACGCAGTGAGCGGCGTATGGTCTGAGCACTAAAAAGCTGACCCCCCCCATCCCTTCAACCTCTGCAGCAATGCTGGCAGCACTCATACGTCTATTTCTCAAAGACAACCTCTGGATATGACGCTGAGCACTTGCACTCAACTCCTTTGGTCGACCATAGCGAGGCCTGTTCTGAGTATAACCTGTCCTGTTAAACCGCTGTATGGTCTTGGCCACCGTGCTGCAGCTCAGTTTCAGTTTCTTGGCAATCTTCTTATAGCCTAGACCATCTTTATGTAGAGCGACAATTCTTTTTTTTTTTTCAGATCCTCAAAGAGTATTTTGCCATGAGGTGTCACGTTGAACTTCCAGTGACCAGTATGAGAGAGTGAGAGTGATAGCACCAAATTTAACACACCTGCTCCCCGTTCACACCTGAGACCTTGTAACACTAACGAGTCACATGACACCGGGGAGGGAAAATATCTAATTGGGCCCAATTTGGATATTTTCACTTAGGGGTGTACTCACTTTTGTTGCCAGCGATTTAGACAATAATGGCTATGTGTTGAGTTATTTAGAGGGGGCAGCAAATTTACACTGTTATACAAGCTGTACACTCACTGCTTTACATTGTAGCAAAGCTTAATTTCTTCAGTGTTGTCACATGAAAAGTTACAATAAAATATTTACAAAAATGTGAGGGGTGTACTCACTTTTGTGAGATACTGTGTATGTATATATATATATATATATATATATATACATACATACATACATACACACACACACACACACACACACACACACACACACACACATATATATATTTCACATCTGTGCTCCTTACAGCCCCAATAACAATTCTTTACATTTGATATTTCTCTCAGCAAGATGCATCATGAAGGCCTAAAGGGAAAAAAAGGTGAATAGAAAAGGGGTGGACAACACGGGAAAAAAAGCAGATGATGTGAAATAACTAAACCCAAATTATTCAACTACCAAGACCCAGAATATTTTTCCTTCACTAGCCTGAGTAAGATCCTAGCAGTGTTAATTTTGGCAGCAAATTTCAATTTAGTTTTAGTCTTAATCTTAGGACTAAAATGGCATGTTAGTTTTAGTCCAATTTTAGTCTTCTGCAAGTGTTTTAGTTTTAGTCGTATTTAGTCGACTAAAACTCCAGTACATTTTAGTCGACTAAAACGTCCTACATTTTAGTCGACTAAAACTAATTTTAGTCATCTATAATCGAATGGGTGTAGTTCAATTGTAATTTGTAATGCATTATTTAAGCATTTCTCTACCATTTCAAAAATTCATTATATAACTACTGCTGGTCCTGGATTGAAAAATCTAATATGTTATTATTTATGGTATTAAGCTTTGAGCATGCACCAGTGTTAATTTTGGCAGCAAATTTCAATTTAGTTTTAGTTATAGTCTTTTGACTAAAATGCCATTTTAGTTTTAGTCGTATTTTAGTCTTAAGACTAAAATGCCATTTTAGTTTTAGTCGTATTTTAGTCATCTGAATTGTTTTAGTTTTAGTCGTATTTTAGTCGACTAAAATTGTGTTAATTTAGTAGACGAAAACGTTTTAGTCTGTTTTAGTCGACGAAATTAACACTGGATCCTAGGAAACACAATAAATATCACAGGGTCACCTGAAGCCCTGAGGTTGGACACTAATACAGTTACAACGTTTTATATATGCTACATTATTAGTTGATGAAGGGCAGCCCATGAACAACAACTGGAATTTGGGATCTCTCCATCCTGAAGACATTGTTGACGGGCAACCCTAGATCATTTAGAACTTATCTAGAGGGGAAAGCTGACAAGATCCATGTTCTCTGAGGACACCAGAGCAGAATATTGTCTGATGATGAACCTCTAATAAAAGGATGAGTGAATCCCTGAATTTTCCAAAATCTCCCTGTCATTGAAGAATTTTTCACATTTAGTAAAAGGGTAAGGTGCCACATGCAGGCAAATGTTCAAATACCTGAGCTGAGTCTGGATTCCGGCATGCCGCAAAGATGTGCACTGGTGGACCCTGTTTGTAAAGAAATGCCTTTACCAGTTCCAAGCCAATTCCCCTGCTGGAACCATTTACAAGAACACTGCGGATAATGAGGTTTGCCATTTTCCGTCACAGCTTTATCAAGAGTTCTGTGTCTTTGCTGTGAACACACAGGGTTTTGCTCTTAGAAAGTTTCTGGTAATAAAATATTAACAAAAGTTCATGTAATAAAATATTAACAAAAGTTCACGTAAAACACACACACAGAAAACTCATGTAGAGTTTAAAATGAAACATCAATCAAAACCTTTTTTCGTTCGGTTTTGGACAGAATGGAGAAGTATCAGTAACTCTGTCGGGTTTTATTATTTGCCCTCTGTGTCTCCAAATGAAAAGATTTTGTCATAGTCGATTTTGACAATTGTCATTGGAATAGGTGCCCCTCTACTTCTTTCTAGTAACAAATCTAAAAGTTTAGATTTCCACTCACACTCTTATGCCTCGTACACACGCAACGATTTTTGGCCGTGATTTTTCGGTCAACGTCCGATCGGCCGATTTTCGGCTTGTTAGTATGATGATTCCGACAAGCGACTGCGACTTTTGGGCCGAACAAAATCTGGTGTGCATGCTATAAAATTTTTGTTGGCCGTCAACAGAACGGCCGATTTTCCATCAGTCAGTACAGATTTCGGCAGACAAAAATCAGATGAGCAAGACTGGGCATGCTCAGAGAAGAAAAAACACACGGAAAGTAAACCATCACATGACATCACTTCTGAAGTTGGTTGTTGTTGGCCGAGAAAATTTGTGTGCAGTCTAGAGCACATTTCAACCTACACAACAACACTGGACAAAAGACGGCCGATCGGTCGGCCGATAATCGTTGCGTGTGTACGAGGCATAACTCTTCCCAACAAGGACATAAACAATGGAAATAGTAAACAGAGGAATGGATAATTATCGGAGTTATGGAAAGCTCTAAATACATTTCCAAACTTCTCCCAAAGTCTCTCATTTGTTCATCTGTTTAAAACGCCTAAAAAAGCATGCTCTAAGCCAGGGTTCTTCAATCTTTTCAGTACAAGGGCCACATTATTTTAAAAATATTCACAGGCTGGAAAAATCAATTATATAAATAGACAACATTTAAATTTATCAGCACGCTTCAAAAAAAATAAAAAATGTGGGCCAGGTAAAATCTTGTAGCAGGCCAGATGTGGCCCACAGGATGTACTTTGAAGACCTCCGCACACAAATAATTAGATTAAAAAATCTTCAACATTGTCCCACTTGTAGGTTAAATGCTCATCTCTTAGGCCCCATTAACACTAGATCCGATCCGTCAAATCTGGATGGATGGAAACCCTATTTTCCATCCGTCCAGCGGATCAGATCGGATCGGATGGGATTGGATGAGAACAGACCGATGGTCCGTTCCCATCCGATTTCCCCCATAGAGATGTATGGGGAACTGACAGCTGTGTCTCCGCACACAGCGCGGAGACACAGCTGTCATCCTCCTGCTCAGCGGGGGATCAGCGGCTCGATCCCCCGCTGAGAAAAACTGAATCTGTCCGACGGACGGATAGTGTGAAAGGAGCCTTACAAAGACACCAATTCCAATAGGGGTGTAACCTCCAAATTTGACAAGGTTTGGGAAGGATGGGTTAACTCATTATCCACTGGCACTGCCTTATTGAATCCTACAAATATTGGGCTCTCATTTGACCGTTGAGACATTGAAATGTTTATAGGTTGTTATTTTCTTCATCTAATACTAGACCTTTATAGCAGTTTGTGTCATCTAGCTCTTCCCACCTAAGATCCTTGCATATAGAATACCATTGGAGGTGAAATTTCGCCCTGTTTCGTGATCCAAAGGCTACCTCTGGGACAGTTTTCCTATGCATATGTTGTGAAATTGTATGTATTCTTGTTTAGTTAGGACAAGGATTGTGCTGTACTAGCTACAGGGATGTTTTTTTTATTGTCTTTTGGTTTTTGAGGTCTTTTAATTGTGTACATGTCTGCTGTCTTGTATGGTTTGTACACTGTTACTTTTTTACATTTTAAATTATTAAAAAATAATTTGCAAAAATAAAAAAATTGCACTGCAATGGCAAATGCACAGAAACATGCATTTCTACATGTGTTCCCGAATGCACAGGTGGGAATGAGGCCTAACCATTAATCAACCAACTTTAGTAACAAGGATTTAACAATTTTTTTGAACCATATAAAATAATGGTTGTCTTTCATCAATTAAGATAGGATCTCTAAACTCAAGACCATATATTGTTATACTTTGACTTATCATGTTTATAGATCGTTGTAATAGACCTGCACTGACGTCTGTTTTAAACCAACAGTTAAAATGTTTTAGCTATGGACCACATTTGCATTATACAGTATATCTAAAAACCATTTACATACAATTGACATAATTGGCTTCCATCAATTTTCTCAGTCAGAGTTAATAAATTAAAGACACCATGTTTAGGAATTCCATGAACATTATGAAAAGGTATAATCTAAAGGTTTACTTGTGTCCAACAGTGGTGGGATTCCCCCATTCTCAGGAAAGTCCACCCTTGTATATTTAGAGTTCCTTTAAAGTAGGCTGCACTACTCCTGAGGTGATAACCTGAAACGTGGGCTGCACCAGTCGCATATAGCTGTGATTACAGCCAAGGCTGCAAAAAATGTTCAGGTTTGAAGAGTTCAAGAGTCAGTAGTAACACAGAAGTCAGTAGCAACACACTCCTGAACCTTGCACCCTGTACAGAATGCACTCCTGAACCTTGCACCCTGTACAGAACGCACTCCTGAACCTTGCACTTTGTACAATGCACTCCTGGACATTGCACTCTGTACAACGCATTCCTGAACCTTGAACTCTGTACAAGGCACTTCTGAACCTTGCACTCTGTACAAGGCATCCTGAACCTTGCACCCTGTACAACGCATTCCTGAACCTTGCATCTTGCACAATGCATTCCTGAACCTTGCATCTTGTACAACGCACTCCTGAACAACGCACTCCTGAACCTTGCACCCTGTACAATGCCCTTTCAAACCTTGCACCCTGTACAACGCACTCCTGAACCTTGCACCCTGTACAACGCACTCTTGAACCTTGCACTCTGTACATAATGCACTTCTGAACCTTGTAATAGAAGCTTTTTATTCTTTTTTTTTTTTCATTCTTGTACTGGGGGTTTGTGTCCTTGAGACTCCAGCTTGTGGCACAGCAATCAAAGCTTTTTTTATAAGTACAAGGAAGCGTGTTTTTTTTTAACCACACCCTTTCAGCTACTCCCACTCTTAGGTATTTGGCCACACCCATTTTACCACGCTACGCATGCCGCAGATAACTTCCTCCCTGCAGTGTCCTTCATTCTGAAGTTCAAAAGTTGTGAGGTATGGGTCTATAGTATGCAGTTTGCACACCAGCGCTGAATAGACTTGGAAAATAAACTCCGGCAGCTCCTGCTGTCTATTCAGCGCTGGTGTGCAAACTGCATACTATAGACCTATACCTCCAAACTTTTGAACTTCAAAATGAGGGACAGTGAAAATGAGAGAGGAAGTGACCTGCGGTGCGCATCAAAATGCTATAATTGGTGCTAAACTCACCTTTAATCTAGCGCCGGGCAAAGCTCACCGGCATTAATCTTCACGCCCCCTTCTGATGTCAGAAGGGGGCATCGTGGGTTCAACTATACCTTCGGGCTGAAGCCCCTGGTCTTTTTTCCACCTAGCAACACCCCTGGTGAGTAGTATATAATGCACAGTTTAGGGGTCAGGACTAAGTAACACAGAGTGTAAGGATCAGGAGTATGTTGTAGTAGTAGTAGTAGTAGTAGTAGTAGTAGTCAGTAGCTCAGACATCAGGAGTAATTATTGTGGAGTTTAGAGGTCAGAAGTGATGCAGAGGTCAGGAGTAAGTAACGAAGAGAGCAAGGATCAGTAGTATGTAGTGTAGAGTGCAGACGTCAGTAGTAACACAGAGCTCAGAGGTCAGGAGTAATTAATGCAGAGTTTAGAAGTCATAAGTAATGCAGAGGTCAGGAGTAAGTGACGTAGAGTGCAAGGGTAAGTAACGCAGAGTATAGGGGTCAGAAGAAAGTAATACAGAGTGTAGGTTTCAGGAGTATGTAGAGTAACTAATTCAAAGTTCAGAGGTCAGGAATACGTAACACAGACTTCAGGGGTCTATAGAGTGTAACAGAGGGCAGAAGTCAGTAGTGTATAAAGCAGAAGGCAGAGGTCATAGGTATGTAACAGGGTGCAGAGGTAAGTAGTGTAATGCAGAGTGCAGGGTTTAGGAGTAAGCAATGCAAAGTGCAGCAATCAGTAGTAGTTAACATACTGTACATCTCCCCTTACAAGAAAAATGACCTTCCTGCCAATATGAACCTCTCCCTCCTAAGCTAATATAGCCCCCCGCACAAAATCTCTCCTCCCTTCCAGAAAAGTAGTCACCAGACCTCACGTGCACAGATGCCTGGTAGGGTGAGGAAAGTCTTCCAATGTATCCCCTCACCTGTGTATAGAAACCTATGACTTCCCTTGGCTCTGCAATGCACCTTTGATCCGAGAGACAGTAAGGGGGTCAAGAACTGGTGGCATGGTCATGATCTACCTGTTACATGCCTATTATCTATGAGTAGATTGCGATGCATGGGTCCTCAGCACTGTACAAATTCCATATCTGAGCTTACCCAGGGCTGTATTTCTTTACTTTTGGGTGAAAGGTAAGTATGTGCTGCTGAGCAGTTGCTTTGCTCCACTCTGGCAACACACAGTTTCACTTTCCGACAATAGTACAATGATAATCTACAAACTTCAAAAGGACAGTTTGAAATTTTAAGCGTAGGGGCTACTATTTGGTCATACAGGTATGGACAAATTAGGTATTGTGACTGAGGTGGAAAAAAGATAACACCTATGGTGTATCCCCCCGCGCCTAATGTTATACAATATTAACTGGGATGTATGTCTAGTGAGAAAGGCAGCAGCTATAGAAATAATGGTAATATGTCAAAAATAGCCTTAAGGGTTAAGGCTACCTACAGCGCTTGCTAATTATTCTATGTGCAGTTGATTGAAATATATTACTGTATTAATATGTGCAAAAAGTCAATATATATCACAGCACATGTTCAATAAATAAATAAATTATGCAATAGACAAGTAAAAATCAATATATATCACAGCAAAGATCAACAAATAATAAATTGTGCAAAAGACAAGTACAATATTCCAATATAATAAATAAATGCGTGGTGATATTAATAAATAAATTATTAAATAAAGTGCAAATTTAATTCAAGACCATCAATGAGTGGATAAATATGGTGGCTGTATTCCAAACAAATTTCCTTTGTGCAAATAATCTTCCGGTCAAGTCAAAAGTGCAGGTGCTCAGTGTGAAACTTTATCCAATTCGACTTTGTGACTTATAAGTGGCATAGGTTCCTTTTCCACAGTGGTAATGTAAAGATGGATGACTTACCAGATGGAATGGATCTTATGTACCGTACGGCACTAAGGCCAATCACGCTTGTAGGCCCTCTGGGCCAAAGTGGGTTCCCTCGTGCCGCTCCTGCAATGGGATAATTTGTGACAGTTCCAAATGCAAAGCTACATGCAGAGTGGCGAGCTGGGATTTCCGGCTTGCGCTCCACCTGCGAGCTGCCGTCACGCCGTGCATTCCAAGAACTGACACGTTTCGTCACCTCCTATGACGTTCTCAAAGGTGGCGGTCACTCTGCATGTAGCTTTGCATTGGGAACTGTCACGAATCCTGTATACTTTCTTGCTTTTACCTACCCATGGATGGGAAATAAATCTCTTTTAATATACTACACTATTGGAGCAATTTTTCTTTTCATACCCTGGCCCCATACTGATGTGAGGAAAGGGAAGGAGGAATCCACCATTACCCCATTGCAGGAGCGGCACGAGGGAACTCACCTTGGCCCTGAGGGCCTACAAGCGTGATTGGTCTTAGTGCCGAACGGTACATAAGACCCATTACATCTGGTAAGTCACCCATCTTTACATTACCACTGTGGAAAAGGAACCTATGCCACTTATAAGTCACATTTTGACTAGACCGGAAGATTTTTTGCACAAAGGAAAATTCGTTTGGACTCTGATAAATACAGCCACCATATTTATCCACTCATTGATGGACTTGAATTAAATTTGCACTTTATTTAACCACTTGCGCCCCGCCCACCGTACATTTACTGCGGCACTCTGCCGCTGCTGGGCAAAGCGACGTAGCCCTACGTCACTCGCTCAGGATACTGTAGGGGGCGAGCGTGCGCCGCCGGCACGCTCCCGCCCCCGCTCGTTACCTGGGGAGCCAGCGCGTGTGACCGGTGGCTCAGATTGACGCCGGCCACTCGCGATCTCCTGCAGCTGTGAGAGAAGGACAGACAGCTGATGTAAACACAGCCGTCTGTCATTCTAAATGAAGTAACCACAGAGGCTATGTAATCCTGCTATATAGAATCGCATGTCTCTGTGATTACTTCACAAGCCACGCCCCTTGACAGTTAGAATCATGCCCCCTAGGGACACATTTAACCCTTTGATCACCAGTACAGTTAACCACTTCCCTGCCAGTGTCATTTTTACAGTAACAGTGCATATTTTTAGCACTGATTACTGTAGTAACTGGTCACTGGTACCCCCAAAAGTGTCTAAAATGTCAGTTAGGGGTCCGATCTGTCCGCTGCAATGTCACAGTCCCACAAAAAAAAAAATCGAAGATCGCCGCCATTACTAGTAAAAAAACCAAAAAAAAACAATAAAAATGACATAAATCTTTCCCTTAGTTAGTAAACGCAATAACTTTTTTTGCGCAAACCAATCAAAATACGCTTATTGCGTTTTTTTTTACCAAAAAATATGTAGCAGAAAACAAATTGGCCTAAAATGTTAAACATTTTTTATTTTTACATTTTGCTTTGAGAATTTCATATAAAAAAATGCGAAAAATATTATTTTTTCAAAATTGTCGCTCTTTTTTTGTTTAGAGCGCAAAAAATAAAAATCGCAGAGGTGATCAAATACCACCAAAAGAAAGCTCTGGTTGTGGGAAAAAAAGGATGTCAATTTCGTTTAGGTACAGCATCGCACGACTGCGCAATTGTCCGTTAAAGTCACGCAGTGCCGAATCACAAAATAGGGCCTGGTCATTGAGAAGCCAAATCCTCCGGGGCTAAAGTGGTTAATAATTTATTTATTTATATTACCACGCATTTATTTATCATATTGGAATATTGTACTTGTCTATTGCACAATTTATTATTTGTTGATCTTTGCTGTGATATATATTGATTTTTACTTGTCTATTGCACAATTAATTTATTTATTGATCTTGTGCTATGATATATATTGACTTTTTGCACATAATAATACAGTAATATATTTTAATCAACTGCACATAGAATAATTAGCAAGCGCTGTAGATAGCCTTAACCCTTACTGCCGGTTCACACTGTTCCGACTTGTCAGGCGACTTGGTCGCGTGACAAGTAGCGGTCCATGCTGTGCAATGGAACCGTTCTAATCAGAGCGACTCAAGTCGCTCCGACTTAGAAAAAGGTTCCTGCACCTTTTTTTTGCAAAGTCGGAGCGACTTGCATTGACTTCCATTATGTGAAGTCGTTGCAAGCCGCGCCGAAGTCGCGGTGCACGGGGGAGGGCATTAGTCGCCCCGAAGTCGGGTCGGATCAGTGTGAACCGACACTTAAGGCTATTTTTGACATTGTGACTGAGGGGTTGATTTAATAAAACTGGAGAGTGCAAAATCTGGTGCAGCTCTGCCAATCAGCTTCTAACTTCAGCTTGTTCAGTTAAAGGGGTTGTAAAGTCAGAAGTTTTTTTTTTTTTTTTCTTTTTTTTTTTTTTATCTTAACATCTCTTCCCCACTGAGGTGCTTCTAAACTGCTCATTAAAACACTGAGCACTTTTGCAGCGCTTTTGAGGTATTTGCACTTTTTAAAAGGACACGTGACTCAAAAAACTTCTCCAAAAACTATTTTGAGGCGCTTTTCAGGCACTTTTTGCCATTCATATCAATGGAGAGAGGCGTTTTTGGAGCGCTTTTTTTAGCTCTCCAAACATGCAACAAAGATGCTTCATGCCAGATTTTTTTCACCGCACTGACAGCGCACCGCCCCAGTGTGAAAGCATTCATTGATTTTAATAGAAAGCATTTTTCGTGAGCTTTTCAGATGGTTTTTTAATGCCAGAGCGCTTGAAAAACTCCTCAGTTTGAAAGGGCTCTAATGCATTCTATGCATTAAGATAAAAAAAAACCTTCTGTTTGCAGCAGTCCCCATCAGCCACCCCTAATGCTTACCTGGGCCCCCTCTCGGTCCAGCGATGTCCATGACTGTCTCAGCCATCCGGGACTCCTCTCCTCATTGGCTAAGACACAGCAACGTTGCCACTGGCTCCTGCTGTTGTCAATCAAAGTCGGTTAGCTAATGAGGAGAGAGAGGGGGCGGGGCGGGGCGGAACCGCAGCTGTGTGTCTGAATGGACACAGGGAGCTGTGACGTGGCTCGGGTGCCCCCATAGCAAGCTGCTTGCTGTGGGGGCACTTAAAAGGAGGAAGGGGCCAGGAGAGCCCAAGAGGGACCCAAGAAGAGGAGGATCTGGGCTGCTCTGTGCAAAACCAACTGCACAGAGGAGGTATTTATGACATGTTTGTTATTTTTATTGAAAAAAAAAAAAAAGAACAGACTTTACAATCACTTTAAGCTTTGACAATAAACCCTGGAAGCTGCAGAGCTGCCCCAGATTTTGCACTCTCCAATTTTAGTTAATCAACCCCTCAGTGTCGTGACCTTGCCTATAGGTGCAGTTTGAGGAAAGCAAGGCACAAATGAGATTTTAATGATTTTCTACCAGCCAAAAATGGGTACAGTTTTGTCATACATCTATAGAACTGTACTCACATTTACTGCAAACCTAACATTTTATAAATAAATTTATTTACCGTCTATCTTGTCTTCTTGCTGTGCATCAACGCTTGCTTTAGTTTTATAAAATTAAACGCTTACATCACCATCTACGTATTGTAAACATACAGACGCAGAGCTATGTCTGCCCATATATCTCTACTCTACTGTCCCTGCGTACAGCCACAATTCCCATTGGTTGTTCCCTGTTCCTGCCCACTTCACAAACTCGCTCCCCCTCCCTTTGAAACTTTTCATGTCACAGCTGAATGTTTCTCTCGACTCTGAACTTATTGTCAGCCATAATGGAAGTGGAAATACATAAGAAATGAAGAAGGGACGTCTTGACGAATTTAGTTCTTTGCTAGAAGCAATCAGAGGATTATCTTTTGGAGGAAAGAAAACAAATATATTTATGTGCAAAAAAAAAAATAAAAATTGTAGTGAGGACTCTTTCTGTTTTCCCAGGACTTACATATCCATAGATTCTATTTGCCACAGATCAGTCATTTTTTTACATACAGTAGCTACGTGGGTCCTGTGTGTCTAAACCGAAAATTCAAAATGTAATGTATTGCAGTTTAAAAATCCTTAACCAATGCCCGACCACCCGCCGCAGTTTTACTGCGGCAGGGTGGCTCTCCTGCACAAACCGGCGTAGGTCTACGTCAGTCGCGCGCGGGAAGCTAGGGGGCGATTGCCGCCTGACACCCGCGATTCTCAGGTGTCAGGCGGCAATCGCCCCCTAGCTTCCCGCCGCAGTTTTACTGCAGCAGGGTGGCTCTCCTGCACAAACCGACGTAGGTCTACGTCAGTCGCGCGCAGGAAGCTAGGGGGCGATTGCTGCCTGACACCCGCGATTCTCGGGTATCAGGCGGCAATCCTAGCTTCCCACCGCAGTTTTACTGCGGCAGGGTGGCTCTCCTGCGCAAACCGACGTAGGTCTACATCAGTCACGTGCGGGAAGCTAGGGGGCGATTGCCGCCTGACACCCGCGATTGCTCCCCGCTGAGAGAGCAGGACGGTCGGCTGTTGTAAACACAGCCGACCCTTCTTCTCCCTGAAATGATCACAGAGCGCCTGTGATCCTTCTATATAGGATCACATGTCTCTATGGTCATTTCACAAGCCACGCCCCCCCCACAGTTAGAATCACTCCCCTAGGCTCACATTTAACCCATTGATCACCCATAGGGTTAACCCCTTCCCTGCCAGTGTCATTATTACAGTAACAGTGCATATTTTTAGCACTGATTACTGTGGTAATGTCACTGGTACCCCCAAAAGTGTCAAAAATGTCAGTTAGGAGCAAGATCTGTCCGCCGCAATGTCGCAGTCCCACAAAAAAATCGCAGATCGCCGCCATTACTAGTAAAAAAAAAAAAACAATAAAAATGACATAAATCTTTCCTGTAGATATTAGACGAGATAACTTTTGGGCAAACCAATCAAAATACGCTTTTTGCGATTTTTTTTTAACCAAAAATATGTAGCAGAAAACAAATTGGCCCAAAATGTTAAAAAATGTTGATTTTTAATTTTTTTATGAATGTCATATAGCAGAATGTGAAAAATATTGTTTTTTTTTTTTTTTTTTCAAAATTGTCCCTCTTTTTTTGTTTATAGCGCAAAAAATAAAAAACGCACAGGTGATCAAATACCACCAAAACGAAAACTCTATTTGTAGGAAAAAAGGACATAAATTTTTTTTGGGTACAGCGTTGCACGAACGCGTAATTGTCCGTTAAAGTAAAGCAGTGCCAAATCGCAAAATAGGGCCTGGTCATTAAGGGGGCAATTCCTTCCGGTCTTAAAGTGGTTAAATGTGGTGGCTGCATTACAAAAAAATGTTTTTTAAATTGTAAACCTGTTGATCCAGCCAGCAGCATGCTTCCTGTTTTGAGGGTGGCTATATTCACGCCTCCTCTGTATCTATGGAGGAGTACCTTAGCTCACCATACATGTTACATGGTTGTGTAATCTCCAAAAAAAAGTAGTCCAATAGTCTGCTTGATTGGGTACAGATTAATTGGAGGGTTTAGATGCTCAAATTTCAAAGCTGATTGCACAAAGATTGTTTGGTCAGATTGTAACATTTGTGGTGAGCTTAACCACTCTCCACCCACCCACAAAAGTTAGCTCATACTCATCCTCTCTATGATTAATTTATGGTCATTAATGTGTTTTGTTGTCCATTTTTGTTTTTGATTTTGTCTTTTTTAATTTTTTCATATTTTTCATTTTTATTCTTATTTTATTTTTATTTTTTATTATATGCGCATTTGCATTTGTTTATTATGTTTTTATTATGCATTATTTTTTGATATACTGTTGTTTTGCTATATCTTTGTTTATTCACAGTTACATAGTTACATAGTTAGTGAGGTTGAAAAAAGACATCAGTCCATCCAGTTCAACCTATGATGTGTGTGTGTGTTTGATGTTAACCGTACATTGTATACCCCTGTATGTTGTGGTCTTTAAGGTGCCCATCTAATAGTTTTTTTAAACTATTGATGCTCCCAATAACAGATATTGAACAGATGCATGTGAACACAAATATTTTGTAGTTGTTAAAAAACACTTCCAAACACTGTGTCAAATAAGTTAAATAAATAAAGTGAACTATATAGAAAAGGTAAATAGAAAAAAAAGTCCAATCCCATGTGCAAGAAAGAATGGTTTGACTGCCAGTGACACAAAGTGAGCTAAATTGAAATGAACTGCTCCAGGTGCTCCTAGATCCACCCAAGTGTGGAATAAGGTAATAGCCACTTACCAAAGGGCTGCGGACTAGCAGTAATGAATAACCCAACTTTCAGGTGCAAGATGAAAATCCCTTCTGGTCAAATTCCCAAACCGACAAGCTCGTTTCATCACCAGCTGTCTGTTTGCCCCATTCTGGCACTATATGCCTATGCTCTTAAGGGTACACTATATTAGAAAATAAGAGGTTGGCAATCTTCAAAATAGAGTTGGGACTGGCCAGAGAGGGATCACTTTGATGCAGTTGGCCAACTGGAACATGTATTGCAATATATGAATCCCCCTTTTCTTAAGCAAGAGTTTGCTATAATTGGGGTATTAAGTGACTACACCTCTTTAGTATCTCATGTGTTGTGAGGACCTGAAAACACATCTCCATTTCCACTGCATAGTGCATATTAGTAATCAAAGAAGGGAAGGGATGCCTGAAGTCCTGAAGTTACTGTATTCTTTGATATAAATATAAAACAAACTAGTGCAGCGCAAAATAGCCAATTATATAGAAAAGAAACAATAAAATGTGTCCATAGAAACAATATTACCAGCTGATTGCTGGAGATATTACCCCTTAATGTGGGAAAGTGCTGTATGACCTCTCTGGGTCGAATCAAGGAGGTGAGAGACTGATTTTGTCTATGGTGAATGGACTGTAATCACTCCCAACACTAACATGCCTTTATTGGACACATTCTCCTCCACAGCGGGTGTCATCCTGATATCTCCTGGATAGATTGTTTCTATGGACACATTTTATTGTTTCTTTTTTCTATATGTAGCACTGCCCCCTAGAGGACTGCTGAGAATTACACTTTCTGGATTCCCCTGGGTTACCCGTAGCAACTGATAGCAGATAAACAGCAATGAAAGTCCTTGGCTCAGTCAATAATTAATCCAGGGGATGATGTTTTTGTGTTTTTATTTGGAACTGGGATAGGAGAAGGGATGAGTGGGATACTCCAACTATTAACTATTCACAGTTTTGAGGACAGCTTACTGTAGAGTGCAGCAAGGCCGCTGCTTCACCTTGCCACTGAAGTGAAGATACTTTAAGTGCCGGTTCACACTAATATGACTTGTCAGGCGACTTGGTCAGCCTGGCAAGTCGTGCACCATCGCGGTCCATTGAGTAGTACAGGACCAGTTCTAATAGGAGCGACACAAGTCCGACTTAGAAAAAGGGTCCTGTACTACTTCAGGGCGACCTGGAGGCGACTTGCATTGACATTCATTTTATGAAGTCCGTGCAAGTCGCGCCGAAGTCCGTGCACGCGACTTCACAGGTCGCCCCCTAAGTCGGAGCGACGTAGTGTGAACCGGCACTAAAGGTTCCTGCTTGGTTATTCTCTTCAGGGTTCTAACTTGGCACCCCCTTTACTCTCACTGCCTGTGTGCTGACACCTGTCCGCTGACTCTAGCCTCTGGAGTGGTCCTCTTCCTGGCAGACCCCTGGGCAAGTTGTTCTTTAATCACGGACACTGTTTTCCAGAACCACTGTTGCCTCCAACTCCACTAGTCAGCTTCCACTGGACCTCTGGGTTCAGCCACACTTTCTGGTCCACTAGGCTGACTGACTGTGACCACCTTCCACAGCTTCAAAAGGGGAGACAGCCGTCACCCTCCTTTTGGGACCTGGCTTCCCACCCAAAGACCCCCTGCCACATGTGTCCTTGGCTTTTATAGCATATTCCAGGATGCACAACTTGTCTGTGCCAACCTACTGAGACAGCCACAAAAGCCTGTGTGTCACTGGCTAGGTTTCCTCCACTGTCCAACATGCCTCCCTATTGGACACAGTCCCTCAGTCCCTCAGTCCCACAGTCCCTCAGTCTAGATGAATCACATATCAGACAGACTGGACAGGCCTAACTAGTGATCATACTCCCCTGATACACAGAGTGCAGCTATATTTTGCCTGCTGCTCTCATGATAGGCAGGCAGAGCCAAAACTACTCTCCCTACATAGCACCTATCTAGGAGGGTGCTACATATAATTGGCTATTTTGCGCTGCACTAAATTGTATTATATGTTCATAGAGGGTTTGTGTTATTGACCTTTTAAATCTTATTTATCTGTTATACTGTCAAATATATCTCTGCTGAATATTGCTTGTTACTGATTCTTTGATATAAGACATGCTCACTGTGCTGTATCTCCCTTGTGTGTGTGTGCTTCTCTATATGTGTGTGTAGGCACACATACAGTATATATATATATATATATATATATATATATATATATATATATATATATATATATATATATATATATATATATATATATATATATATATATGCTCTGTATAGATAAATATAAATATACACAAAAACAAGTAAAGAAAAAAAATAATTACCCCACAAGGTGCTCCGCTATCTATTCTCTCACCTTGTCTTCATGTTTCTTTGAAGTTTCTCTTCAGCACTTCATTAGTTATTTAATGAGTTTTCTTTTATATATTATGCTAGTTTGTTAGAAAAAAAAAATCCAATATTTATTTTTCTGTATTTTGTATATGTTAGGTAAATTACCTTTAATAATTTGAACAGATATCGCTTTTTACCAAAAAGAGATGGGTGACATTTTCTTGCTGACAAGTAGAATAAAATGTATTTCATTCTGCTGTATATGTGGTACATATTCTATTTCAGTTATCTAAATTTTTCTTATCATTGCCTAAGTGGCAATCCTATAAATATAACTGTTTTTTTCTTTTCATCAAAGATAGCGTTACCTTCTGGTGTGTCATACTGATGAGTGTATAGGCTCATGATGCAGATTATTATGTTATACATTTTAAGATCATAGGGTGGTGATAGTGGTTTACAGAAGAAAGTATTGTTTAAAAGCTGTGGAAACAGCGCCATCTACTGACACAAAGTTAGTGGTGCATGAATAGCAACGTTAAATAGCATGTTAAAGTGACATTAACTCTGGTTTAAAGAAAAAAAGTTCTATTTAAAACCAGTTGCCGACCGCCGCAAGTACATATACTGTGGCAGTCAGCCCCGTGCAGGCAAAGTGACGTATGGGTACATCACTCGCCTGTGAGCCAATAGTGGGCGAGCGCGCGCCGCCGGAGGCGCGCTCCCGCCCCCGCTCGTTCACTGTGATCCCCGCGCGTGTGACCGGCGGACCCGATGTCCTCCGGCCACTCGCGATCGTCCGGTACAGAGGGAGAAAGGCAGGCGGCTAATATAAACAAAGCCGCCTGTTATTCTCCCTGGTGTAAGTGCAGAGATCATACGGTCCTGCTATGTAGGATCGTATATCTCTGTAGTTACACAAACAGCCACATCCCATAACAGTTAGAAGAACGCCCCTAGGGAAACATTTAACCCCTCCTTCTCTAATAAAGTTAACCCCTTCCCTGCCAGTGTCATTTTACAGTAACAGTGCATATGTATAGCACTGATTACTGTAGTAATGTCACTGGTACCCCCAAAAGTGTCAAAAATGTCAGTCAAGGGTCCGATCTGTCCGCCGCAATGTCGCAATCCCGCAAAAAAAAACGCAGATCGCCGCCATTACTCGTTAAAAAAAAAAAACACCAAAAACGACAGAAATCTTTCCCTTAGTTAGTAAACGCAATAACTTTTGCGCAAACCAATCAAAATACGCTTATTGCGATTTTTTTACCAAAAATATGTAGCAGAAAACAAATTGGCCTAAAATGAAAAAAAATTTTGATTTTTACATTTTTTTGGGGGGAATTTCATATAAAAAATGTGAAAAATATTGTTATTTTTTCAAAATTGTCGCTCTTTTTTTGTTTATAGCGCAAAGTAAAAATCACACAGGTGATCAAATACCACCAAAAGAAAGCTCTGTTTGTGTGAAAAAAAGGACGTAAATTTCGTTTGGGTACGGCGTTGCATGACCGCGCAATTGTCAGTTAAATTCGCACAGCGCCGAATCGCAAAAAGTGGCCTGGACATAAGACAGCAAAATCCTCCGGAGGTAAAGTGGTTAAGATCATAGGGTGGTTATAGTGGTTTACAGAAGAATGTATTTTTTAAAAGCTGTGGAAACACCGCCATCTACTGACACAAAGTCAGTGGTGCATGAATAGCAATGCTCGAGCATGTTAAAGTGACACTAAACTCTGGTTTAAAAAAAAAGTTATATTTAACAGCTTCCCCACCACCCCACATACATATACTGCGGCAGGGCGGCCCTTCTATGTCATTTTCTTTTAGCACTGATCACTGTATTGGTGTCACTGGTCCCCAAAAAGTGCCACTTAGCCTCAGATTTGTTCACTGCAATGTCGCAGTCCTGCTAAAAATCGCTGATTGCTGCCATTACTAGTATAAAAAATACAAATTCCATAAATCTATCCCATAGTTTATAGACGCTATAACCTTTGAGCAAACCAATCAATTTACGTTATTGGAATTTTTTTTTTTACCAAAAATATGTAGCAGAATACATATTGCCCAAAACTGATAAAGAAATGTTTTATTTTTATTTTTTTTTTATTTATTTATTTATCAGAAAAAGGACAAACAGGAGATTTACATTTACAATATTCATGAAATCTGATCCATTTGGTTCAAAAAGAAAAACAACTAACACATTGTTATTACAAATATGTTCATACATACATTAGTTATTAACTCTGAAAATGTATTCTAAAATATCTCAAACTCAATATGAACCACCTTGTTCTATCTATCAAAATTCTCCAGTGCCTCTAAAGTTTTATTTTAGTTTTACATCAGAAGAAACCAACAAAAACAAGATAGAAGAAGAGAGAGAAGAAAAAAAAAAAAAAAAAAAAGGGGGGGGGAACTTTCCACAACATGTTACGCTTTTATATTTTGAACCATCCCTCACTTATCTTATAATTAATATAAAGCAGACTCTACCTTCAAAATCTATGGGTCCATCTAGTTTCCAGGTTCAAGACCACCCTAGGTATTTTATGACTGTCTCTCATTTCTGTTTATTTCATTCTTCCCTTCCTTACATCTCCTCCCGATGTTAAGGCCCAAGGGCGCTTAAGCTTTCACCGTTGAGCCAAGTTTTCCTTCCCCCTCCCTTCCCTTTCCGTCCCCTCCACTGAAAGGGGCCCTTGATGGTTATTGCATCCGATTCTTTAGGGGAGCCCTTATCATTTGGCCACGCGCCTTACTCAGCTTTGCATATAGTTATATTTATAATTAGATTTTTAAATATATTCGTCCCCCTGGGTATCCGTCTATCTGGAGCCCAGAATGGCCTTACCCTAGAAAAGAGAGAAAAAAAAAAAAAAAACGCGAAGAGAGCGCGTGGGGGAGGCGGAAGAGAGAGAGGGGAGAAAGAGATGGGAGGGGGAGAAAAAAAAAATTTTCCTTTCCCTTTCTTTTTTTCTATTCCCTTTTTAATAATAAAAAAAAAAAAACGTGTCTCTGTGCCCTAGTGTTATTCTAATGATCTAATGTTCTCTTAATTTATCCACTATATTCCTTGTTCTGTGTGCTCTCTCTCATACAATATCATTCCGTTCCCTTGGATTCCCTTGTGTCTCAACCATGTGATTGTGTGTGTCTTCAGTATTTCCCTATTTCCCCCCAATGTGCTACTTAATTGGTGTCTCCTCCAGTCAATCCAACTTCTCAGTGTATTCTCTGTTCCGACAGAGTCTTATTTATTATTCTTTATTATTCTCAGTGAGGTAAACAAAAAAAAAAAAAAAATTTAATTTAAAATGTAACCTCTCCTCCCCCCCCCCTCCTCCTCCACCCCCCCCCCCCCATCACCCCTCCCGCAATTCCCCATTAGCTCAACGGGGGATTCTTTATATCCCTTGCCTTACTCATCTCTATGGATCTGTAAGCAAAGCCTTCCCTTCGTCTGATACTATGAACTGATTCCACAGAGCCCATTTTTTAAGATGTTGTTCTTTTCGACCTTGTGCCGAAAGAATCAGGTCTTCAAACGTATTTATTTCCTCTACTTTGCTCCGCCACATGTTAATGGTCGGGGGGTTAGAATCCCGCCATCGTAGAGGTATACAGGCTTTGGCTGAATCCAAGAGATGAGGTATAATGGATTGTTTATATTGTCTACCTGACATGTCCAGGGCATGAAAAAGAAAGAAAACAGGTTCATCGGGTATTGTATATTCAGTGAATTTCTGTGATATCTCCCGTATTTGTCTCCAAAATCTCTTAAGCCTAGGGCATTCCCAGAAAATATGTAGTAGGGTCCCCTTTTCTTCCTGACAACGCCAGCATCTATCCGATAGTTGTGGATTAAATGTGTGTAAACGTGTCGGCGTATAATACCACCTAGACAGTAGTTTGTAGTTTGTCTCCAGAGTACGTGTACAGATTGAAGATTTAAATGTAAATTTTATTATGTGTTGAAGTTGTTCTACTGTAAATTTATATTTCAGTTCTTTCTCCCATTTAGTAATGTATTGTGGCCTATATTCTGAAGGTGGAGTAGCTATCAGAGCGTAAGTTTTTGAGAGTACGTGGGACATCCCACCTGTCTGTACACACATACTCTCGAAGGTAGTAAGGGGTCTGTCAAATTCTTCAGGGGGGGGGTAAAGATTTTAGAAAGTGGTTTAATTGAGATGCTCTCCAGGAATCCAATCCATATCCCCCTTCTGCCGTAGTCAGATTATTGATCGTCGCCCAAGCTCCTGTCACCAAAAAATGAGAGGCCTGGAATATCCCGGCCTTCCTCAAATTACAGAAATGGCCATCCTGGTACCCCAGGGTAAACTGCGGATTCCCCAGTATAGGTGATATTGGTGAGTATTTTGTAGAGAGAGCTGAATTATAAAAGAGTTTTGCACAAATGCGAATCGTTGTCCCAACTGTCGGGTGTTGCATCATATCTCGGGGCAAAGAACCCATACACCATGGTGACCTATTCAATGGTATTTCACATTGCGCCTGTTCTATGTTTGGCCATATTTTGGTTTCGGTATGACGGCACCAATCTATGAACCTGGCCAGATGTATTGCCTGATAGTATCTGGACATATCCGGGACCGCTAATCCTCCATACTTTTTAGGTAAGGTTAGTAGTGTTTTCTGTAATCTCGGTCTCCGTTGGAACCAAATAAATCTTGTGAATACTGTCTGTATCTGTCGGAAATAGTTAGGTGGAATCGAAATGGGTAGGGCCTGAAGTAAGTACAGGAATCTCGGCAGTATGGTCATTTTCAGTATATTACATCGTCCGAACCAAGAACTAAGTCCTGTGTGCCATCCGCATAGTTGTTCGCTAATTTTACTCAGAAGCGGTGGGAAATTAAGTGAATATACCGTAGAAGGTTCTGGGGGTAATAAAGTCCCCAAATATTTTAAGGCTACCTTTGTCCATTTCAAATTGAAGTTTGTATGTAGTTGTGTCATAAGGGATGGAGGTACCCCTATTCCCATAGCTTCAGACTTGCCCATATTAATCTTTAAATTGGATAATGCGCCATACTGACGAAACTCCTGAAATAAGTTCGGGAGGGAGATTAGGGGTTTTGTAAGTGTAAAAAGCATGTCGTCTGCATATGCAGAGACTTTTTGCTGGGTATTTGCTACTTTTAAACCATTGATGTCTGGGTTGTTCCGAATAGTACTCAGAAAGGGCTCTAAAGAGAGTGTAAATAATAGGGGCGATAATGGGCAGCCCTGTCTTGTTCCATTTGAGATCTTAAACTCCTCTGACAATACCCCATTTGCTTTAACCCGGGCTGTCGGGGTTGAGTACAATTTGGATATCCAATCTCTCATCTTTTCACCTACCCCCACGTATTTTAACACTTCAAACATGAAATTCCAGTTAACCCGGTCAAATGCTTTTTCTGCATCTGTGCCTACAAAAGTGCATGCCTGTTTAGAGTCATAAGCCAAGTGTAAAAGGTTTAGGGCTTTCACTGTATTGTCCCGTGCCTCTCATGTGGGTACAAAACCTACCTGGTCCAAGTGTATCAGAGGAGGGAGGCAGGTTTGTAGCCTAGTAGCAATAATCTTAGAAAATAGTTTCAAATCCACGTTAAGTAATGATATAGGCCTGTAACTAGAGCATGCTGTAAGGTCCTTTCCTTCTTTTGGGAGCACCGATATATGTGCACGTAGTGTATCTCTATGTAGGGGAGAATATGAACTCGACTTGTTGAATAGGTCAACCATCTGTTGGCCAAGGATTGGGAAAAAGGTCTTATAATATTGTATTGGTATTCCATCTGGCCCTGGTGCTTTCCCTATTTTAGTATTCTTAATTGCTGTCTGTAACTCCCCTATGGATATATCAACAGATAGCTCCTCTCTCACCTCCTCTGATACACTTGGCATGCCCGATTTGATAAGGTATCCAACCACTTTATTTGGTTCTATTAACTGCGAGTTCAAATTATAGAGTGACTGGTAATAGTTCCTGAATTCTCCAACTATGTCCTCTGGTTTTTCAATGTTCTGACCTGTAGGGGATACAAGCTTGGGAATGAATGTTTTCATTCTATCGTTACGTATGGGTACGGGCCAGTATTTTCCCGCATTTATCTCCAGACTCGTACATCACCTTACGTCCTCTCTGTAGCGCCATTTTAGCCTTATATTGGAGGAGGTCCACTATCTGTTTACGGACAGTGGAAAGTTCCTTCAATAGTTCCGCATTGGGAGCATGTTTATGCCTTGATTCTAAGTCATGTAAGGATTGGAGGAGTTGGGTCATCTGTTGTGTACGAAGTCTCTTTAGCCGTGCCCTGTGCTTAATGAGTATTCCCCTAATCACTGCCTTATGGGCTTCCCATATCACTCCCAAATTTGTATCCCCTTCTACATTAGTTTCAAAGTATAATGTTAATTCCTTTTCCACCTCAGTTGTAACTGTGGCGTCCTGTAAAAGACTCAGATTCATGGTCCATGTCTGTGATCTCGTTAATGGTGTATCTTGTAGCGCGTATGTAAGTGTCAAAGGTGCATGATCTGACCATGTTATGAGTCCGATTGTTACCGACTGTACTGAGTGTAATTGTGAGTGTGGGATAAAAAAATAGTCTATCCGGAAATATGATGCGTGTGGGGGTGAGTAAAAAGTGTAATCTTTTTCTCCAGAATGTAGTAATCGCCATGCATCGATTAGTTGTGCTCTATGTAGTTGTGTCGCAATCCTCTTTCTAACCCTGGGTGGCAGTGAGGAGACACCTAATGATGTATCTTCTGAGGGTATTAGGGGCATGTTTAGGTCTCCCCCTAGGATAAGCTGGCCTTCCTGGAATTCTTGGAGCTGATCAAGGCATTTCACCATAAAGGCGTCTTGTATATTTGGGGCGTATATTGAGGCAAGTGTTACCATAACTGTCCCTATATTTCCTTTCAAGAAAAGAAATAGGCCTTCCGGGTCAGCATTAACCTGAGACCATGACCATGGTACTTGTCTGGAAATCATTACAGATACTCCTCTAGTTTTACCGTTCTGACTTGTAGAATGATAAATCAGAGGGTAGAGTCTGTTTCTAAGTAATGTTGTTTTAATTTTTTTAAAGTGAGTTTCTTGTATATAAGCTATATCAATATGTGCATTTTTTAAATCAGAAAACAACATCCTTCTTTTCTCAGGGATATTTAGTCCCTTCACATTTAGTGAACATATTTTAATTGTATCCATGTTGTGGAAAGAATGGAAAAGAAAAGAGAAAAAAAAAAGATAGAGAAAGAGAAAAAAGAGAGAAAAAAAAAACAAAAAACAAACATTCAGTTCGAGAGGGGGGAGGGGTCTGGACATGGCCACGTGTGGACGTGAGGACGTGAGGATGTGTTGAGCAGCGAGCTCCAGACTCCCCCTCGCCGAACCCGGCAACTAACAGCGCACCTTCAGCGGCATGACCCCCGGCAGAAGACGCGGTACACGCTCAACCGCCCGCACGCCAGGCAAGCAAAAAGAAGGGGAAGCGATAGCCCAGAACTTCCGTACCCCATCGCACACAGTTATCTCGGACATGGACGCCAGCATAGCGGGTGAGTGCGGCAGAAACGGAGTGCAGAGACTACGTTAGCAAACATTATGCAAGTACCTGAGATGGACACCTCTTCCGGCTTAGCACCTTTAGACTCCCAGCAGCAGGTGATGGCCCCACAGTCAGACCCCGAGATCCGGGCACTATTGAAAGCTCTCCCAACTCATGCAGAGATAGAGTCTCTGGTGCTTCGGATAGAAGACACACACTGCAGGCGGTGAGAGCCGACGTGCAGGTAGCATCTGAAAAGATACAGGCTGGGGAGCTAGCAATCTCTGCATTAGAGACACGGGTAACAGCCTTGGAGAATGCTCAAAGAGACTCCGCAGGTACGGCCATATCCTTTCAGCTACACATGGAAGACTTAGAGGATAGGAGTTGCCGGAATAACCTGCGGCTCCGGGGTATACCGGAGGCCACAGGTAAAGAGGACTTGCGGGAAACAGTGGCTGCCATTTTTCAAAAAATTCTTGGGTCGGTTAATCCAGTGACTGTGGAAATGGACAGAGTCCACCGTTCCTTGGGCTCCAGACCTACTAACGCGGATAGACCGCGGGATGTAATATGCAGGGTGCATTACTACACCCAAAGGGAGGCCATACTGCGTAAAGCATGGGAGCTTGGGGCAGTGGACTTTGAAGGAACCGCCATTAAAGTTCTGCCAGACCTATCGAGAGCAACACTGCGGCGGAGAGCACTCCTTCGCCCAGCGTTTGACGCTGCCCGCCGTGCGGGATGCACATACAGATGGGGATACCCGCTTGCAGTTTTCTTCAGAAAAGACACAGCTACATTTACTCTGCGGACCCCTGCAGGGTTACCAGCTTTTTTTACATTTCTTGGAATCAACCCTATCCAGATCCCAGACTGGCTGGTTATCCTACCCAGACCGGGAGGAAGGCAGACAGAAGACGTTAGGTACGGAGGATCTAACATCAGACATCAGAGGCCACAGAGGGAGCCCCAAGTGGAGCCGATAGAGGGGTCGCGTAAGTCATAAACATTCATACTTAACAAACTTTAGAACTGGCAATACTATATTATCTCTGCCAGGACGTTGACTTTAATTGTTGGAATCTGAATTTTTTTTTATTTTTCCCTTTTTTTTTTTTGGTATCTGGAATCTGATGATTCTCAAAATATCGGAAGTCATCCCAGTTTTTGGTGGGGGGGGGGGGGGAGGGGGAGGGAGGGTGTAACGCTCTGGGTTTTAGCTCAAGGATACTGGATTTGCAGCTGCAGAATTCCACTCAGTAGTCTTGTAGAGATCTTGTTAAATCACCTGATCCAACTCTCTTGACTCATCATAGTGGTTCAGCCTGATTCAGTATGCACATATACAAACACTCAGATAATGATGTTGCAGGAGTGATAGTAATTATGCAAGTAGCAGTGAGATGTTACACTGAAGGTATAGGCTCTGAGGAGTGATAGTAGATGATGATAGATAGCAATCACAAGAGCTAGCAATCTAGTATAATCAACAGGTGATAGATAAAAGCAAGCAAGATATACAGGTGTTGCTAAGCTTAGTTCGGTAATGCAGGTTGTAACAAATAATAGGCACAAGAGCTAGCGATCTAGGTTTAGAAATGCAGATGGTAGATACTGGAGAGCATGTATCCTAGAGCTAGCAATAGTTCTTATAATGCAGGTATAGATAGCAAGCGTTGTTGATAAGAGGGGGTCCCCTGTGGGGTACTTATCAATAGCCAGTAGTGAGGGAGTGTAGGACAAGGTAGCGAGGCTCCGGTCAATCCAGGTATAGGGTATGTAGCTGGAAGATTCGGCAGCGTCAGGTTAGGCAGGTATCAGGAGCGGTTGCACGAACAATGTGTGAGTGCAGACCGTCAGTTGAAATAGCCGCTCAGTGCGGCGCCTGATGATGACGTCAGCACTGTTAAAGGAATACACACCTTATATGCGTTCCACCTACCTGAGTGGTGGAACGCAACCCGGAAGTGAGATGATAGAAAGGCACTGAGAGTGCCAGGATCTTACAGAGGGAGGGATTATCTGGTGTTTCCCTCTCGCTACTGGAGTTTGTGGTTTTTTTTCTCTCTTTTTTTTTTTTTTTGCCGGATGAGGGGACAGCTCTGATTGACCAGATGTTAACAGATTCGAAATATATGATGTCTGGGGGGTGGGGGGGAGGGGGATGGGGGAGGATATTTAAATGTGAGAGGTAACTCATATTAAGCTGTGCATGTAAAGACAGGGTTATGTATATTTATTGCACATAAGGAGGGATATCGGATAGAATAGAGAGCAGGGGATTTTTTTTTTTTTTTTTTAGGAAAGGGGAAAAGGGAAAGAAAAGGGAAAGGGGGGAGAGAGGCAATTGTTCCAGATAGCATCTGAAACCCTGGTATGCCTTGGCCAGATGAAATCCAGGTGAAATGGGTAGGTACTCAAGGTCTTGGTTCTGCTTTCTGAAGGAGGCAGCTACAGACGCCCCCAGTTTCTGTGGGCGCCTGTGGTTGTGTCCGGAGCAGTGATCTCCCTGCAGAGCTATAGCGGGGAGGCCGCTGCTGCTGCACATGGCGCTTTATGCCGCTCGGGCAATGGCCAACTCTTTTTTTTTTTTGTTTTTGTTTGGATGGAGAATGTTTTCTGGGGTAGATTCAACAGGAAGATATGGTTGGTTTTTTTTTTTTTTTTTTTGAGCTTGGAATGGGATTTCAGCCTGGACTGAGAGATTAGTGGGGCTTTAACCTGTCAAATCTTTCCCATTGGGGCATAGAGTACCAACATCTGACATGTCCTGACGCCGCTCTACTCTAGCCGAACAAAGCTTTGGCTGGAGTTGGGTGGTAGGAGGGTAGATGGGGGGGACCCACTGTTTACAACTTTAGCACTAGGAGTGTGTCGGAACTTATATCTTTCTAATGCTGAATATGGTCATTTATGTTGATTAAAAGTGCAATGCCATGGAAAATGTTTGACTTACAGATAAATATGCCTTTATTAATACGGGTATTGAAGATATACGGATTGCCTAGAACTAATACTGCCCTATTCTTAAGGCCATAACAGAAAACAACTAAAAGTTTGGAGGGAAATAAGACAGGGTAATATATGCACAAATTTGCCCCCCTTTTTTTTCTCTCTCTCTTCTATCCCATATAAAGATAATATAATCCAGAAAGATATAATTTCTATGCTAATTAAGCATAAATCCTGCAAATTATTTATATAGGAGATATCGTGATGGACTAAGTGAATACTTTGGATTTCTTCAAAATGCCAGCTTGTAGTGTCTGGTTTCTTTTCTGTCCCCCTGCCCCATGCCCCCCCCCCCCCTTCATCCCTTCCCCTTTTCCCTCTCCCTTCCCCCTCTCCTTTTCTTTTTTATATAATTTTTTTTTTTTTTTGGGAATATAACCATTGAGGTAATAAGATAGTATCACATGATAAAATATGAATGAATACGTAATAAGGAAGGTATATCTTGGTCTAAACCAGATATTAGGAAGAGCCGGGTTGGGAGGGGGACTGGAGATCCCTCACGGGCTGTCTCAAACCCTTGTACCCCTGAGGCACGCATCCGAGTTTTTGGTCTAAAGGCCACCGGACGCTTACACGCCTCTTTTTTAAGACATTTTTTATATATTTTTTTTATTGGATATGTTTTATAGCAGAAAGTAAAAAATATATATTTTTTTTCTCAAAATTGTCAGTCTTTTTTTGTTTATAGTGCAAAAAATAAAAACTGCAGAGATGATCAAATACCACCAAAATAAAGCTCTATTTGTGAAGAAAAAATGACATCAATTTTATTTGGGTACAACGTCGCACGACCGCCCAATTGTCAGTTAAAGTAACGCAGTGTCGTATCGCAAAAATGGCCTTGTCATTAAGGGGGGTAAACCTTCAAGGGCTGACGTGGTAAAAGTAATCACAGCACTCACATATTCATAGTGTCTGCCCCACACTAGGGGGAAAAAACTTGTTTGTGTTGCCTATCTTCTCCAGCCAGTGATTCAAGCTGATCCTGGCATTCCCGGTTATGTCATTAACCTTTAAAGGGATCAGTATTATGTGCAGTAGCTGGTTTATGAAAAGACTCTCGTGAGCTAATTAAGACCCGTTTCACACAGAGCGGACCGTATTTTTTTTTTTTTTCATGGACACGGATGACATTTGTGTCATCCGGTCCGTATGTCCGCATATCATCCCATCCGTTTGCGGATAATATACGGACATAATGTATGTCTATGGGATTGCGGATGTCAGCAGATGACACCGCTGACATCCAATTTTGCGTCCTTTCCGTTTTTTTAAACGGAAGAAAAAATAGGGTTCTGTTCCGTTCCAAAAAACGGAACAGAACTGAAAGGACAAAAATCGGATGTCAGCGGATGGTCATCCGCAATCCCATTGACATGCATTATGTCCGTATATCACCCGCAAACGGATGGGGTGATATACGGACATACGGAACGCCCGTGTAAAAGGGGCCTTAGTATGAATAGTGAAGGATCACACAGTGGCATGAACAACACCTTTGAGTAGAGTGAAGGGGGAGGAGATCTCCCCTGCATGAGCCAATGTGAAGACAGAATCCCCATGTCAGGAGAGCTGCTACTGGAGGCACTGTGAAGCCAGGCTTAGAGCGCTGAGCAAGGAGGGGGATCGACTGACACTGAGAACAGGTGAGTGCCAGTGTCACCATCCCATCCCCCTCACCATCCCTCTGCCACTGATCCCATCCCTCTTCCACCATCCCATCCCTTTACCACCATCCCATCCCCCCAACACCTACCACCATCCCTCTGCCACTGATCCTATCCCCCATCCCACCCCCCCCACCATCCCTCTGCCCCTGACCCCATCCCTCCACCACAATCCCACCCCCACCCCCACCCCCCACCATCCCTCTGCCACTGATCCTATCCCTCTGTCCCTGATCCCATCCCTCCCACCATCCCATCCCATCCCCCTCACCATTCCTCTGCCATTGATCCCATCCCTCCAGCACCATACCACCCCCCCACCCACTATCCCCCTGACATTGATCCCATCCCTCCCACCATCCCTCTGCCACTGATCCCTCTGCCACTGATTCCATCCCTCCACCACCATCCCTCTGCCACTGATTCCATCCCCCCAACCACTATCCCTCTGTCACTGACCCCCCCCACCCACCCTCTGCCCCTTATTCCATCTCTCCACCACCATCCCATCCCCCCCACCATCCATCTGCCACTGATCCTATTCCTCTTCCCCTGATTCCATCCCTCCCTCCCACCATCCCATTCCCCTCACCATTCTTCTGCCACTGATCCCATCCCTCCACCACCATCCCATCCCATCCCCCCCACTATCCCCCTGACATCAATCCTATCCCTCCCACCATCCCTCTGCCACTGATTACCCCCCCACCCCACTGCCATTGATCCCACCACCGCCACTGATTCCATTCCCCTGCCACTGATCCCATTCCTCCCTCCCACCACAACTGATCCCCCCCCACAACCACTACTGCCACTGATCCCAAGGGGGCACTCAGGAGGATGTAAGGGGGCACTCTGCAGGTACTGTTTTAGTACCTGCAGAGTGCCCCTTATATCTTCCAGAGTGCTCCCTTACATCCTCCAAAATGCCCGCTAGTAATAGTAAGGTCAGTGGCAGAACTACCAGGGTCTTAAAGATCGCACTTGCGACTGGGCCCTGGCGTTCCACCACCATGTGGGGGCCTCAAGACAGCAGGAGGGGGCCCGCTGCAAAACATGAGCAAGGGCCCCAGGATGGGGTCGAAGGGGGGGGCCTTCATGGTTTCTTGTTCTGGGGCCCTTAAGGTTTTAGTTACACCTCTGTTTTTAGCTGAATAAACCCGAATGCTTACTGGGCTT
Organism: Pelophylax lessonae; assembly: GCF_965119305.1. NCBI lineage: Eukaryota > Metazoa > Chordata > Amphibia > Anura > Ranidae > Pelophylax > Pelophylax lessonae. Next base: position 175,565,777 of record NC_138777.1, on the reverse strand, counting down.
TGGGAGCTTTTGAGTCGTAGATCTAGAACAAACATGCTGTAAATGAATGTGAGAAAAGTTTAAGTTTGTTTCTATTTTTGCTCTGGATCAGAGAGCAAATCTAAAAGCTGAAACAACACCATAACCGGCAGGGAACCAATGTTTTCAAAAGGAGAGCAAAGCAATGGTAGGGAGGCTTATAATAAAACTAAAGGCAAAACAATTTTTTTGACAGTTTTGGATAGAGAGAAGGATTAGAACACCTGTCGGGTTTTTCTTGTTCTCCTTCTCTTCCTCTTTTTAGAGAGATTCACCCTCTCTATTTGTTCTGATTACACCTATCACCAAGAGTGAAAGAAAATCCCAAATTTTGGGTTGTCACCATACCAGGAATAGAGGGGAAATCTTCCAATGGCGACACTAGTTCTGGTGACAAAACGGAAAATTGTATCATACTTACCGTAATTTTCCTTTCTTGGTGCCTATCCATGGCAGCATACTAGTGATAGAGCTCCGCCTCTACTCCTCCCTCAGGACCAGTGAGTAGCATAAAAGAAAGGCCCAGCCCCCTGTCCCATCATTCTCTGTCATATAGAACAGTGGTCCCCAACCCCCGGGCCGTGAACCGGTACCGGTCAGTGGATCAAATGGTACCGGGGCGTCCAAGGAACATTAAACTATTTCCATTTTTTTTACTGTGGTGTATTTCTCTCGGGTTTGTGCGACTTTTCATGGACGAGAGGTTAACCGGGAGCTGAGAGACCTCACCTAAAGCCACACCAATACCGTGCATGCGCAAAATATTGTGATATCAGGGCGGTTTTAGGTGACGTCTGGAGCTGAGCGGCTGCAAGCGGCAGTGGCATTGTAGCTTTGGTAAAGAGAAGGTGTGTATTGCTCTTCTCTCTGTTCACCTGTACTTTCTCTTTAACAGTGCTTGGTGTACGTGTATATTCTATTTGCTCAAATTTAACCCACAAATTAGCAAAAAACAGACGTCGTTAGTTAGAAACAAGCTCGGGGTCCTCATTGATTTAGTGTTCTAGTGAGTTAAAATGTTAAATCACTTTATATTCATTTTTTGGTGTAATTTTTTTTTTTTTTATTTTGAAGACATGTTTAAGTACAATTAAATTAAAATTATTAAATCAAAACATATAACATATATCTAACATATAAACAATCAACAATAAAAAGGTTGGGGAGCACTGATATAGAATACCAGGGGTGGGAGCATATGCTGCCATGGATAGGCACCAGGAAAGGAAAATTACGGTAAGTATAATACAATTTTCCATTTTCCTGGTGCCTCCATGGCAGCATACTAGTGATAAATAACTAGCAAAGACAAATGGGTGGGTAATGCTGAATGTGTGAATCTTTAATTGGACAAAGACATGGCCGACTGGATAGTCCTTCTGCCGAACTCCATAGCTGTGAGAGAGCCTGGGTCGATACGATAATGCTTGAAGAACATATGACATGATGACTATGAGGCGGCCCTGCAAACCGTCTCTAAGGAAACGTTGGCTCTTGCCGCCCAGGAAGCTGAGACTGCCCTGGTTGAATGAGCTCTTACTTAGGAAGGTGGAGGTAGCCCCTTGACCTTATAAGTTTTCTGGATGAGCTTGATGATCCATGAAGATAGAGTCCTCTTGGTGGCCTCCTTGCCCCTGTTTATCCCGAAGGGGATGACGAACAGACTGTCAGACTGTCTGAATGAGCTTGTGGCCTCTAGATAGGCCCGAAGAACTGTAGAGATGTCTAGGTCGTGATGAGTTGAGTCTGCGTTCTGGAAGACCGGAAGAGCCCAAGCTTCTAGAAGATGAGAAGAAGAGGAGACCTTAGGGATGAAACCCTGCATAGGGCGAAGTTCCACTCTGTCCGGGAAGAAGGTAATGTGATCTTCACTTATTCCTAGGGCATGCAGTTCAGAGACTCGTCTGCCAGAGGTGATGGCTAAGAGGAAGGCGGTTTGTAATGAGAAATTCCAGAGAGAAGCCTGTTCCACCGGAGAAAATGGGGGGTTAGATAGAGCCTCCAAGACTAGGGTAAGATCCCACTGTGGAAAAGGGCGCCTAATGGGAGGATGGATCTTTAACACTCCCCTTAAAAAGGTAACTACTAGAGGATCTTCAGCCCATCTTTTGTTGATTGCAGCCGAGATCGCTGCCACCTGCACCTTAAGGGAGCTTAGACCCAATCCTAAATTCAATCCTGTTTGCAGGAAGGCCAAAACTTAAGAGGTAGAGGGAAGGATGGGGTTGAAGTCTTGCCCTGCGGCAAATGCTAGGAACTTATTCCAGATCTTTGAATAGACCGCGTTGGTGGAGGGTTTTCTGGCATTCAACAGTGTCGAGATGACTCCAGGGGTACATCCTAAGGACTGAAACCTTTGCCTCTCAGTTTCCAAACCCGAAGATCCAACCTCTGAGGGTTCGGATGACATAGTCCCTGCTGGGATAGTAGGTCGGGAAAAGGAGGAATCCTGATGGGAGGTTCCACACTGAGACAGATGGCTAGAGGGAACCACGGTCTCGTCGGCCAAAAAGGGAGTATCGCTAGGATTTGTACTGACTCTGTGAGGAGTCTGGAGAAACTTCAGAATCAGTGGGCAAGGAGGAAAGGCATATGCCGTGGAGAAATTCCATTGGCATGTCAGGGCATCGACTGCTTCCAACTGAGTGTAGGGAAGGCGAGAGTAGAATCTGGGGAGTTTTGAGTTGTCTGGAGTGGCAAACATGTCCACTTGAGGAGGGTACCAGAGGTTGGAGATTTGGAGAAAAACATGGGGATGCAGAGACCACTCGTTGTTGTCTGCGAACCTTCTGAATAGAGAGTCTGCTACTGTGTTTAGCCGGCCCGGAATGTAAACTGCCCTGAGATCTCGCAGGTTCCTTTCTGCCCACAGCATTATGGGTTCGACCTCTCGTAGCAGGGTCCTGCTGCGAGTACCTCCCTGTCTTAGCAGGTATGACACTGCCGCCTTGTTGTCCAATCTTAGGAGAACTCTGTGGCCCTGGAGGAGGGGTGCCAAGGAAATCAGAGCCAGGAATGCCACTCTTAGTTCTAGCACGTTGGATACCACTCCTTTGGTTGAGTGAGACCATCTTCCCTGCAGCTTGACATCCCTGCAATGGGCGCCCCATCTGTGTCCACTTGCATCGGACGTAAGGATGGTCCAGTTGAACGAGCCTAGGTGACTGGGTTGGCGAGATTCTCTCTCTTCGTCCACCAAAACAGGCTTCTGCGCATTAAGGTGGTCACTTGGATCTTCTGGGAAAGATGTTGTTTTCTCCATTGTGACAGAAAGCCTGTTTGGAAGAGCCTCAAGTGCCAGTGGGACCACGGCACCATGGGAATACATGAGGACATTGTGCCAACTAAACTCAGACACTGAGAGGCCGTCAGATGAGTACTCTGAATTACAGTGAACATCCTCTGTATGATCGTATCCATCTTTTGGAGGGGTAAGGACACTGTCCCCACCTTGGTATTGAACATGGCCCCCAGGTAAATCATCTGTTGTGTCGGGAATAGGTTGCTCTTTATGAGCCAACTGAACTCCTGTAAGGTTTGAAGAAGAATCTCCCTGTGGGATCTGAGCTGATCCGGATTGCTTGCTAACAGGAGAATGTCGTCCAGATAATGATACACTCTCAGCCCCCTTTCCCTGAGGGGGGCAAGAACAGTTATCAGGATTTTGGTGAATACTCGCTGAGATGTGCAGAGCCCGAATGGAAGAGCCTTGAACTGAAGGTGTGTCTTGCCTACAGCAAATCTCAGAAATCTCTGATAAGCTGGAAAGATTGGGATATGTAGATATGCGTCCTGTAGATCGAGAGATATCAACCAATCTCCTGGTTGGATGACCTGGATGATAGTTTGCAAAGACTCCATCTTGAAGCTCTCGAGCTCTATATATCGGTTGAGCCTCTTGAGGTCTATCACCAGCCTCCAACCTCCCGTATTCTTTTGAACTAGAAAGAGTGGAGAATAAAAACCTGTGTAACGCTCCGCCAATGGAACCAGCATGGCTGCACCTTGAAGTTGAAGGTCTGTCAGGAATTGGGATAATGCCAAAGCTTTTGATGGAGAGGCTGGTATTCTTGACTCCTGAAACGAGGCGTGAGGAGGAGGATGGGAGGATACCCACCGGTGACCCAGACCGATTGTTGACAGAACCCAAGGGTCCTGGCAACGAGAAGTCCAAACTGGGAGAAAGGCCTGCTGCCTGGCTCCGACCGGGAGGGATTGGAATCTTCTGGCATCAAAAAGGCTTAGCTGCCTCCTGGGGGGGGGGCAGTGAAAGCCTTGGTTTTGCGTGTGTTCAGAAAGGAGGCACGGGTGCCTCTCCAGGGTCTTCTGTTATCCCTGCTCTGCCTGGATTGCCTATAATCACTGGAATTTCAGGGTCGGAATCTATATGAATAGACTCTTGTCCTTCTGACTTTTTTGTCTTGAGGAAGGAGACCAGACTTGCCTCCAGTTACCCTGGAATTTGCCTTGTCCATTTTTTCTCCCAAGAGGGATTTACCATCAAAGGGATCCTTCACCAACTTTGTTTGGAAGCAAGATCAGCTGTCCAAGGTTTTAGCCAGAGAGCCCTTTTGGCCATTATTGTGTGGAGCATTGACTGCGTAGAACAGCGGATGGTATCAATGGCGGCCTCCCCAATGAAGTCGGCCAATATCTTCAGCTCCTCAGGCGCCTTAATGATGTCTTTTCTGGGGACATTTTGGCGTAGAGCTGTCTCGACATTTTCAGTCCATGCCCTGATGGCATTGGAGACAGATGTGAGGGCAATAGCTGGTTTACAGGCCGTGCCCGAAGCCAAGTAGCTCCTTTTTAGGTCTAGGTCGATTCTTCGATCTAGCGGGTCCTTAAAAGAAGCTGAATCCTCCATAGGCAGTGCGGCATTTTTGGCGAGTCGTAGGACTGCAGTATCTACCACCGGCATGGAATTCAACGACTGCTCATTAAGGCGGCCTAAGGAGAACTTTTTATCCGTCTTCTTCCATTCCTCTTCAAAGATCTCTCTTATCTCGCCCATTAAAGGAAATAATACCTGCTTCCTCGATTTTGGAGTGGGTTCTTCGGGATCCTCCCAGGCAATTGCTGTCTTGACTGCCTGAATAAAGGGTGGGATTAAGGCATAATTAAAGCCTGAAGGGTCCGACTCCTTTGAGGATTCCTCCGAGAGGTGCCCTGAAGATGCCTGCCCATGTAGTAGAGCCAAAGGGCGAGAAGGGTTTAGGCCTGAGGGGCCTGGAGTGCTAGCATCCCTGTCCGGGAACCTGAGATGTAGAAGGAGCCATCTGTGCAGGGACCAGAAATGTAAATTCTGAGAGGGAATCCTTCATAGTCTGCTTGAGTAGATCTACCACTTGTTGGTTTTCCAGCTCGCGGTTGGACGCATAGTCCCGAAAACAGTCCTGGCAGACAAATTTTCTAGGTAAAGGCACTGCGCCACAAGCCCAGAATTTCTTCCTCAAGGAGTGGGATGGTGGAGAAGGAGAGTGATGGTGTCTTGACCTCGATCTCTCTGAGGATCTATAGTGGGATGATCTTGATCTGCGGTCTGGACTATCATGGTCGCAATGCCTTAAAGATTTTCCGGATCTCTTGGAGTGAGCCGGGCTGGAATAAGGGACATTTGTTAGTCCATAAAGGCACTCTTTTTCTTCTTTCTTCAATACTTACGAAAGGTGATCCCATACCTATTGTGAGGATCTTGGTTGCGTGACAAGTGGCTCATTGCAGGGCATTGCAGGAGGACTGGCTTTGGAAGGAAGGGAAGGAAGAAGGAAGGAGAAAGGAGGAGGGAAAGAGAGAAAAAGGAAGAGAAAAAAAAAAAGTTTTATTTTAAAATTAAATCCAGAACCTGTTTAAATGGGAGAGAAGAAGGAGAAAAAAAGTATCAAAAGTTCTTCCTACCAAGGGGTTTGGGAAGTCAGAGGGAGCAGGGAAGAGATGCTGTTCTCAGGCAGGCAGAAGGAGGAATGGCCCTTTAATAGTAAAGGGAGTAGGGAAAACCCCTCCCTCTAGCTCCTGTGGGAACTCAGGGCAAATTGCTTCCTGGTTCCCAGACCCAAGATGGCCGCCCAGGCCTCAACCGAACTGCAAATGCGCTCGCGCATGTGCAGAACGCTCCTCCAGGACAGCTCTACTTTCCCCCCTAGCGAGGAGGCCCGCAGAGACGCCGCTACACAGCACAGGAGAGGGCGGCCTCGAGCTGAATGGCGCTGCAGGGGGAATATCCCAAAAAGGATCGGATGCCTGGCCCGAATTAAAGAGACAGATACAGAGGAGGTAAAAAGGAAGCGAAGGGGAAAGAGGGAAAAGAGAAGGGGAAAGATGGAGAGCAAAGAAAACCAAAAGAGACAGGAGGAAAAAAAAAAGTATTGGGAAACAAAAAGGGGAACCCAAACTGCAAAAAGAGAGGAAAAAAAAAAAAAGACGGTCCTCGCGCAAAATCCTGCAAATCCAAACATCTGAGATTTAAAGAGACAGTGGTAGTATGGGTTCCTATGAGGAAACATTGCACATGATATCCCAAAGATCCACAGAAGGGGTTTCCGGCCTTATAAGTGCTTTGAGCGATCCAAGAGCAGGGATTGCGCACGGGAGAGGCTGAACCCGGGGGAATTCTGCCAATAGGCAGAGGTATGGACATACTGCTTATTCTCCACCAGTCAGGAAGGTATGAGGAAAAAATGGAGAATGATGGGACAGGGGGCTGGGCCTTTCTTTTATGCTACTCACTGGTCCTGAGGGAGGAGTAGAGGCGGAGCTCTATCACTAGTATGTTGCCATGGAGGCACCAGGAAACAGGGTTGCTCTCACTTTGGAGGGATTTTCATTCACTTCCTGTTTTGGCTATGGGACAGGAAGTGAAGAGAAATCTCCCCAAAGGGATACAGAAGGCAAAAAAATTCTGACAGGGGTTATAACCTCCCTTGTTCTGTTCAAAATGGGAAAAAAAAAATTTCCTTTAGTTTTAGTTTCAATGATTAGCACGCAATAGGACCCCTTTTGGGACCAGTAGTTTTTTTTTCATTTTAGGATTCTAAGCCTTTAATATTTTATCTAACACAGTGACTGTTATTTGGCAAATCAAACAGAACAAACAAGTGCAATCTGAAGAGCACTTAATGCAAACCTCAAGGCCTCCCACAAATAGAAAAAAAGAGTTGGAAAGAAGTGTATGAGCACATGCATCTTCCCAGTTGGTAATGCTTCTGTATGAGCATGGCAGTTCCAGTGTGTTCATTGATTCTCCCTTCATGGAAACAATGATTGTACTGCACTATACATAACATAATTTACATAAATCTGCAAGTCTTGTATCTGTTTAGATGTGGTGTCCTTTGGTTCGTGCTCTTTTTACATTTCAACCTGCATTTACCATGAAGGTAAGTACTGTCTGTGAATCAGGCTGGAAGATATATCACATACACTGGGTGAACTCGCCCAATTATAACCGGAATAACTCTGTCTATCCAAGGATGGGAGTGCCACACCAGCTTGTACAGACCTTCCAAACCAAATGCCTACATCAGGGGTAATGAATTAAAATTCAAAGAGGTCCGGTCGCTAAAATTTTCTTTGGGCCGAGGTCCGAATCTGAAGTCTGTGCTATGACTCAGAAAGATGGGCAAAACAAAACGTGTCCATCAGCGTTGGGCAAAACAAAACGTGTCCATCAGCGTTGCTCTTAACATAAAATATGCCCATTAGAGTGCCCCCTAACATAACATATGCCCATTAGAGTGCCCCTTAACATAAAATGTGTCCATCAGCTTGACCCTTAGCATAAAATTTGCCCATCAGCGTGACCCTTAACATAAAATAAGGGGCACGCTGATGGGCACATTTTATGTTAGGGGGCACTCTGATGGGCATATTTTATGTTAGGGGCACTCTGATGGGCACATTTTATATTAGGGGGCACTCTGGTGGGCACATTTTATGTTAGGGGGCACTTTGATGGGCACATTTTATGTTAGGGGACACTGTGATGGGCATATTTTATGTTAGGAGGCACTCTGATGGGCACATTTTATGCTAGGTGGCACTCTGATGGGCACATTTTATGTTAGGGGGCACTCTGATGGGCACATTTTATGTTAAGGGGCACGCTGATGATGGGCAAAATGAAACGTGTCCATCAGCGTTGCTCTTAACATAAAATATGCCCATTAGATTGCCCCTTAACATAAAATGTACCCATCAGCATGACCCTAAACATAAAATATGGCCATTAGAGTGCCCCTTAACATAAAATATGCCCATTAGCGTGACCCTCTAACATAAAATAAGGGGCAAGCTGATGGGCACATTTTATGTTAGGGGCACTCTGATGGGCAGAACAAAATGTGTCCACCAGCGTGACCCTTAACATAAAATATGCCCATCAGTGTGACCCTTAGCATCAAATTTGCCCATCAGCATGACCCTTAACATAAAATAAGGGGCACGCTGATTGGCACATTTTATGTTATAGGGCACTCTGATGGGCACATTTTATGTTAGGGGGCACGCTGATGGGCAAAACAAAACGTGTAAATCAGCGTTGCTCTTAACATAAAATATGCCCATTAGAGTGCCCGTTAACATAAAATATGCCCATCTGTGTGCCCCATAGCATAAATATGCACATAAGCATGCCCCTTTACATAAAATATGCCCATCAGCGTGCCCCTTAGCATAAAATTTTCCCATCAGCATGACCCTTAACATAAAATAAGGGTCACGCTGATGGGCACATTTTATGTTAGGGGACATGCTGATGGGCAAAACAAAACGTGTAAATTAGCGTTGCTCTTAACATAAAATATGCCCATTAGAGTGCCCCTTAACATAAAATATGCCCATCAGCGTACCCCTTAGCATAAAATATGCCCATCAGCGTGACCCTTAGCATAAAATAAGGGGCACGCTGATGGGCACATTTTATGTTAGGGGGCACGCTGATGGGCACATTTTATGTTAGGGGGCACTCTGATGGGCAAAACAAAACGTGTAAATCAGCGTTGCTCTTAACATAATATATGCCCATCAGAGTGCCCCTTAACATAAAATATGCCCATCAGCCTGTCCCTTAGCATAAAATAAGGGGCACGCTGATGGGCGCATTTCATGTTAGGAGCACTCTGATGGGCACATTTTTTTTTTAATGGGGCACTCTAATGAGCACAACAAAATATGCCCATCAGTCTGCACACTTGTTAAAGCTTATGAGAGTTTTTTTTAAAGTGCAGCTATTACATTGGGGACCACATTGCTTTCTCCCCTTATTACATTGGGGACCACATTGCTTTCTCCCCTTAAAAATGAGTTAAGCTGGCCAACTCCATCAAAGTAATCCCTCTCTGACCAGTCCCTACTCTGCTCTGCCAAATGCAAATAATCCAGGCGATTTAGTGTCATTATGGGGCAGACAGACACATGTTTTAACATAGGGTAGACCAACAAGGGTAACCATATAACTTAAATTAGAGAAGCCTATTAGCTGTTAAATCAGCCTACCATCCTCTCAGGTTGCAGCCAAAGGTGTTCTGAAACCAAATTTCTCAAGCACTGCTCAAAGATATGGCTAACCTATACTATCAAATGCCTTAGTGGCATCAAGTGATAGCAAGGCCATAGTACTCAGATTATCCGGGGTGTCTGCATGTTAACAAATACTCTACAAAAGTTAAGAGATGCAGCTTTCTATGAAGCTGGCTTGATCTGTAAATCAATGAGGTAATGAATATATATGGTTTCCTTTACTATATGCTACCTATTGGGAGCTGCATAGGTACAAAGGTTTGTGGTCACCGTAAAGGAGTTGTACTGCATGAGATTTTCTGTAGTATGCTAAGATTTTGGTATCTTCCTTTGTCCTCCCCTCCTATTTAGCACTAGTTCATTTAATCCTAGCTTGACACTCCCCATTTCCTCCATATTCCCTCAAATAGTCTTGGTCATTCCCAGAGACCGGACTCTGAAAAATCATTGTCTTCTTAAATTTAAAATGACTGGAAAAACATCTGTAGTGCAATTAGCTGAAATAAAATTGTGTTGGATTCAACCTCTTTGTCTTATTGAAGAGTTCAGCTGCCTGCGAAAGGTGCTGTCACGTACCTGGTGGAAGAGCCTGACAAGTTAAGGAAGGCATCTCTTACACCCCTGACTTGGGGCCCCTGATAGAGCAGACAGGTAGCGCAGGAGTACAGAGTGGCATGAGTGCCAATTGGTTTTGTTAGCAGCAGGGCTGGATGGATTCTCAGGATCAAGCAGGGGAAAACCGCCAACAGACCGCAGTGCAGCAGGAGTGCCAGGTGGACACCAGTGAGCAGGAGACAGAAGCCAGCTGGTACTAAAGATAGCGGACAGGCTGGTAGCAGACAGGGTGGTAGCAGACAGGCTGGTAGCAGACAGGCTGGTAGCGGACAGGCGGTAAGCGACACCAGTGGAATATAGGCAGAGGCTCGCAGCAGGCAGCCCAGCAGCGATGGGAACAGAAGCAGAGTCAGACGAACGGGGTCATACACAGGCAGACAGATCAGGCGCAGATGCCAAGGCAGGAGCAGTTCCAGGATGCAGGCCAAGTCGGTAACAGATCAGGGGAGCAGCAGCAAGGGGAACAGGCAGAAGTGTGGTCAGAGGTAAGCCAGGGTCAATGCAGGTGGAGTTCAGAGTAATCAAGACATGCCGGGTCGGTAACAGTAGTCAGACGTAGAGTAACAAGCTGCAGGTATGCATAGGAACACTGTAGACAAGAGAGCACTGAAGGATAGCACAGGCTCAGCCTAAATAGCCTGCCTGGTACCAATGCGAGCAACAGATGCACATGTGTGACCATGTGCGTGCACGAGCACGTGCACAAATTCTATAAGCATGAACAGGAACATGTATTAGCCTGTGCCTATACACAGGACATCGTCTGGAAGAGCCATCCTGTTTGCTGGAATGTTCTTCCTGAAGTCAGCAGATGGCCATACTGTCCGAACAGTCTGGGTCTAAGGAGGTAGGTCAATGCATAAAGCAGCATTTGAACCAGAGCTAAAAGGCTTTCTAAAAGTTACCTAAGTGGAACTTTACTGATATCTAGCCTTTTTTGATGCATGAATATACAACAATATTTAATATATATGCATAGGGGAAATTGTGCGCATCTATGGCATTGTTTATAGCTCAGTAATAGAAGTACTGTCATTAGAAGTACTGTCTCTCTCTAACATGGGATATAATAACATCTGTGTAACTTTCACATTTTTTTTTTAAATCTGAATGAATTAATTATTTATCCGGTTATTCAGGCCTGTCTTGATTATGATTTAATACACCATGTAGCTGCCAAATGTACTTCTCAAGGTTCCAGTGATAACCAAATGTTACTTTCCCCTGAATGATTGCCAGCCCTCGGATAACTGGTCACTATTTCATTGGTCTGCCAGGTGTATAAAAGGATTGTTTATAAATCAGAGGGTCCCAGAGTATCATTGTAAGAAAATGGCATTATTTGGTATTCTCTCATTCATAGCACTTGTGAGTGCTGCTTATGGTAAGCATTGTGTTAAGACTTTCATTCATTATAATTGGCCCGTTACTTGTTATGATAAACAATTATTTTAGAACAAGCTTTATTTATTTATAATGAAATATACTAATGTATCTAGTGCAGTATATCGGGGCAGCTATGCTTGTTTTATGTTAAACTGGTTGTAAACCTCAGACATGAAATATGAACAAAGCATATCCCTTTATAGTGTGTACTTGTCTCAATTTGGAGCACTATGTGTCATTTCTGTCTGCTGCTTTGTTCCTTTGCTATCAGAATAATTCACTTCTTACAAAAGTGACAGGGGAGGGACCTCCAGCTAATTGACAGCCTCAGCTCTGTTCCTGTGTGAAAGGTGGTGGTGGGGGGGGGGGGGTGGTTGTCCGTTCCTTCCAATCAGCTCTCAGAGCTCTCCTCACTGAGCTCTGCAGAGTGTAAATTTTAGTTCCCCATCCCTGCTTTCTGACAGCTCAGACAAGCTTTATAAATTCTGCACTCTGAATGGATGTGAAGAAGAGATGGCTCCAGATAAACAGGTACAACTTTTGTAGAAGGGTTTTCTTAACTGGGTATATGGAAGTGTTTACAGCCAGTTTAAGGGCCTGTATTATATCCACTTTGGCTCCGGAAGGTTTACCCGCCTTCATGACCAGGCCATTATTTGCGATACGGCACTAATACGAGTTACTTTAACTGACAATTTTGCCGTTGTGCAATACTGTACCTAAACAAAATGTATGTATTTTTTTTCACAAAAATAAAGCTTTCTTTTGGGGGTATTAAGCCCCCGTTCACACTGGGGCGACCTGTCAGGCGACCTGGTCGCCTGACAGGTCGCCGTAGGTCGCCTTCCATAGAGAAGCTGTGGACCAGTTCTAATAGGAGCGACCTATAAAAAGGGTCCGGAGCTTCTTTGGGGCGACCCGGAGCGACCTGCATAGACTTCAATGAAATGAAGTCCGTGCCGGCCGCTCCGAGGTCGCGGTGCGAGCAGCGCGCCGTGACCTGTGAGGTCGCCCCGGGAAGTAGCGTCGCCCCAGTGTGAACGGGGCCTTAATCAACTTTGTTTTTTTTTTTGTTTTTTTTACACTATAAACAAAAAAAGATCAACAATTTTGAAAAAAAAAAAAAAAACAATATTTTTACTTTCTGCTATAAAACACATTCAATAAAAAAAAAAAAGAAAAAAAAAATCCAAAGAAAATCAACATTTCTTTATCAATTTTGGCCAATATATATTCTGCTACATATTTTTGGTAAAAAAAAATCCCAATAACTATATATTGATTGGTTTGCGCAAAATTTATAGCGTCCATAAACTATGGGATATTTTTTTTTTTTTTTTACTACTAATGGCAGCAATCAGCGGCTTATAGCGGGACTGCAATATTGCGGCGGACAGTCGGGACACTAACTGATGATGAAAGGGTTAGATGTGTACTACTGTGGGGAGCTGCTTGTACTAGGAGAAGGCATACATGCATAACCCTGCTTAGCAGAGACACAGGATTCATGTCTTCTGTAGTGAAAGAAGGGCGATCTGCCTTGTTTACATAGGCAGACTGCCCTTCTGCCTGGGTACTGAAGCATTGGCGGGTGCCAGCGGACATTGAGTTCGCCATACTCGCCAATCAGCTCCTGCTGTGTCTAATCACAGTTTGAGCGGCCCTGAACCTGGAAGTGCAGGATCACGTATTAGGTACATGATTCTGCGCAGGAGAGCCGCCTTGCTGCCATATATCTACAGTATACGGTCAGCAAGCGGATATTATATGTAACTAAAGACCACGCTTTATTCTTTTTTTTTTTTCCACTAACATTTTATTGAGAATAAAGAAAAGAATACAGTAACAAAGAATAAATGGGCAAACAATCAGGCGTTCAGCTAAAGCCGTCAAACGGCCGGCCAAAGCATGAGCACAGATGATACAACAGTAGCCATGTAACGCATATGTTAGAAAATGACAAACAACAACAATGAACAGTCAAATGATGGGGTCACGGAGGCAACCAGTATGTGCTAATAGGCTATCGCTGTCTAGATTTCGTGTTAACAATAAATGTGTGGACCATCATCTGGAATGGATGACCACCTATTCGGTGTTCCGAATGGTGAGACACCTTATTAAGGTCCGGGAAGCCCCCAGATAAGGGAATAGGACCCCAGAGGATTCACGCCAGCAGGAAGGGAGAAAGAAAATAGATAAGAGAGAGAGAAAGGCTTTATTATTTTTTTATTTGGATAGGGTGGAGAGGGATTAGAACATCTGTCAGTTTTTTTTTTTTATATCCCTTCTATTGTCCTGTCCTGTTTACCATTATCATCGAAGATGAACGTAAAAGAAAATCCCAAATTTTGTGATGACGCCAGTACAGTAGAGGGTAGATCTTCCAATGGGCATATCAGTTCTGGTGACACCCCCTGAATCCCTCACTTTGGAGAGATTTGTTCTCACTTTTTGTTTTGACTATGGGACAGGAAGTGAGGGCAAATCTCCCCCATGAGACACAGATGGCAAACAAAACCTGATAGGGGTTATATTCCCCCTTTATTCTATCCAATATGAAAAAAAGTTTTTCCTTTAGTTACACTTTAATACATATACATTGTTTTTGTCATTTAAATAGTTGTGTTTCTGTACATTTCCACCTGCTGTAGATTAGATGTTGGAAGTGGAACACATAGGAACCATTAGGAAACCGTTTGAGAGAATTTGAATGTTTGAGCCATCAGGTCATTTAAATATTTGGTATACATTGCATGGTCTCTGGCAACCAGAACCATGGTGGTTGTTTCATGTCATTAGAGAATAGAAGTTAAGATACATGTAATCTACAGCTTTCATTAAAATAACACCTGGTGATCTTACCATGAGTGCCGGTTCACACTGGTGCCATGCGGGAATCCTGCGAATCCTCTGTGGGTTCCCGCATCGCACCTGACTTGCAGGCAGTTCACACTGCCATATGCAAACTGCTGGGAGTGTCAATATAAAGTTAACGACACCCCCAGATTATTTTGCATATCGCAGTGTGAACTGTCAGTCACACCTATGCGATCCGATTCTGGTGCGGACCTAAAAAAGGGTCCTATGCGACTTTGGTCCGAATTCAATCCAAATTCAGCCATGCAATCTATATGGATGAATTTGCATCGGACACACATCTCATGTTATTTGCACAGCAGTGCGGTGTGAATTACATGCAAAGTCTCACATATGTGTGAACCAGCACTGAAGGTCCTTGTTTATGTTCTTCCAGCTAAAGAGGACATCGCTTTGTTCCTGTATCCCAACTGTGCTTGTTCCTTGTCACCGTGTCACACACCCTTCCAACAGGGTGTTCTATTAGGAATACCGCTACCTATCAGATTCTGCAACTGGAAGTGACGTACGGACTAGAACGTAGTGCGCATGCGCCATGTGTTCCAACATGGCCGCTATGCATTCCAATAGGTTTGCTAATGTGACAGAACACGAAGCAGAAGCAGCCATCTTCTTACACCCACGCAAGTCCTGAATTTTACATTTGATTTAGCAGTAAACTCACCTTATATACTGAATCACAGTATTACATTTGTATTATTATTGTATTCTACTAAGTATAGCGAGAAACCTGCAGGTAGAAGGTGGCGACAGCCATCTTGGTACACCCTGAACTGCTCAGCGACAAACTGATTATATAGTGAAATAGACTATTTCACTCGGTCGCAGTGAAATTGTCTAGTTCAGTATATAAGGTGAGTTTACAGCTAAAATAAATGTAAAATTCAAGACTTGAGTGGGTGTAAGAAGATGTCCGCTGCTGCCTTCATGTTCTGCCACATTGGGAAAGCTATTGGAACGCATAGCGGCCATGTTGGAACACATGGTGCATGCACAGTAAGTAGTTCTAGTCCGAACGTCACTTCTGGTTCACCATCACCAGTAATTCAAGGATTTATTAAAACCCACCTATACCTTTGGGGTCCTTTCACATGGGCGTTCCGGCCCTGCAGACTCCGCTTATCTCAGCGGGGCTTGATTCGCCGATCCCCACTGTGCAGGTTCGTCCCTACTCACTGTGCTGAGACGGACCTGTCAGAGCCCGCTCTCCTCTTTGGGGAGATCGAATAAAAATGGACTGCCTGTATGTTTTCAACTGATCCGCCAGACGGATAGAAAATAGGGTGACCATCCGTCTGAATTTCACGGATAGGATCGGATCGGATAGAAGCAGGTGTCAGCGGACATATCACCACTGACATCCTTTGCCCCATAGGGGTGAATGGAGCATCCGATCATATCTGTCTGAAAAGCTGACAGGCAGACCTGATCGGAAAGCCCGTGTGAAAGGGGCCTTAAGTCTAGTACACAGGGGCTGAATGCCAAGTGACATTGTGTGTATGGCAGCCGGTCCAACTGTCGGACGAGTATGCTGGAAAACCAGTAGGCAACTGGCTCCCGATCAGCGATCTCAGCCAATGGCTGAGAGAGCTGACCCGAGTGTTCTGAGCAGGGAGGCCGTCCCCCTGCTAGAACACAATAGAGCAGCAGGGGAGATCACTGTACTAACATTGGATTGTTAGTACAGCAGCCCAGGCTATAGCTGTTAGTTTTTTTTGGGTTGAACAGAAAAAAAACGAGTGGCCTGTGCTAGGCTGAACCCTGAACCACTCTTTCTCCCTGAAGCACTCCTCCCACTCCCTTTAAACAAAAAAAAAAAAAAAATCCCATTGTACATGTATACCTTTCTTACTACAGCCTTCTGACAACCCTGATAACTTCATGGGTCCTTCTCCTTGGCCGTGGCAGTGGGCAGTCCCACGTATGTGAATCTCAGGCTGTCCAGGAATATTGTGAGCCCAGGCCAGCCCAAAAATGCACCTCCATGTCCATGAGGTACTGCAGCAGACAGTTTGGGATTGAAGGTAAGTATTGCAGCCATAGCTGCTTTTATACTTGCCTAAGCCTCACTTTAACAAACAAAAAAAACTTTTTTTGAAAGTGGAGTTGGTCTAAGGCTAAGCTCTACTTGCAAGTTTGTGAAAACGTTTTAAAGATTGTGCAAAGTGCAATGCAGATGCGAAAAGAGCAAATAATCTGAATTAATCTTTGACTGCTCTTTCTACAATAAGTAGTAAAATGGATTGGTTACTATGGGTTATATTTAATCCCTGTTTTCTCTCTGTTCACATAATCATTTGATTTACGCAATCTATAAACTTTATACTGTGACATTTTCATGTTTCGTCACATAGGTTGCGGTCAGCCAGCCATCCATCCAGTCCTCACTGGATATTCCAGAATTGTGAATGGTGAGGAGGCGATTCCAGGATCCTGGCCATGGCAAGTCTCTCTTCAGGTAAGATTGCTCTCCATTGTAATTTGTACCATTGCCATTTCAAGATACATAACAGCCAAGGCAGAAGGTAAAACAGGGTGCACACATTTATAATTCACATTTGCTTTTAAAGTACAGAAAGAACGAGTGTCAAGATTCTCAAGAGAATAATGCAAACATCGGGTTCTCACTTCCAATTTATACTGTGTAACTTGAATTTAGAAAAATGTTAATAGCTGTGTTTCAGGTCCTCTACAAACATATAAACTGGGTGTTAATTGCCGAATGCCAATTATTTTAGGTTTTTTTTCCTTTTATTGCAGTTACTGTGTTTGTGTTTTGTTTTTTTTTGTTTTGTTTTTTTTTTGCGCTATAAACAAAACAAAAAAAATTGAAAAATAAAAAAACAATATTTTTACTTCCTGCTATACAATATGTCCAATAAAATTATTTTAAAAACTCTAATGTCTTCATAAATTTAAGCCAATATCTATTCTGCTACATATTTTTGGTAAAAAAAAAAATCCCAATAATCGTATATTGATTGATTTGTGCAAATGTTATAGCATCTACGAACTATGGTACATATACTGGATTTTTTTTTATACTAATAATGGCAGCAATTAGTGACTTATAGTGGGACTGCGATAATGCGGTGGACAATCTGACACTGACACTTTTAGGGAACCAGTGACACTAGTGCTAAACATATGGACTGTACTAATGACACTGGCCGGGAAGGGATTTAACATCTAGGGCAATTTAAAGGGTTAAATGTGTGCCTAACCAGTGTTTTTGTGTACTGTGTGTGCTGCTCCCACTAAAGGTAGTGATGGATTTTGTTTCCCTGCTATGCAGGGAAACAAAATCTATCACATCCCCCTGTCAAGACGGAGTTCTGCATTTACATAGATAGAGCTCCATCCTGTCTCTCCTCGATGATCAGCAGGTGTCGGCAGACATCCATTGACTGGCACCCACTGATCTCCTTCTGCTGTGACTAATCACAGCAGAAGCAGCTGCAGCCCCCTACTAGGGAGTACATAAATACATAAGTATATATACAAGATTCTGCACAGAACGGCCACCCTGTAGCAGTACATTTGCTATGGGGTGGTCAAAAAGTGGTTAAAGCACATCACTGGTAAAATTTTAAAATCATATATTTTTTTCCACATTGTATTTTGATTATTCCTAGCCTATTCCTATATATATGAATGATCTTGAAGTTTGTAAACTTACTTTGTAAGATCCCCACACATTAATTTCCTTGAATTCCATGCCACATAGTCACTATGCCCTATAGTGTCACACATTTCACAGAGTCTGCCTTCCTAACTACAGAGATGCTCATAGGGGGAGTCAGTACAGGAATCATGGCTTTTCGGCAGCAAGGTACTATGGGAGTCCTTAGAATCTGAAAGTAAAGCATGCAAGCTGCAAAGCATGCAGGGAATCCAGGAAGTTGTATAGAGAGATGGCCAGCAAAGGCAGCACTCACAACCTGAAAGTTGATCTTTCCTGTAAGCTTATACCAGACATCCCAAGTCTCCTGCGACTTGTGGGAGTCTCCCGCCTTTGGCCGGTGGCTCACGGACACCCGCAAGTGCCCTGCGATCTCTCATCTGCTGTGGGAGACTTAGGATGTCTGCAGTCAGTGACAGCGCCGCTGTTTCCTGTATAGTTCTGGCTCTGTCACAGGCGGAGTGATATGACATGTACTCCGCCTGTGACAGGAGCCATACAGGAAGCAGCGGTTCTGCTCTCTACTGCAGCCGCTGCTTCCTTAAGCAGTACCCCCATAACCAGCATTACCCGCAGGCAGTGCCAGCAGTACCAACCAGCATTACCCATCAGCATTACCAGCCAGCAGTACCCGCAAGCAGTAACTGCCAGCATTACCCCCCAGCAGTAACCCCCAGCAGTAACCGCCAGCGGTACCCACCAGCGGTACCCACCAGAAGTACCCACCAGAAGTACCCACCAGAAGTACCCGCCAGCAGTCTGCAAAATAAGTAGAGAAGATATGTGCATTAGCGTATGTAAATTGTTGCAATATGTTTTTTAATAACTAGTTTTGTTTTGTCATAATATGTCATATCCTTGTTCATACATGTATGAATAAGGACATGACATTTTCTGGCTGCCTAAGTCGTATGTGCTAGGGGGGCAACTAGCCCCCAGCACATAACTGTAAATATCCCAGCATGTGCAGCGTTTCTGACTCCTACCACCATGACCACTTCAAATCTCTGAAGTGGTCATGGTGGTTAGAGTGTTGCTTTATTATCTCTCAGAAGAAGTAAACCTCTGTATACTGATTCCATTTCATTTGATCATCCTCTAGTTGTCTTAAATTAGTGTTGGGGGGCGCGGCAGCACGGAAAGGGCGTGGTGGCGCAGAGGGGGCGGTGGCGGCGCGGAGTGCCACCTCCCTGAAATGAGTTTGCCACCTCCCTGAAATTAGTTTTTGCAGGTTGGGATGCCTGTTATATTGGATTGTCAATAATGTCTATTGTTTGTATTGCTATTACAATGCTGATATTGTTAAAGGAAAGTGTACAGTATGCTGTGACCATAGAACTCCTTTAAAGATAAGGGTATATCATTTCCTGCCTTCCTGTTATAGGACAGAACTGGTTTTCATTTCTGTGGTGGATCTCTGATCTCCAATGAATGGGTTGTTACTGCTGCACATTGTAATGTGAGGTAGGTATTCCCTAATGCAAACCTGTATGAAGGGAACGTATATTGTATATATCACTACTCCTATTGATGTAGATGCTAGATGCTGAGCGGTCCTAACAACCAACCACTGCTGGCCTGTCAGTAATGCAGGAGCTGGGACCGCCGAAGCGGGAGTGCGCTGCATCTATTGAAAAGGTAGCATTAGTTGGAACTGTGGCACCTATTAAAATAAGCTGTGGACTTAATATTTTCTCGGGGGGGCAATTGTCCAGTTGCCCCCCCCTGATTCCGCCCCTGTCCTATTATTGGACTTTTCTGCTGCCCTTCGACAACGTTTACCACATGCTCCTCCTAAAAAACCTTCACTCCCCTGGCTTCCAAGACTCTGCTCTTTCCTGGTTCTTCTCCTACTGTACCTAAGTGTTCCTTCAGTGTCATCTACTACCAGTGGCAGGACGTCACCTAGAACCCAGGGCCCCCCCCCCCTTCATCTTTCCACGATCATTACATGTCAGCAAAAATCCCCCCCCCCCCCCAGAAAAAAAAACAGGCTCGCCCACTAAGCATAAATTATACCTCTTCCCAGTGCAAATCTTCCCCACCTGCTGAAATCCCCCCTCCCTGCACAAATCTTAAAACTGAAGAGAAAAAGGGGGTTAAAGAAGGTGTGTGTGTGTGTGTGTGTGGAAATCTTTGCCCCCATCCCCCAAATCCCCCCTGCACAAATGCCAGCAAAAAAATCACTCCCCCTAGTACAAATCCTCTACCCCTCAAATTTCCCCTCCCAGTACCCATACACTCCCGCCCACCCCAAATCTCTTATTCCAACACAAACCCCCCCAATCCTAGCACAAGTCCTTCCTCCCCCAAATTTCCTCTCCTAGCACAAATACCCACCCAATCATTCCTAATACCACAAATCCCCACCCCCCTCTAATCATTCCTACTACCACAAATCCCCACCAGAAAAAGAAAACAATACCCCTCCTAGCACAATTCCCCCCCCCTCTACCCTATCACCTCTTCTAGCACAACCCCTCCCCCCCTCCTAGCACAAATCATCTTCCTCCACCCCCCTCCCAACACAAATCCTCCCATATCACTACTCCTAGCACACCACACAAAATTCCCCTCCTTAAACAATTCTTACCCCCTTCTGCCACCCAATTTCCCCCTCCCAACACAAATACCCCCCCTCCACCATTATCCTTGCAGCGCCTTCCCACCTCACATGATACCACAATGCCCAGGGCAGCCGCCCCTCCTGCCCAACCCTTGTCCTGGCCCTGTCTACTGCTCTACTTCCTCCTTTCCTCTTGATCTTTCTGTAGGGGGTCCTGCAAGGCTCTGTCCTCAGACCCCTTCTACACGTTTTCCCTTAGTCAGTAAATAACTTTGTATGAATCAAAACAACAACAACAATTGTGCAGGTGACATAACAGAACCTATAGAGAATTGTTAGTCCATAACAAGTCCAAACTGATTCATGAAACAAGTTCAGTGTGAAGGTCAATAAAAGATTCAATGAAATCCATTTGATGTGGATACTAAACACTCCAGGCAGCCTGTTTCTAGAGCTAGAAGCTGACTTTAGGACAAAAGCACAGACAAACAGAACGACAAAAAAAAAAAAAACAAGAGCCATTTATGTGTTTTTAACTGCATCCTACACTCAGATGGCTCTTGTTTTTGTCGTTCTAATAACCTTGAATGGCTTCTGATACTGTGCCTATGCTGATGACACCTAAATCTATCTCTATCTGTCAGCTCGCCGCTTCAGTCTTGCACATGACTAAGTTACTAATTGATATATCAGTATGGATGCCAAACCACTTCCAAAATTTATTCTTTCAAAAACCCAGAAAAATGCCTAAAAAATTTCCCCCGCCCTCTCCCCACACTGTTCCATTGGGATTAATAGCACAACTATCCTTCCCTCCCCTCATACCAGGGTGCTAAATGTAATCCTGAACTCTGGCTTCTCCTTTTAACCCCACATCCAGTCCCTGTCCAAAACTTGCTGCCTTCACCTCTGTAACATTTCCAAAATACAACCTTCTTAACCAATGACACCACCAAGCTACTAATTCACTTACTTGTAATCTCTTACCTTGACTCCTGCAACCTCCTCCTCGATGGTCCACCTCTACACAGGCTATCACCCTTCAGTCTTTTTTGAATGCTGCTGCCAGACTTATCTAGTCTACCAACCACTAAGTGTCTGTCACTCCTCTCTGCCAATCCCTCCACTGGCTTCTGATCGCCCAACAAATTAAATTCAAAATATTAACAATTTACAAAGCCATCTACAACTCTGCCCCAGCTAAATTAACAACCCTTTTCTCAAAATATTAATGAAACGGTCTTTCTCATTCTCCCAAGACCTCCTGCTCTTTACCTCCTTTATCACCTCCTCCTATTCTCACTTCCAGGACTTTCAGAGCCTATCTATTCCACTGGAACTCCCTACTCCAACCTGTATGGCTATATCCTACTGTCTGCCTTTAGGTGTTCCCTGAAAACGTATCTCTTCAGGGAAGCCTATCCCGCTTCTCGCTAAAAACTGAATATGACTTTTTCAAACAACTTATGCCCACACAGTAAATTTAATTCATACCTTATGCCCTTCCTTTTAGATTGTGAGCTCTCAAGAACAAGGCCCTCCTAACCCCTTTATTTTTCATCATATTGTGACTGTACAGTTTCCTTTGTTGATGCTACAGTATATACATCCTGTATAATAATATTAGTATTGTATTTTAAGAGTCCATTCACATTGCCGCGACTTGTGAGGCGACTTGTGTGCCCTCAAGTCACCCCAAGTCGCTTAACATAACAAAAGCAATGTTAATCAATGAGTGCCGTCTTAACTGGCACTACTGAAGTCGCTCCAACTTCTGAAAAGGGTCCTGTACTACTTTGAGGCGACTTGTATCCGACTTGTCCCATAGACTTCAATGGGAGTCGCCTCCTTATCTTATTTGAAGCGACTTGTGATCCAACTTGTGATCCGACTTGTGATCCGACTTTCCATTAAAATGGTCCAGAACCAGAAAAAAAGATAATTTTTCTTATAATTTTTAGTAGCACAGGCATAGGGCTCCTTTCCACCTGGGCGTTTTTGTTGCAGGCATTTATCTGGCATTTTTGGAGGCAGGCATGACTTTTTTTGGATTTTGTGTCTGGGGGGTCTAAAAAGTGTACCTGTGAAGTTTCAGCTCTGTAGCATGTCCAGAACCAGAAAAAAAAGATAATTTTTCTTAGAATTTTTTAGTAGCACAGGGATAGGGCTCCACTCCACCAGGGCGTTTTTGTTGCAGGCATTTATCGGGCATTTTTTGGGCATCTTTGGAGGCAGGCCTGCAGAGAAGCCAACTGCAAGGTTTAATGTTTTACTTTGAAGACGTGTTAAGCCAAAGTGATCTTTGATGAGATTTACATGATCCACTCCTTCCTTCACCAAATCTTCCAATTGGTAATGGGGGAACACATTGGCTTATGAAAGTATTTTAGTTCTGCAGCTCAGCTCATTCTTTGCACTCTGTAATAAATACATGAAAATGACCCCAATACACAAACCGTATTCCAATAACGTATTCTGTTTTACAGAACTACACACAAGGTTGTTGTGGGTGAATTCGATCAACGTTCATCTGCTGAGAATGTTCAGGTTAAATCTATTGCCAAGGTACATTCCAAGTTTTGCTTCATTCTGTTAGTAGCCATTTATTTTTTTTGCTTGCAGCCTTTGCTGTTGTACTGACATATAAAATGTATGTTGCTTTGAACCTTTAAAAATGTTGGTAGTAGAATTCCAACATAAAACATAGTTCTTTATAAAATGTGCATGACTCTAAAATATGGCAAGTAATCTTTATGTTAATTTCTTCATTTTCATGGGCATTTACCAACCTATTGTAGCTTTCCAGAATCGGGCCATTACCCTGATATGAACCTAAGCTGTTTTTGAAGGTTTACTGTATTTTACTTCGATACATTTGTGAAATACTATATGTATTTTAGTAATGTCTTACAAATTTTACTCTAGGTTTTCAAGAACCCAAAATACAGTCCATTTACAATCGTGAATGACATCACTCTAATCAAGCTGGAGTCTCCGGTCACTGCTCAACCACAAGTATCTCCTGTCTGTGTAGCAGAGGCAACTGATAACTTTGAAGGTGGTATGAGGTGTGTCACCACTGGATGGGGACTGACTGATTCCTCTGGTATGAAAACACTTTCGTTATTCAAACCAAAGAGTAAATAGATGTGTACCCTACTTTAAGGATAGCTCTTCATTAAAAACATAGAGGCTGCCATTGCTGACCCCTCCCTCTCAAGCTAGCAGTTGTTTGACTGTCATTGTGACCTCTATACTTTGTGTCACTGACTTGAAACAAATGTACTGTATAAGAATGTCTGCATTTTTTCATTTTTCTTGATCTCCCGTATATACTTCTTCCAGGTCAGGGGCATCAAACGTATTAAAGCTAGCAGATCAGCATGACAGCCATGCAACTAGTAATTTTGGAAGTGGATCAATAGTGGCAGCCCTCTTTTTTTTATCAGGACAGATATATTTTTTTTTACCTTTTTTCACGGTTCACCCTTGCCCTTCATGGCTTTCGGACTATCCATGGCCTTCAAGCCATTCATGCATCAGCCATTTTGGATCTTGGATCCTCTCCAGCGGTGGGCAGTCCTCAATAATATAAAGAGCAGGGCCAACATCCTTGTATGTGAGTGCAGGGTGCTGTGGTGATGCCCCCCCCCCCCCAACATACAGAATGTCTTACATTTTCTTGGTTGAATGAGTTTGGATGTTCCTCAACCCAAAAGACTGAGGACAGCTCTGTCTTTAAAAACCAAACTCTAACATTTTGCATAAATTAAAAGTGGATTTCCGGCTTATTTTGCAACTTTAGTGATTCCTGGAGTGCTCACTATGCTGATGGCATTTTCAATTATTTTCGGCGGTCCCTTACCTTATTTTCAGGGCATTTTTGATTGTACTTCCTCCTTCTCCCCCCTCTGTGGCCGCGGCCACCGATATCACTTCCACCTTTGCATTGCATCCAGTGGTGTATTTTGGTTTTGTGCTGCCCTAGGCAAGACTAAAATTGGGCGCCCCCCCTATGTAAATTTGCCCCACTCCCTTTTTAATGGATGTGACTCCCTCCACAATTGAAGGACTACAAGTCCCAGCATGAACCCCTGAGATCTCACGAGGGGGGTGAGAGGAGGTGGGTGAGAGAGGGGGAATCAAAGAGTGAGAGAGAGAGGGGAGATGATAGAGAGAGGGGGGTGAGAGAGAAAGAGAGAGGGGGTGAGAGAGAGGGGGTGGAAGAGAGAGAGGAGGGGTGAGAGAGAGAGAGGGGGTGAGTGAGAGGGGGGGTGAGAGAGGCAGCTCTAGCAACCAGTGGCCAATAGAGTCTCAGGTGGAGGGGGGGGCAGCTTTTTTGCTGCCCCCCTGCAAAGTGCCGCCCTAGGCCTGGGCCTTGTTGGCCTAGGCCAAAATACAGCACTGATTGCATCCTGGGAGCTGTTTGTCATCACTCCCAGGAGGGTGGAATCAGGAAGAACTCCCAGAACACTCCCTGGAATCAGGAAGAAGGACAAAGCAGATTACACTGCGGCTTCAGATGCCCATATCCAAGATGGCCGAGCCCAGACAGCATTTTTAAAAGTACAATTTTGACTAAAATCCAATACCGTACACCTCCGCATTATTAATGGTCACTATAAAGTCTCCCTATCAATTAAAAAAAAATGGTTGCAGATAAAGTATATGCCCATATAAACTGATAGTAGTTGCAATTCTGTACACTTTTGCCTGCCTGTGAAATCTAACTACCCTGCATAGGTGACTTTGTTATCTTAGATACAACTAGCCTGATGCATTGAAGCTAAAGAACAGAAATAAGCACACAATTGGAGTTGTTGCCAATGGCAACTTGTCAGCTTTCTTCTTTCATTTTATTAAAAAGTTCAAAGAACTATTCTGATTGACTGTTATGAGCAACATAAAATCAACATAAAAGTTGTGGTTGTTAAAATTTCTGCCCAGGACCAGTCTTTGCTTATAAAGTGAAGAAGGTTAAGCATGATTGTTTGTGTAAAATCTTATGAGGTTTAAGGGACCTCTGTGCATGTCTTTATAGAGGAAATTTTTAGAATATAAAATGATTGTAAATGGGTTTATTGCTGCTTCCTCCCTACAGCAAGCCAAACCCCAGCCAGGCTGCAGCAGGTAGCTCTCCCACTTCTCACTAATACCGAATGCAAGAAATACTGGGGCAACAAAATCCATGATGTGATGATCTGTGCCGGAGCTGATGGTGCCTCCTCTTGCATGGTAAGCTTACTTATCAAATACTGTAATTCCCTAGCATTTAACATGTCTTGGATGCTCTAAAAGTGAGACCCCCTGCCTACCTGGGGGCTTTAATTGTGCTTCTCCATGTTTGTTTACCATCAAAAATTTTAATTTGGTTTGGGTAAAGTGGGACAGGGTAGACTGTCCGACAGTGCTTACTTTTATCTATGGCCCTGGTGAGATTTTGCCCTTCTTCCAGACCTGGTGACGATGTGTCATATTCTGTTTATGTGGGAGATTATTTATACTTCTCTTTCTGTTCAGGTGACAATGCAGTGGGTAGGGCTGGGAATAGGGAGGGAGGGTCAGCTGCCCTGGGCGCAGTGCCTTTATGTGTTGGGGGGCCCTGGGCAGCAGCCCAGTTTTGCATTCAACCAACCTGAGAGCTAGCCTTTACCTTTTCCATTCTTTACTGACCTGCCCTACTCGCTGGGGGTTGACCTACCTGACAAGGGAAGCCCAAGTAAAGGAGTAGTGACATCTTTGATGGTTAGGTCCATTATCTGCACCAGTAGCGTACTGTTTGGCATCTTCTCCATGGGCACTGGATGTGGGACATAAGGTAATGGGAAATCTCTCCAAATAAGCCTCAAAGAGTAGTAAAAATGCAGCAAAAGCTATAACCCTTACCCACTATATCCAAAGCTGAAAGAAACAGACTGTGAGATTTACACTTTCCCTATCACCCCTATTATCATTTTTTGTTTTCTGTTTGACAATATTGTTCATTGGACTCCTTAAATTTAAGGGTGACTCCGGAGGACCTCTTGTGTGCCAGAAGGACGGAAGCTGGACACTGGTTGGCATTGTGTCCTGGGGAAGCTCCACTTGTTCCCCATCATCTCCTGGAGTATATGCACGAGTCACTGAACTCAGGGACTTTATTGACCAGACCATTGCTGCCAACTAAAGATACTGCTGTATTTCTGTAATTTTTTCATTAAAGATTAATGAAGTTGTGAAACAAACTTTGTCATTTTAGATTTCTTGCAATTCATTTTGGTTTCCACTCTAAGCAAAAAACTTTAGTCCTCTTGCTTCCACTTTTAAACTGGTGTACACAAAATAGTAAATAAAGATATATATATATATATATATATATTACATTGCAGAGTGGAGCAGTCCAGAGTACCCCACTGTAAAGCATGCAGAATAATGTAGTCTGTAGTGTATACACTGTATACAGAGGGAAGTAGTTCATAATATATATCATTCATCGCAACATACAGTACACAGGGTGTCAGCCTGGAGTACATCATGGTGTATAGAATATATTGATCCAGAGAAGGTTTTCTCAGCCTTTTTAACCACTTGCCGTCTGCTCACTAGAGCTCTACTGCGGCAAAGTGGTTCGTTATCGTCTGGCGACGTAGACCTACGTCGCCAGACACTCCCCTTTCTCAGCGGCACGCGCACGCCGCCGGAGGCTCGCTCCCGCTGTATTCAGTCACAGCAGGAGTCGGGCCAGGGGAGGAGCAGTGGCGATCGCCGCTGCTCTTCCCCGATCGTCGGGGATCTAGTGTGGAGATCCGCCTGCTTGTGTAAACACAAGCGGGCGGATCTCCTAAGTGACAGGCAGGGTCAGATTGCAGGGTTCAGCATAGCTGAACATGCGATCTGTCCCTGTGTCACTCAGTCACCTCCCCCCACACACGTTAGTAAGCACCAGGCATACATTAACCCCTCCCTCTCCAATAAAATTAACCCCTTCCCTGCCAGTGTCATTTTTACAGTAACAGTGCATATATATATAGCACTGATTACTGCAGTAATGTCACTGGTACCCCCAAATGTGTCAAAAATGTCAGTCAAGGGTCCGATCTGTCCGCCGCAATGTCGCAGTCCCGCAAAAAAAAAAAAATATCGCAGATCGCCGTCATTACTCGTTAAAAAAAAAACACCAAAAATTACAGAAATCTTTCCCTTAGTTAGTAAACGCAATAACTTTTGCGCAAACCAATCAAAATACGCTTATTGTGATATTTTTTTTTACCAAACATAGGTAGCAGAAAACAAATTGGCCAAAAATTTAAATAAATTTAGATTTTTACATTTTTTGGGGGGGAATTTCATATAAAAAAAATGTGAAAAATATTTGTTATTTTTTCAAAATTTACGCTATTTTTTTGTTTATAGCGCAAAAAGTAAAAATTGCACAGGTGATCAAATACCACCAAAAGAAAGCTCTGTTTGTGGGAAAAAAAGGACGTACATTTCGTTTGGGTAAGGCGTTGCACGACCGTGCAATTGTCAATTAAAGTCACACAGTGCCGAATCGCAAAAAGTGGCCAAGACGTAAGACAGCAAAATCCTCCGGTGGTAAAGTGGTTAAACATGGAGGAACCCTTGAAATATCTTTCCGGGTTAAGGGAACCCCGGCTAATAATTCTATACTGTATCTACAGCTCACGATACATTGGTATGATCATTGTGGTCATTAGGAAGAATTCCTTACAGATAGCTAAAAAGTTAATTGGGTACAGCAGTTGTTCATTTTTTACAGGACCCCTGGTAACCTTTGGAGGAATGCTGGTTGAGAAAGGTTGGTCTAGAACAGCGTCTCTCAACCTTTTTACCCAAGAGAAGCCCCTAAAATGTTCAGGTCTCAGGGAACCCTTACATAAACCATTTTTTTTTGATTGGAAGATCAATGGGATAAATGTCCTCTAAATTGTAGATCAGTTAGAAGAATGCAACCCTTAATGTGGTCGTCAGTATGCCATCCTTACAGACAGCTCTAAATATATCATTGGTGTCATGCTGATGGCTTTGCCAAGTGTCGTTGACCCTGGAAATATGCAGGTACCATCAAATGGAAAGACAATCAACTACAGCTCAAATAACCCTTAGAAACCTCTTTACATTCCCTCAGCTGCATAAGAGCTGGGGGGAGGGGGAGCACACCGATCTTCCCAGTGAAAGACTTTGCAGGGGGTTGGGGTGTCAGGACCAGTCTGATCAGTGGAAGAGAGCACACCGGGTCCTGAGCATAGCCGAGGAATTACCTATGCTGTGCTTTCATGTCTAGTGTGGTTAGTTTTATTAGGAAAGCAGAGGAACTGACAGGAACACCAGGTTTGTTACACATAGGAAACAATATGAAGAGAAAAGGATACTTTTCATACAAGTACATGGTACAGCAGCCATATAAAATGTTGAGTTTACATACTCTTTAATAATAGCATGCAATGCCAAGCTGCTGTATCCAATGCTTGCAAAATACTTTCCTATATCAAAAGAGGTAAAGACTCCTGAGAGAGATATAATTTTGCCCCTGTACAAATCATTAGTAAGACCATCTGAAATATGCAGTTCAGCTTTGGGCACCAGTTAAAAAAAAACTAATTCAGAGAACTGGAGGACGTGGTAACCAACTTGATAAGAGGCACGGAGGAGCTCAGCTATGAGGAAAGATTCGAGAAAACAAATTATTCTCTCTTGAAGAGTAGATTAAGGGAGGATATGATCACCATGTACTGTATAAATACATAAGTGGTCCATATAGTAAACTTGGAGTAGAGATCTTCACTTTCAGGTTATTACAGAGGAAAAGGGATCACTCATGTCTGGAGGAGAAGAGATTTAACCTTCACAAAGGGAAACGCTTCTTTACAGTAAGAGCTGCGTAAATGTGGAAAAGACTCCCCCAAGAACTAGTTCTGGCCAGCTCAGTAGATTATTTTAATAGAGGTGCATGTATTCCGAAATGCACTAAATATAACTGGATACTAATTTTATGAGGTAATAATGCCAGGGGTAGTTGATCCAGGTAATATCTGATTGCTTACCCGGGGATTGGGATGGATTGTTTTCCCCCCCAGAATAAATTGGATCATGCTTTATTGGAGTTTCTTGCCTTCCCCTGGAACAACTGTGGTTATAGGATAGTTTTTTATGGAGGTTTTCTATTTTGTTTTTTTTTTTTGTTTTTTTTTTGGTTGAACTAGATGGACTAGTGTATTTTATTCAACCTGACTAACTATGTAACCTCAAACATTTCTGGAGATCAGTTTTTTTAGGTATATCGCTATAACTTCACACATCTCCAATAAGTTCCTAAGCTCAAAACAGATTAAAATAAAAATGACAATTTATTAAAATAATAGAAAAGTTAAGAAAGCGTGTGTAAAGCATGGCGCCAACCTAACTAGTTTACACGTGTGCAGCTGCCCCTTTAAGTGGGCAGCCACCTCAAAATCCAAAAGTGAATAAAAAAGTCAGGCGCTAGCACACAACCTCAGTTTCTCAAAACAAATCCAATAAAAACCACACAGACATAATATGTGCTAAACATCAACCCATATAAGTCAATTAATATACAAATAATGAATGTTAAAAGTCCATAAAAAAAATGTGAATAATCCTTTTTTAAACTCTCCAACCACCGTGTCTTCTGATTATAAAATGCTTAGAACTTCTTCAAGTAGTGCTCAAATGCACACTTACCAACCATACAGTACATATTATATACACCTTGGATGTTTGAAGATATCACCCATTTTTGTTCCTCAAATCACAGTTGTGGTAATCCACTTACTGTATATACTGCCATATACAATTGTACCAACCACTGGCCCGCTTCTCTTTTTCTCATTACCAATCACTGGGACCCAGAAGAAAAATGTAATGTTCTGAGATTGCGTGATATTGTTTATTTAACAATATAGAAAATATAAAAGTGATTTTTGCACTTACTTTGTATGGTAACATCAGTACCAACATATACAGCCTAGTTTTGTCCTGCAGGCTGCTCGGTCCGAGCAGGCCTGCATTCCAAAAACCAAAAGTGCTAAATCGGAACACGACAGTGACATCAATGATAGAGGACGCGCAGCCTCAATGCATTTCACATACCAGCCTACCAGGTA
Source organism: Pelophylax lessonae (assembly GCF_965119305.1). Classification (NCBI taxonomy): domain Eukaryota; kingdom Metazoa; phylum Chordata; class Amphibia; order Anura; family Ranidae; genus Pelophylax; species Pelophylax lessonae. The sequence continues at coordinate 175,534,990 of NC_138777.1, read as the reverse complement.
AAAAGGTATTATTGCACCAAGATAAATTACACCCACAGTTCATAAATTTATACTACTTAAAACACATAAAACCAAATACTTCTAAAACCAAACCAACTCCAAAATATTATATTCACTTTTAATAAAATACATGATAAAACTACATAAGAAAATACCCCACAAAGAATAAAATTAAAATAAAAAACTAACCCCGGTGGACATTATTTTCACTCAAACTATATTTTAATTAAAATCATAAATCACAAATAAAACAGTCAAGATCAAAATCAATGTTCAAACCTTTCAGTAGCATGGTCTTCATTTCAAGTATCCATCTACCTTTCTTTTGACTCAGGACAGCATACCGTTGGGATCTTTGGTATGTGCCAATGCAACGTGTTTAGATAAGAAGTTTTTCTGGTATCCTATTGTGATGTTATATATGCTCTCTTCTTTTTGCTAACTTTCTTTTCATGCGGCCAGCGTATTGGAAACCGCACGGACACTGGACAAACACCATGACCTCAGTGTTAAAAGTGATGCAGTCTCTTTTCATAAATTTAATTTCAGTTATTCCTGCTCTAAATATCTTTCTCCTTTTCATATTTCCTTTGAGTTTCACACATTCATGGCAGTGCCTGCAGGTGTAGGACCCTTTTTTCTGAAAGAAACAAATGTTGTATGTATAGGTGGATTAATTACGGTACATTCTTAACAATATGATCACGTTGTCGTTTTTTATGATGATTTATTGACATCTATGACGTGGAAGTTGTTTTCTATGATGTTTTTTTTTTTACATGTGTGGTTTTCTTTATTCACATAGTAGGTCTGTGGATGTGCAGCACTTTTTAATAGACTTATTTAGCTAGGTGTGGGAAACACATATCAGTCTTAGCAGCAGCCAGGGGAGTATAATTTGTTATTATCACTAGTTTTGTTTTTATGATTTCTTAGCATATATAGTTATTTCAACAGTACACTTTTTTTTTTTTTGATATTCCACTACAGGTGATTAAAACCCTGGTTGCGCAGAGAAACAGCCTAATTAAATAAGGTTTAAAAAGGTTGGTGAATGTTCTGATATCTCAACGATAACATGGGCCAGGTGTGCGCATGCACATGGCTATCCAGAGACAGGTCGAGAAGCACCACCTAACGTGGAGTACACATGACCATCAGGGTAAACCTGTAATGTTCTGGTACCTTTGGTACCCTAATTCCACTTTTCCTAAGTGTATGCGCCCCACCATTCTCTTTTGGTAAGGTGCGCATACACCTTTAAGACTGATGCTGTCATCACTGAGCGCCGCTGGAGCGGCTATTTCAACCTCCGGCGGTCTCACTCACATGTTCGTTCAACGCCGCATAATCTGCCTTGAAGCTCTCATGCTTGCAAGCATACCTCGCTATCGGAACCACGCTGCTGATCCCTGTATCCCGTTACCGGATCATCCGCTCTTGCCGAACCTCTCCTCTACTACATTGCTACTAGTGATAAGTACCCCACAGGGGAAACCTCTATAACCTTCATACTAAAGCTTACACTATCTAGCTCTGCATACTAAGGACTATTACTACATCTGCACTAACTAAGATTGCTAGCTCTTGAGCCTAATACCATCTGCTCTTGCACTGGGTTGGTCTATCCTGTATGTTCACCTGCTACTCTATCATCTGCTACCATACATGATTGCTAAACCTATCTGCATCCCATCTGCTACTATCTTACTTTCAAGAACATTCCTTTCAAGTGTCTGTCATCTACCATCTCTACCCAACCTGTCTCTTCAGCCTATCATCACTATATTACTATACATATAAGTCACTCTAGGAACATCTTATTGAGTGTGTGTATTTACTTGCTGAATTGAGACTATCCACACATGATGAGTCGGGATGAGTTGGGATTGGTGTCTTACCTTTTTTTCTACATGACTACTGAAGTGGAATATTTCTGCAGCTGTAAATCCACATTATACATAAAACGCAGGAGCGTTACAAAACCCGCTGCAGGCAGTCAAATGTAGTCAGTATGAGAGGTAGGGTCACAGTGCAATGGAGCAATGAGTGAACATCAAGTTCTGCTACAAATTGGCGAAAACAGCAACGGAGACGCATGAAATGTTGATGCAAGTGTATGGGACGGAAGCCATGAGCAGAAATGTGCTTAGGTAATCACTGGGGGTTGAGCCTCATTCGGGTGAGCTGTCGACAAGCAGAACCCCAAACATGATCGAGTGAGTGCAACAAATGCTGGCACAAGATCAGCAACTGACTCTACAATTGATGGTGGAGGCATTGGAAATTGGCAAGAACATGGAGCACACCATTGTCTGCGAAGAGTTGGGTAAGTGAAAGATCTGTTCCTGATTTGTGCTGCACAAGCTGACAGAAGAACAGAAAGCAAAATGGATGGAGATTTTATTACTATATGTGACCAGGATCCATCCTTTCTGTGAATCATCATCACAGGGGATGAGACCTGGTGCTACCAGTACGATCTGGAATATAAGCGGCAATCGATGGAATGGTATTCACCGTCTTCCCCGCCACCCAAAAATTTCCCACCTGAAGAGCAAAATGAAAGGTGCAAGTTTTGCGGACGTGGCGACAATCCAAGAATGTGTAATCCATTCCTGAAGAGGCCTTTCCAGACAGTTTCCAGAAGCTTTATGAATGTTGCCAAAGGATGTGTGTGTTGTGAAGGATGGTGATTATTTTTTTTGTTCAATAAGTTTTTATTGAAAGGGGATAGTAACAACAAAACAACAAATATTGCAAAGCAGTATGCACACATCCAATAAAATAACACAGAAAATGGTTACATATGTCTAGAGAATTCTTGGCGATGCTTCAAGTCATCCCAGTCAGCCAGTCAGTGTGTATGAAGTAAACCAATAATAACAGATATAAAGACATATCTCCAGGTGGAGATAGGAAAAAGATAGACAAAAAAAAAAGAACAAAGAAAGTGAAAGAAAAGAGATCAATAGGGGTAAGGATGGGGAGGTGGTAAGGTGGAAGATTCCGATTCTTTGCATTAAAGACAAAAAAAAAAAACAGATATGAAGTGAGCATGGTCAATTGGATTGAGACATACGGTTAGCATAAGTGGGGGAAAAAGTGAAGGTGAACCAGCAGGCTGACAGGCTGATATAAGCAACTGACATTAGGTCTCAGTGTTCAGAGATCTTCCATATGGAATATATGGTAAACCACTTGTAGCCAATGTTAAACAGTGGGGATAGTAGTGGATGGCGATTATTTGGAAGGCCAATAAAGGTAATTTGTTTGTATCTTCTGTTTTGTTTGTTTTCTGATACCATTCAACAAACATTTTAGACACACCTCACATATAACTGACCCAAACTGGCAAGAAGTTTGGAAGAAAAGGGGCTTAAAGTGCATGTCCAGCCATACAACTTTTTTCTTGTTTTGGATAGAATGGAGGAGGATTACAACCCCATTGTTAGAGAAATTTACGCTCACTTCTGTCCTGCTGACAACATCAGACAGGAATTGAAAGAAAAAGCCACAAGGACAGAGACTCTACCAAAAAAAGAAACTTTTTTTCTGCCTATGCTGCTGTTGGAGTGTTCCCCTCACTTAGGGGGTAAAGCAGCCCATAGGTTTTCTTTATTTCCACCGCAGTATTGTGTGTGTGTGGGGGGGGGCTTCCCAGCTGGCAGAAAACAATAATTACTGCTATCGGCTAAAGCCTCTGGCAGTAATCCCATGGAAAAAATCAGACAGGCTGATTGTACCCTAGTCAATCGAATGGATCAACTTGGGTACAATCAGCCTGCCCGTACATGAATCCAATCTCGGCAAGTCCCTGCTGAACTGGCCGAATTTTGATCCGTGTATGGCCGGTTTAAATCTTTCTAACAGAGCCTCAGATAGCAGTGAAATCTTTGATCTGTGTTTTTGGAAAAAGTTCTTTACTGGAAGAACTTTGAAAACATGAAATAGTATTTTTACAGGAATTGATTCTAGCAGGCTCAGTAGATTGTTAAAAAAAAGAAAAAGACAGGTGAGTGTGTTTTTAGAGCACAAAATATTAATGGCTACTTACAATTTATTATGTAGCTAGGTTTGCTCGAAAACAAGGGCCCCTTAAAAGGAAATACAATTTTTAGGAAATGTCAGACTGCTTTGCCTATAACATTCCTTGCTTAGCCTTCATTATTTTCTCTCTCTAATAAACCACCAAATGACAGTAATTGAAAAACAGTACCTCCTCTGATTCATTCTATTAGTAGGATACAGCTTGAAAAACACATCCAGAGTACACATGCTCTCCCTCAATTACCTTTGTTCCTTTGGATAGACGTCATAAATGTTTTTTCCCCCATATCTTCCAGGTATTCAAGGACCTCTCCAGACTAATCCCATTTTAGGAGTAAAAAAGCTCTTTAAACTGTTTGAAATAATGAAACGAAGATCGATGCATTAGGATGTAGTTATTATTGTAATGTATTTAAAGTGTTTAGTATTTTAAGTGGCTGTATAGTATTTTATATACGGTATTTTTTATTATTATTTTTAGGACTAATAAATTTAGGCGTTTTCATCTTTTATTCAGTTAAATATGAAATATAGCATATGTAGCACTACTCCCCCGTGTCATGATTCACATGCTTTGTGTTATGCCTTTAAATGTTTTATGTATTCTTCTGCCCCTGGTTTCTCCCCTTCACTCAGTTTATCCTGTATAGATTAGGGTGACCAGATGTCCCAGGTTTCCGACTGAGGATACTGTCCCTGGCCCGAATCTGTCCCCAGTTTTGTCACGGCTTTGCAGGGCTGATCCTGGGCAGGTGCACCGCGAGCAGGGGCGGGGGGCTGCCCAGGGTCCCGCTGGGCCTATTAAGGGGGGGGGGGTCGAGAGCCACCAGATAACACACAACAGGGATCTTGAGCTTACACAGCAGCCACTGTCAAATGAAGTCCCACCTCCTGGACCCACCTCCTATGATAGGCAGCACACTGGTGACGTCTATCATAGGAGGCAAGACTTCGTATGACAGCGGCTGCGCCGGGTAAGCGCAAGATCCTCGCTCTATGTGATCCAGCGGCTTTCCAATCCCCATGCACTGGTCACCATGTATTGATCTGGCACTGGTGAGGCTGCATTGATAGGGCATTGATGGGGCACTGGTGAGGCTGTATTGATCGGGCACTGATGAGGCTGCATTGATCGGGCACTGGTGAATCTGCATTGATCTGGTACTGGTAAGTCTGCATTGATCTGGCGCTGGTGAGGCTGCATTGATCTGGAGCTGGTGAGGCTGCATTGATCTGGTGCTGGTGAGGCTGCATTGATGGGGCACTGATGAGGCTGCATTGATCGGGCACTAGTGAGGCTGCATTGATCGGGCACTGGTGAGTCTGCATTGATCTGGCGCTGGTGAGGCTGCATTGATCTGGCGCTGGTGAGGCTGCATTGATCTGGCCCTGGACACCGCTGAGGCAGCTGACATCTTCCCTCGGCGTCTCTTCTGGGGCCACCCACATCTGCCACCCACCCGACACCAATCCATCTCTCACCCACTTGCCGTAAGTGACACCTGGGTGATACCGCTCCGTCCGACATACGATAACGATCTCGGAGATCACGTGGTCGCACCGGGCGTGACCACGCAGGTGACCTCCGAGATCATATGCCGGACGGAGCGGTATCACCCGTGTATCACTTACGGCAAGTGGGTGAGAGACGGATCGGTATCGGATGAGTGGGAGATGGAGCAGGTGAGAGACAGAGCAGTTTTGAGTGGATGCCGAATTAAGCGGTATCACCCGGGTATAACTTATGGCAAGTGGGTGAGAGATACAGTCTGCCAGCAGATCTGCTAATGTGGAATTGCTTATATCTTTAAATTGTACATATGTGAGTGGCATATTCAAAAACATTTGTAAACGTAATTATGCTATGGGACATCATTTCTCCCTTACATGAGCATCACCACCTAATGGTTGGAGGAGGAGAAGACTAGTCTCGGACCCTGACATAGGATGTACAAAATATCGGCCCATACCGGCCGATACCGATATGCGATGGCCAAAATATCGGTATCGGCAACGAAAAAACGATATCGGTTGATCCCTAGTGTGAAGCCTCAAGGAGTCAAAGCTGGCTTCCAATGTAAACATGCAAGCTATGAGGACCAGAAGACCAGTAAAGAACTGGCCTGGTTGAGGAGGGCACTGGGCCCCTGGACGGGTAAGTGCCCTTTTATTAAAAGTCAGCAGCAACGGTATTTTTACCTGCTGATTTTTAATTTTTTTTTTGGGGGGGGTTCCAAAAGAATGGGCCTTCCGCTACTGATACCTTGGTCACCAGTCAGAGATCATTTCTATATTGTTTCACCACCCTGCGTCACCAACATCTGCTTTCCATAGACGGAATACTCCCATCACAACTCACAATCCCACATATACAATGACTCAGCCTGGCATTTTGTTTACAAATACAAGCCACTTTCTCTCATTTCCCCTCGCTGATTGGTCTTAATAAGTCTCGGGGTCAACAAAAAGACGATAAACATGCTATTTATGTGAAGCTTGAATGGGGCAGTAATGAAGACAGCTCAGCTGGGTTGTTTTCAGTGGAAATAGCTGATTAAATAGAGATTTATTGCTCCAGCTCATGTACGCAGTCATTTCATGGAAATAATAGAACACTGGCTTAATGCAAAGTGAGCACTACATGAATTACTCTGGAACGTAAAGCACTTCAATTTTATATAAAGTAATACGATGTATTCTTGTATATGCGGATTGTTTACCAACATAATGTAGAATATATTCATTTAAGGTGAGCCTGTTATAGCAGTTTCCTTGTATTGTGTCTTCTTGAGGCTCACTTACACTTGCGGGCGATAAAAACACAGGGTCTCCCCTGCCTTATGCTGTAAAGACAGTACACGGTGTTGTACCCATGTTGTGGCCATGATGTGTTGCTTTGCTTGTCTCCTTTGTGACATTCGGCGGGCAGCACTACTGCCAATCGCAACCTATTTAAGCAAATACGTTCCTTCTGCAACCATGTGCAATGCATGGTGTGGCAATATTTATTGGGTTATAACAGGTGGTAAGGAGGCATCATATCGCCTCTTCACCACCTGTCAAACACCCCTCAAAAGCGATCTGATTAAGGATCACTTTTCAGAGGCACTGCAGTGACAGCTGCAAGGGTAAATGTAGCCTTAGGCAGGCCATACATGTTGCAAATTTCTTTCCTGCAATCACAGGCTGCCGGAAAAAAATTGCATGATTCCCCCATCAACACAGACAGTGTTGATGCAGGAATCCCACCTGCCGAGTATTGGTTTGCTCCACACAGGGGGGCGGGGGTGGGCAGGGGAAGCTGACCCCGCCAGGAGGAGACGGTGATTTTTGTTAGCAGCTATAGGAGCCACTTGCAATAATCGCAAGAGAATCCAGCAGGCTGGTTTTACCCAAGTTGATCACTTGATTTACTTCATACATTCACCCTGCCCATTAATGGATCCTGCTGAACCTGCTGAGATGTGAACTGTGTACGGCCGGCCTTAGGTAGGACTTTAATTCTTAGGCTGCCATGACATTTATGCGTTGTGGCAACACAGGGTAAAGCTGGTAGTACACAAGGCAAATTCTGGCTAGTTCCTGATGAACAATCCAAGATTCCAGCTGTTTATGGCCTTGACGTAAAAAATTGAATGTTTGGCAACAGAGAGGTTATAGAGGAGCTCCAGTTTCCTGTGTAAAAATTAAAAGCCAGCACCGACAAAAAAATTAGCTGCTGACTTTTAATAAACAGTCACGATCCAGCGGTGTGCCTTCCCTGGCAGTTTTCATCGCATGCAGGGCCATCTTACCGATTGGGCACGATGGGCAGTTGCCTGGGGGCCCCACTTGCCTGGGGGGCCCCACCTTCCCAGTGACTCAGCCAAGCATTAGTCCCGATTCCTGTGTGCATCCCGCCACCAAACTTAGCAGGTGGCAAGCACCTGTCAGCCCTGCACTGCTGTGAGGCCACTTGGGTCATGGAGAGGGAGCCCACAACTGCAGGAATACCTGTACTCCTGTCCGTATGTGTGTTCACAGAACTTGAAAGCTGTCATTAGCCTGGCACTGCTGTACCAATAAATATCGCCTTATCGATAATTTGCATTTTTATTCTTGTGGGTGATTGTGTAGGCAGGGCCCCAGTGCACTGCATTGCCCGGGGGCCTATAATGCTCTTAAGATGCCACTGATCCCATGAGCATGCCCCCCTTGTCCTGAACCATGCCAGGTAACATTCCCTCACCATGGGATGATCCCCTGGCAAAGCACATTGTCCCTACGTTGATGAGAACAAGGGCCTCTTCACCACAACCCTGGCCTGGTGACAATAGTTAAAACACGCACACAGTTTTTGACAAGCCCGTTCAAAAAAAATAAACAAATTGACCCACAATGTAAATTAACGATGAATGACACCTGCCGATAAAAAAACAGCCAACACCTCAGATCTTGTTGCTAGCCTTGTGCTAGATTACATTTCTGGGTCCCTGTCACTAAAGTAAACAAAGGGGTGGGGACTCCGTTTCTGTCCACATTTGGTTAACGACATCACCTGGGAGACCACTCCTCCCCCTTCCAAAAGATGAAATATTTTATGCTTTAAACATACCATACAGCACAATCTATTTTAAAAGCTACAGAAGGGTTGTTAAAATGATTATATTTGGAATCAAAATATAGTTGGAGATTATAAAGTAATTGCTTTAAACTTTTACTAAAGGCCTTTTTACAAATACATCTGTCAGCTCCAATTCTAATGACCGTATCCAAAATGTCCAGAAACACTTACATAGTGATATTAATCTAAAATAATGGTGGGCTGTTCCTTTAAACATTTAAATAATGTGGGGGGCCGTGGCCAGGATGTAAGCCAGACGGACGTGCAGGCTGAGAGCTCCAGGACCATCCGTTCTTTACTCCTGCTGAGTTACAGATTCCTCCATCCAGAGCACAGCTACTCATTCCCTAAGCAGCCAGGGACAGATCCAGCCACATATGATATCCTCCAAGGGCCGAGGGAAGCCAGCAAAAGCTCCAAAGCCTGAGAGCACTTCCAGGTGGCAGGGCCCTGGTCCGACCGGCACCATCTTGCCTTCCTTAGACAGCACAGCAGGTTCGCCAGTCTCTGCACGTGGGGAGGTCTCCCGAATCCCCTATGGCTGGAGAGGGTGAGAGACTTCTTCATTCTGCAGCCATAGAAAAGGAGACAATCACAAAGCGGATCCTGGCAGCCATAGAGAGGTGTAAAGCTGCCCTTATGATGCGCATTGAGCAGCTAGCATCTGAATGTACACTGATCAGGCATGATCTGGATAAGTTTAGAGGGAGGCGCATGGAGGCAGAGGATCGCATAGGATCTGTGGAAGATCTTCAGGGCTCTCATTCAACCCAACTTGCTGAACTGCAGTCCAAAGTTACATCCTTCACCCCTGCCCCTTTAATGCTTCGGCCCCTACCCCTGACATATATGCTAAGCTGTTGAGGCCAGGAGGCAATTGACCCTGCATTTTGCAGAGCTAACTCAAACATCCTAGGCATGGAGAGCAGAAACACTTTTTGAGCAGGGCCATAAAAATGACAAGTTGTTGGCCATGCTGGTGGCGAATCAGCGGCTACAAATATCCAATGCATCCGCACCCCCTCTGGGGAGCTTACCTTGGACCCTGAAATCATTTTTGATACTTTTCTAACCTATTAGAGGAATTTATAGGCCCCTATACCTGCTTATAATGTGGCAGATTTGAAGAAGTTACTCTCAGATCTCCCTATCCCTACTCTTTTGGCAAATGAGTTTGAGCTCCTGGATAAGGATCTCACCTTTGAAGAAATTGAGTCAGCTATTACATATTTCCCCCCACATAAGTTTCCTGGTCCTGACGATTTCCCAGCCGAGTGGTATAGAACACATGCGGGGACCTTGGGACATAGACTTCAAGCTTTATATGAATTTTGCATCAAACTCTATGTCCTACCAGACCCCTTGTCAGAAGCTCACGTGATTCTATTGCCAAAATTGGGTAAAGATCTTCTTGATTGTTCATCGTATAGACCTATTGCCCTGCTCAATCAGGATTTAAAAATTCGTACTAAAATTTTAGCTACCAGGCTCTCACAGGCCCTTACTGCTCTAGTGGATATAGCTCAAATGGGGTTCATCCCTTGAAAATCCACTGACACTAACCTTAGGAGGTTATTTACCCATTTGCAGATCACACATGATAATGCAGGGGCCCGGGTGGTGGTTGCATTGGCAATGGAAAAGACCTTTGACTCGGTGGACTGGGGCTATATGGCCTTGGTGTTAGGTTGTATGGGCTTTGGTTCCCGTTTTATGGCCTGGATCTAATTTTATAGGAGTCCTAAAGCACCACTGAGGTAATGGGCTTTCTGCTCCGTTTCCAATAAGGCAGGGAGGACACGTCAGGGGTGCCCACTTTCACTCTTTTTACTTGCTCTTATGATGGCGCCAATAGCTATTGCCCTCAGGAAGTCCACTGCAGTATGAGCTTTGCTGGTGGGGGGAGTCAGGGAATGAGCAGCCTTCTATGGAGATGATCTTCTAGTATTCTTACAGGACACTGTTCCTTCCCTACAGGCAGTTTTTGGAATATTAAACACCTTTTCTACCTATTCAGGACTAAGAGTAAATTGGGAAAAGTCCAGTATTCTGCCTATTGTGGGTGGCACTGTGGCGCTTGATGTTTCTGATATACCCATACCTTGGGTGGCTCAAATTAAATATCTTGGTGTTGTCATCTCAGCCAAAGTACTGGATTTCTTGGCCCTTAATCTCCATCCCTTAATTTCTGCATTTAAAAGATGTTTGGATGCATGGAAACATCTACCCCTGTCATGGTTAGGAAGAATCAACTTACTTAAAACGAAGATTCTTCTCATTATTTTAGATTTCCTCTGAATATCACCAGTGTGGATTCCTAGCTCATACTTCAAAAGGATTAAGGGCTTGTTCAGCTCCTTTCTGTGGTCTTCTTCTCACCCTAGAATAGGACTATGAGTTCTTTAGGAACCTTTAGGTAAGGGGGGCCTAGCATCGCCGGATCTATATAAGTACTTTTTGGCAGATGGTATATGCACGTAGATGGTTAACCAAAGATGATGGAGATGTGGCCACTGTATTAGGAAGCGGCTCTGGTGGGTTCATATGAAGAATTGCTATAGGGCACTGACGGGCTCCATTAAGGTGTGGGATAGGGTCAGGAACATTATGCAACCAGAGGACACCAAGTACTCCCCCTCCATGCCACTTTGATTTAATCACCATTTGCCCCATTTTGCCACAATACCAGATGCCATGGTGTGGGCAGAGAAGGGAATTAAGCAGTTGAAAGATATTGTGGGAGGAGGGCAGCTGCTTACATTTGATGAACTTAAGTCCAAATTCCAACTTGAAAATTGGTATTTTTTTTTTACCTGCAGCGGCGCCATGATTTCCCTTCTCAGTTTGGAAGCACTGCTCTACAGATCCAATCCTATCCAATTATTTACAGCAAGCCCAAAGCCAATTGACAAATGTAGGGAGTGTCGTTGATACCCAAATTTCAAGGCGATGACGGGGACGATAGGTGGGATTGTCCCTGTAAATATTTGGTGTCCTCCAGAGATCGCCTCATCTATATTAATAAAACCCATGTGTCTCTGCGTCCATTCCTGTGTCTGTGGAATTGCGCTACTGCGCATGTGCCCCACGACAGCCGTTGGGATGCAGAGACTTCGGGCGGGCGGCCGGCGCTGGGTGGGCGTGTTACACAGGAGCGAATCCCCGCCCACTTCACTTCCTCCTCAGGATTGGCTGGCGTTCCGATCTGTGGAGACTGCCACCCCCGGAGTGCGGAGACTGCCTTTAGGAGAGCCCAGGGATCGGGCCTGCACGGGGCGCCCAGGATGGCAGACACCCTACAGAGTTCAACCCTCTGCGAAGGAGGCACCGGGAGGACTGAGGAGACGCGGGAAGCAGGGGACTGAACTGAAGAGAAGTGACCGTGAGGTAAGTGCACGGACAGGGGGGGAACGCTGGCACTGGCATCTCTGCATTTATTGGGGGCAATGCTGTGGCACTCTGCAATTGATTGGGGGTAATGCTGTGGGCACTCTGCATTGATTGGGGGCAATGCTTTTGCACTCTGCATTGATTGGGGGCAATGCTGTGGGAACTCTGCAATTAATTGGGGGCAATGCTGGGGTACTCTGCAATTGATTGGGGGCAATGCTGTGGCACTCTGCAATTGATTGGGGGCAATGCTGTGGGCACTCTGCAATTGATTGGGGGCAATGCTGTGGGCACTCTGCAATTGATTGGGGGTAATGCTGTGGGCACTCTGCAATTGATTGGGGCACGCTGGTCACTCTGCATTGACGTCCCCCCCCCCCAATTACACCAGTGAATTAAGGCAGACCTGCCATATATTAGTATTGTACACTTACAGAAAAGTAAAGGAAAAAAAATTGCGCTATATTAACCACTTAAGCCCCGGAAGATTTTACCCCCTTCATGACCAGGGCTTTTTTTGGCGATTCGGCACTGCGTGACTTTAACGGACAATTGCGCGGTCGTGTGACGCTGTATCTAAACGAATTTGACGTCCTTTTTTTCCCACAAACAGAGCTTTCTTTTGGTGGTATTTGATCACCTGTGCGATTTTTACTTTTTGCGCTATAAATAAAAAAAGAGCGTAAATTTTGCAAAAATAACAATATTTTTCACATTTTTTTATATGAAATTCCCCCAAAAAAATGTAAAAGTCAAAATTTTTTAACATTTTTGGCCAATTTGTTTTCTGCTACATATGTTTGGTAAAAAAAAAAAAAATCACAAAAAGCGTATTTTGATTGGTTTGCGCAAAAGTTATTGCGTTTACTAACTAAGGGAAACATTTCTGTCATTTTTGGTGTTTTTTTTTTAACGCGTAATGGCGGCGATCTGCGATTTTTTTTGCGGCAGACAGATCGGACCCTTGAGTGACATTTTTGACACTTTTGGGGTTACCAGTAACATTACTGCAGTAATCAGTGCTATACATATGCACTGTTACTGCAAAATGACACTGGCAGGGAAGGGGTTAACTTTATTGGGGAAGGAGGGGTTAAGTGTGTCCCTAGGGGCGTGCTTTTTACTGTGATTGGACATGGCTACTAGTGTAGGAACAGTGATCAACGGTCCTACATAGTAGAACCGTATGATCACCATTCCTACACAGGGGAGAATGACAGGCGGCTTGTTTACATCAACCGCCTGCCATTCTCCCTTCACGGAGGACGATCGCGAGTGACCGGCGGAAATCGGGTCGGCCTGTCACACGCACTGACTTCCCAGGGAACGAGCCGGGGCGGGCACGCGCCTCCACGGGCGCGCGCTCGCCCGCTGTTGGCTCACAAGGAAGTGACAGGCTAGTGACGTATATATACGTCACTTTGCCTAACCGGGGCTGACCGCCGCCGTATATAGTCGTGCGGCGGTCGGCAACCGGTTAAACATTCCAGAGCAGCAACTTAAATGGGAGATAGACACAAATAAAACAATGTAAACAAGTGAAGTTGCACTGTGCTAAAAATCTGTTTTAAAACAGTTATGTGCAATAATGACTGTAGAAAAACACTTCAAACAAAACTGATATTCAAAGAAGCCAAAATACAGTACAGTCCATTCGCACTAATAATTAAACACCAGTGCAAATACATAAAGGAATAAAGTCCAACACAATATTCAAATTATATATTCCCCGTGACAGTGTGTCCTTCCACCACCAAATGGGATATCCTCCAACAAGACAGGTTGGCCTGCTTACCAGCGATATACTGTAGATCTCAACAGGTCAACAGCGCTTTGGGCTTTACCCAGCCAGGGCCTTGTGTCTCCAGAGGAGTTAGTAGACTGGTAGACTCTCCTATATAGATCTCCAGCCAATAGTCCAACTTCACAACCTCTCAAAAGGTGACACTTCTTATACACAAAACCAATCCACAGGAAGAAATGCCAGACCTCTGAATACACAAATCTCACTCCGCACTTCTCACGCCCCACTGCCGATGCTTTGCCTCTGATACATAACCAAAGACACTGCGTCCCCCAACGTGGGTGAGTATACTAAGGATAATTCACAAAGTTACACTTAAGAATGTATGGAGCACATAATCCATTCACCCGCAACCGGAGTGTACAGGCTGCATTGGAGCCCCAAAACCACCTTCAGTGACAGGAACTCCCCCAGGTAGCAGCCGCCAATATATACACATATCTACATGGTGATCGCACACACACATGAGGCATTACCGCAAGCATCAGAGCGAGAGCAATCATTCTAATGCCAGACCTACTGTGTAACTCTAAACTTGTAACATGTAAAGGCTTTTTAGGCATCATCTATGGATAATTTAATGTATCGTAGTTTGTCACCATTCCACAGGTATCTATTTACGTAGTGTCACGGACACTGGCTTTAGTGACCTTTTCTGCCCACATTCACCTTGTTATTTGTTATTGCTTTATTTCTTTTTCTTTTTTTGTTACATTTTTGAAGCAATGGTTTTCTTTTATTTGCCCTAAAGACTATTCCTGGCTTGTTTGATTCTCAACATGTTCATAGAAAGAGTTGGTCACATGTCCCTCTGTTCCATGTTCTTCAATGTAGGAGACAGACAGTCTGTTACTGGTGGTCTCCTGCTATTGTTTGTGTATTGAGGTGTTGTGTTTTCTGCTAAGCATGTCTGTCCCATTGTTAATTAACTCACCTATTGTTTCTGTCCAGGTGGCCAGTTAATGTGTACAATTTCATCTGCATATGATAAATTTAATCAGGCATCTGACCTGGTGTGGTATATATACAGTGTGAGTTTGTTCAATAAATGTTCCAGATCTTATGCAAACTATTCTCAGCTAGACTTGCATATCATGGCTACCATATCTGATGTCTCGACAGGTGACTGGGTGGGCTAAGGGATCTTGGATCGTGCTGGTACCAGGGAAGGGAAGCTTATCCGGCAGACATACTCATCTTGAGTACGTGGGTCCGTCACACTCAGCATAACATCATCTTTTATATTGTTTGTGTTCACTAAAACTCATTAAAGTGTATTTTTTCCCAAAAAATTCAGTTTGAAAAACAATAGCGCAAATATCAAGCAACACAAAAAAATTGCAATGCTCACCATTTTATTCTCCAGGACCTCTGCTTGAAAAACATGCTTTATGTTTGGGGGTTCCAAGTAATTTTCTAGGAAAAAAATGCAGATGTTTACATCACCCTCCACGGGAATTATTCAAAGATAGACAGTGATCTCGCTGTAATATGGCATCCATGGCAGATCAGTGCTGAGATTCAGTACTTACAAAATGAAAGGCTCATATATTTTTTTCAATTTGTACATTTCAAAGAGTTTTTTTTTTTATTTTTCAAAAGAAGTGCGTATAGCTCGTTATTTGAATAACTCTGCTAAATATGTGAATACATCAATTAAGTTGATGCTGACAACATCCAGGTAGTCAAAAACAAGTTATTAATTGTCTGTAGGATGGACTAGTGAGTGGTCATTCCATAAATACGGCAAATGGGACCAAAAATAGATGACTTATTGGGAGTATTTTTTAAGATAAATCACATTTTGTGAGATTCTAAATGGCCATTTAATGAACACTGTCATTTGTCATTAAGACAGGGAAGAATCCTCCTACTTGTTATTGTGTAAAACGTCAGCACATTATAGCACTCATCTTCCTCTATATAAACCTTATTCCCATGTGACTCCCAACGACAGCTGGATTGATCATCAGAATCTTCAATCTTCTGCATGTAAGTTACACTTCTTCCTAAATATTATAGCATCAGAGGTTATCAGAGGAAAAGGAATGGAGCGGGTTCACAGGTTATATTGTATAGATTATAGATGGGGGAGGGGGGCGGTAATATAGGAAATAATTCATGCTTTTAAAGTATATATTTTTTTGAATGAAATATTTTGGAAATGTAAAATAGGACACTACCATGTATTTTCTGGCAAAAATATTGACCACATTGGAAAGGCTTAGTAATGAATTAAAAAAAAAAAAAAAAAAAAAAACTTCAGAAAATGCATTTTTGAGACTGTATGAGATACAAATATTTTGCATGTTTTTTTTTCCAACTATAATGTGGTCATAGTGCCCTTTCAGAGTAGGTGCACTAGGACTAAACTGGGCACCCTTGCCCAGTACAGTCTCAATCAAAGACAAGGCATGTTCCCAGAACTGTGCTGCCATAGTGCCATTAAAGTGATTGTAAATGATCACCTTGCAAAACAACCCATTCTGTTTAAAATATAAATGAAAGGCAAAACATTTTTGTATAGAAAAACATTATAAATACCTTTTTTTCCCCCTTTTTTTTATAAGTTATCACATTCCCTCTGTTCTCAGCTGCATAAGAGCTGGAGGGAGAAGAAGCAACAGTACACTGAGCTTCCCAGTGAATGGCTGTGCAGCGGGGGCATATCAGGACAAGTCTGATTATTGGTGGAGAGAACACAGAGTTCCCAGCATAGCTAGAGAACTGACCACGGTGTGCTGCCTTGCTTAGTGTGATCCGTTTTTAAAAGGAAAGCAGAGGGACTGGCAGGAACACCAATGATTTCACATAAAGGAAGCAATACAAAGAGAACAGGAGACTTTCTCATACAAGTACATGGTACAGCAGGCACATATCAGGTATATGAAGTGTTAGGGTAACAAATGCTTTCAGTCCAGGGCAACGCTATGGGCTCTGTATCAGTCTTGATGATGTCAGAGGACTTTAGACTTCAGGAGCTCATGGCAGAAGAAGTTGCAGGGACCAGTCTAATAACACAGAGGAGCTTGAAGGAACTGAGGATCAGGTAAGTAAACAGCTTTGCAGTGCCCTAGACAGAAATGAGCAGTTAACCCTTGCAGTGTTGGCATGGCCCCATTACGAGGGAGGACTTTAGTTTTTCAGAGTTCAACTTTAACCACTTTACCACCGGAGGATTTTGCTGTCTTACGTCCAGGCCACTTTTTGAGATTCGGCACTGTGCGAATTTACCTGACAGTTGCGCGGTCATGCAACGCCGTACCCAAACTAAATTTACGTTCCTTTTTCCCCACAAACAGAGCTTTCTTTTGGTGGTATTTGATCACCTGTGCGATTTTTACTTTTTGCGCTATAAACAAAAAAATAGCGACAATTTTGAAAAAATAACAATATTTTTTCACATTTTTTTATATGAAATCCCCCCACCCCCCCCCCAAAAAAATTTAAAAATCTAAATTTTTTATAATTTTAGGCCAATTTGTTTTCTGCTACATATTTTTGGTAAAAAAAAATCGTAATAAGCGTATTTTGATTGGTTTGCGCAAAAGTTATTGCGTTTACTAACTAAGGGAAAGATTTCTGTCATTTTTGGTGTTTTTTTTTTTAACGAGTAATGGCGGCGATCTGCGATTTTTTTTGCGGGACTGCGACATTGCGGCAGACAGATCGGACCCTTGACTGACATTTTTGACACTTTTGGGGGTACCAGTGACATTACTACAGTAATCAGTGCTATACATATGCACTGTTACTGTAAAATTGACACTGGCAGGGAAGGGGTTAATTTTTATTGGTGATCAAGGGGTTAATGTATGCCTGGTGCTTACTAACGTGTGTGGGGGGAGGTGACTGAGTCGCACAGAGACAGATCGCAGGTTCAGCTATGCTGAACCCTGCAATCTGACCCTGTCTGTCACTTAGGAGATCCGCCCGCTTTGTTTACACAAGCGGGTGGATCTCCAGACTCGATTCCCCGATGATCACCGCCGCTCCTCCCCTGGCCCGACTCCCGCTGTGACTGAATACAGCGGGAGTGAGCCACTGGCGCGCGCCGCCCACAACGGGAGGAGTCCAGCGACGTAGGTCTACGTCGCTGGAAGGGAACGAGCCACTTTGCCGCAGTACAGTCAACGTGACTGGTCGGCAAGTGGTTAAAGTGAACTATGCACATATTTACATATTTAAGCAAGCCATTAAATCGCTTTAAAACAAGCCGTCATTCATCCCTCTAGTTATAGGTATTGTGGAGAAATTTGTCTTTAAAGATCACAAAATGCTCAAGAAAAACTAAGCTTCTGTGAGGAGCAAAGTCTTCTAATGTAAACACATAGCCGGTGTTTTTAACCTGGCGCCGGGCATGCCCAGGGCTCTGAGCCTGTGATGCTGGTGGCGAGCATCCAATGGCGGTCTTATCTTGGCAACAGGACAAAGCCGTGGAGAATATTGGGATTTTTTCAGGCAGGCTAGGTGGGGGCACAGATGGCTTACAGGTATGCCAGACAGATTCATGAAGATTTTTTTTAAAGCTGCTTAGGGTGTGCTCACACTGGGGCTTTTTTACGTGAACTGTGGCTGGGTCCACTTGTCCTTCCTCCCTACTCCCATGCTGGTTTGTACTCACACTGGATTGTAAGAAGTGGCCCCGGGACACAGACAACCAAACCAGCAATTCCTGTTTTATTACACTGTTCTCTATGGAGAGAACTGTCCCTTGGAATGGTTTGCACTCACACTGCAGAAAACTACCAAATCAGACCAGCTTTTCCAAGTGGTCCTGGGTGTGGTTCAATTACCTGTTCATGGGCACGGTTCGGAGAACTCATACTACACAAAAAAAACAGCATAAAGGGGCTGAACCACCCCCGGACCAGTTCAAAGTGCTAGTATGAGTTCACCCTTAGTTTGCTAACTACTGGGGCTTCTTGACTGCATAGGCTATTTTTGAACAAACCATTTAAAATGGAACTTTAACAACTTGATAAAAAAAAATGTTCTTTAGCAAGAAACATACTTTCCACATAAATAATTATGCTAACAAAATTAGCATGTGCCGTAACTTGTTTCCAGCATTTCTCTTGTTTCTTCTTGCTGGAGGCTGCTATTTTCCTGAAGATCAGAGCCCCTGAACAGCAGTAAATCATAGGAACTAAACCCATTGATTTTAACAGTTTAAAAAAAACAGTTACATTCATGGAATGCCGGAATTGCTAACTTTCACATCTTCTTGTTTCCTTAACCAAACTGTCAAACCATCAAATGGCTGGTGTATAGGGTTGCCACCTTATCCCTTTAAACCCAAACACATATGAATTACACAGGTTCTGGGGCTAATTTAATGCAAGCAAGGCACCAAGTGAGTTTAATTACCACATGAATCAGCCACAGAACCTGTGCAATTAATATGTGTTCGGTTTTAAAGTGATGAACTGGCAACCTTACTGGTGTCATAACTGATCACATGTGCAGCACCATGGCGGTGTCAGTTAGGGTTGTCACCTTATCCCTTTAAACCCGAACACATATGAATTACACAGGTTCTGAGGCTAATATAGTGCAGAAAAGGCACCAAGTGATTTTTTATTACCACCTTAATCAGCCTCGGAACCTGTGTAATCCATATGTGTTCCATTTTAATGGAATGAGGTGGTAACCCTAGTTGCAGATCAAACAGAAGCAGTTTCCTTGGCTGTAAAGAATAGGTGGGTTTAATCCCGCTTTATGGATGTCAACAGATTGGCCACTATAAACCTCAGCAGTGCCTAAAAATGGAGAACAACTGAGCATGTGAGACAGTATTACTGGATTTTAAACAGTATTGGCACTCATTTTTATGGTTTTATATAGCTAGACCTGCAAAAGGGGCCAGCCTGAAGTGATTTGGCGGGACTTCATTTTCTGACTAAAGTTCCACTTTAAGAACCAACTGAAACCCAACTTCATTGTCTTTGCGGTGATCTTCAATCAAAATTATTTGAGAACTAATTACTTCACATTACAAGCAGCTAGAAAGGTCAGTAATGGCTTGTTTTACATCTTTTATACTGCTTTTTAGGAATATGTAAATAGCCGATTGTCTGCAGGTGCATTTCAATTCCATGTTTTTCCCCCGAAATACCTTTATATGCCTAGGGTTCAAAATATTAGTTGTGTATACATGGGCATCATGCTAAAAAGCAGTTGAAATGCAGCCATTGAACAGTGCAATTTTGGGATTTGTGTAAATTGACATTTGTGTCTTCTGCTGCTGCTTTGTGCTTGTAAAGCATTTCTGGAGGATCTGGAATACAATGCTTTAATTTTATTACTCTTCTGTACAAGTCAGGAGCAAAATGTAAACATGGGATATACTGTACACATTTCAAAGATGCCCCCTTTTTCCCTGGAAGCACCTAAGGATACTTTTCCATGTGAGCATTTAATTTGCCTTTGAAGTACAGTAAAACCTTGGTTTGAGAGTAACTTGGTTTGAGAGCGCTTTGCAAGACAAGCAAATTTTTAAAATAAATTCTGACTTGACATACAAGTGATGTCTTGATATACAAGTAGCGTCATGTATAAAAAAGAAGAGAGGAGCCTCTAAAGTGTAGCAATATGATTACATTTAATGAAGGTTCAATATTTAGCAACTCACATGGTTGATGATTAAAATAGGCACACCTAAGAATGCAGGCATCTGGGGTAAAGCTGTCCACATAGACCATCTTCTGCACAGCCATCTTCATCATCCCTTCCACGCTGCACTCCAAGAGTGATTCAAAGCCTCACTTTCAGATCACTCTACTGCAGGCTATTCTTCCTGGTCAGGATTGCAGACTGACAGTGGTGAGAGCCGGTGGTTCAGAAGATAGTCAATGTGGACAGCTTTAACCCGGATGCCTGCATACTTAGGTGTGCCTATTTTAATCATCAACCATGTGAGTTGCTAAATGTTGAACCTTCATTAAATGTAACCATATTGCTACACTTAGAGGCGCCTCTCATCTCCCTTATATTCTGTAGCTCTGCTAGATTTTGCTTCTAATCCCCTTGGGAAGGCTGCATATTGTGGATGGACATTTTATGGTTACACAACCTATCACATTGCTATAATCTTTGTATATAGACTATAAACTGAAGGACTTGTGGAACAAATCATCTGAGTTTCCATTATTTCTTATGGGGAAATTTGCTTTGATATAAGAGTGCTTTGGATTACAAGCATGTTTCCAGAACGAATTATGCTCGCAATGCAAGGGTTTACTGTATATGTAAACCCTCACCTTTTAAAACAACCCATTCAGTTTAAAAAATAAACACATTTGTGTAAACTTTAAAAAACATTATAAATACGTTTTTCCCCCTTTTCTTTTTCTTTTTTTATAAGTGATCACATACCCTCTGTTTTTAGCTTCATGAGGAGCTCAGCGAGGTGGAGGAGGAGAAACAGCAGCATACTAGTCTACCCAATGAATTGCTGGGAGGGGGGGGGGTTGAGCACCAGTCTGATCATTGGAGGAGAGCAGGCTGAGTTCCCAGCACAACCAGAACACTGACCACACTGTGCGTTCATGCCTAGTGTGGCCACCAGGGATTTCGCACAAAGGAAGCAATACAAGGAGAACAGGATTCTTTTATATACAAGTACATGGCACAACAGGCTCATATCAGTAATATGAAATTCTGGGTTTCCATATTCTTTAGGTTAGATACCTGCATACACATACACATTTAAATAGTAATAGTTAGGAATGGGCATTTATAAAAAAAATAATTTCTATGCTTAAAAAAAATGTATATTGGTTTAGTATTTTTTTTGTTTATTAATATGGCTTAAAAACTATTTTTTATACTTGTTATTTTTTTTAGTGGGTCAGAACTTCATATTGCATATGAATATTATATGTTCTCCTTTTAACCCAGAAAGTGAAGCTGTAGTCTCCTTTGTACATGTTTAGCTACTTTAGCTAGAGAGCAGACTAACCAGAGGCATTTTACCCTTCTAACAAAAGACCATACTTTATGTGAAGTAATGGCCCGTACACATCAGAAAATCTTACGAAAAATACTGCTTTCAAATTGTTGGTGCACAGCTTTCGAGAGCCGATCACAACATTTCAGCTGATATTATCTGATAGTACTCATCTCATTTAAAGTCCTGTGGGCCAATTTTTCCTATATATATACATATATATATATATATATATATATATATATATATATATATATATATACACACACACACATATATTATATATATATATATATATATATATATACACATACATATACACACACACACACATATATATATATATATATATATATATATATATATATAGGGATGGAGGTGTGCTACTGATGGCACCAGACCATTCCCCTGTTGATATTATCTGATAGGACAAACACAAACATTTTTCATGTAAGATACCAGATCATGCAATTTTCGTTTAATCAGTACAGTTTTTGTTCGAAAATACAGTACACAGCCCATTACATCACTTCGGCATTTTTATTCTGTCGTACGAGAATTTGTCACTTTAGTAATCTCTTCATTTTCAATATGAGACTAGCATGCAAAAAATAAAAAAATATATAAAAAAATAGACGTTTATTTGTCCGATAATCTTATCATGTGTACCAGGCATAACGCTAGATCCAGTGCCTCTTATCAATATTTCTTAAACCCTGCTTTCACCCAATGGCAGGCTGCCTTTTCTGTGCTGCCTCTTTAGGTAACTCCTAGTGCTCTGGGAATCACTTGAGATTTATAAAAGGTTTTTTTTGTAAAATAAAGGTTGTTAAAATATAGTAAACAAATATTAGACTACAGTTTAAAAAAATATGAACTTAAAAAAAAACAACTTGACCAAACACATCATAATGTTATAATAGTACAGCCATACGTCTCCGGGAAATAGGTGTGCATGCTGCTATTCACTTATATTTTCCCCTTGCGAGAGCAGAAATGCCACTCCAATGTCAGGCTGTAAGGTCTCCATAGAAGATGACCTGTCTCCTGCCTGAGATCAACACTAACAAAATGACACTCTATATGGGTTGATGCAGAAGGGTAAAACTGCATAATAACAAAGTATTTATTTTTTTATTAGCTAATGCTGATTACATATTATGGGTGTAGCTCTACCCCTGCAGGAGACATTTGAATTATTTGTGCCAGGTCTCCCACTGAATAATCAACATCCATTTACAGGGTCTTTCCTCACACAGCCAGGTGCACACACTCCTCCACTCATTGTCTTCAATATCCAGTCTAGGGGATAAGTTTTTTTGTATTTTATTTGGAGAACTTGGATAGGAGAAGGGATTTAGTAGGATACTCCAAATTAACTATTCACAGGTGAGGACAACTCTCTCAATAAAACGGTGTAGCAGATTATCAGTATAACCATACAGTGCCTGTATGGAATGAACAAGTCCCTTTGTAGCAGTTGGAACTCAGTGAACTTTGCCTCTTTAATGGCACTTTTCCACTGCAAGTACTGGCTCGGCTCCACTCGGCCCTGCTTGGCTCGGTTTGGTTTTCCACTGCATGGTACGGTGTTGGAACGGTTCGGTGCGGTTTGGTACGGTTAGCTTTTCCAACTAATGGTAAGTGGGTGAGATAACAACGATTCTCTGACCAATCAGTGGCTAGTAGTGACAAACAGTCAAGGCTGCATGCAAAGGATTGTGGGATATGGTACCGGTATGGCCCTCTTGGAACCACAACCGAGGTGGTACTGTTTAAGGGAGCCGTACCGTTCGGTTCCATGTAGTGGAAAAGCGCAGCCATACAGTACCGTACCGAACTGTTCCAACATCGTACCATACGGTACCATGCAGTGGAAAAGCGCAAAAGCGAGCCGAACTGTTCAGTTCCATGCAGTGGAAATGCGCCAAAAGACACTAGCCAGTGTCCCCTTTAGCTTGCACCCAGCAGCTGACTTCCAGCACAAAGAGGGGGATTTTAACAACAGTCTCTAGGATCCCTTTGGGGGTCTGTACTCACAAAGTCCTGGCCGCAGGTCCCCTTATTCTGTGATACCAGACAGGCTCTGTAGAGACCCTCACCTCAGTCAGCTTGCAAGACAACCATGGGTTTTAGCTTCAGTGTTTCAGGCCCTCAGGTTACCCACCTGAGGCTGCATGGCAGCCTGTGCAGGGAGAGGCCACAACCCCCTCTCTTCCTGGACCTCTCTTTGTAGGGGAAGACCCCGAGCCCATGTGTTCTTCAGACAAAAATACATTTACCCAGTAGGACTTGGGGCTCATCACCTTCTAATTGGCCAGGGCTGTATAGACATCCATGAGCTCATCTGCCAGGTTTATACCCAACTATCCAGTATACTCATTTGCTACTGGATCAGTGTGAATCATCAAGACAGCCTCAGCAGCACCAGAGCACACCTCACTAAACAATCACAGCTCTTTGTTAAGCAGACAACACATACATTTGCCTAGCTGTCTCCCAGTTAAGCAGAGAAACCAAAAACGATATGCACTCACTCTAGCACCTACCTAGGAGGGCGCTACATCGGTTAGTGACTATGGAAATTAATGCACTAGCATAACATGCAGGCAACTTGATTTTTCAGAATAGAATGTGGCAGCCTCAATGTTTGCCTCCGGTAAGAATTTTTTTAACATTGGTCTCTGAATTCACACCTGAGAGTTGCATTTTTGCCTCTTTTTTTTGGACGTTTTGTTTTTGAGCATTTTTGTACAGCTTTTTCTAAGCATTTTGGAGCTTTGGCAATTCTGTATTAGCCAATATAAAAAACTATGATAGATTACATCCTTTGTTGCAATGTGTTTCTGCTTTCAGCTATTGCAAAAATGCACCAGTCTGCCCGAATCAAGCTACAAAAGTAGCTCCAAAACTTCTTTGAGCTTCAGGCATTTGGCTTCAGGTGTTTTGGAGTGGAGATGTGAACCACCACCATAGAGAATAATTAATTTTTTTCTCCCTAAATGGTTTGGAGCTTCAAGCTACAAAACACTCGGGTATGAATGGGGCCTAAAAGAAGCAATTTTGCACTACTGTGATCAAGCTCTGTAAGTAATCTTTTATATATGGAGAAAAGGATAAAATCATTATTTAGATCAGTAGTCTCCAAACTTTGGCCCAGATGTGGCCCCTTTGATTGTCTATATCAGGCCCTTGGGGTGCTATACAGTACCTCCCACTGATACAAGGCACTGTTCTTTCTACTGATGCTAACAATGAGGTATAATTCCTGACATGGATACCAACAATAGGGCACTATTCCCACCACTGACAGCATTGATGGGACACTATTCCGTCAACGGACACCAATGATGAAGCACTATAGCTTTCACAAACACCAATGATGGGGCACTGTTCCTCCCAATGATGGGGCACTATTTCTTCCCCTAATACCAACAATGGGGCAATATTCCCTCCACTAATACCAATGGTGGGGCATGGTTTACTCCCATTTACACCAGGGCATTTTCGACTCATGTTAACCACAGTCTGGCCCCCTCAGAAGTTCAGAAAATTTTGGAGACCCCTGATTTTGATTGCAGAGATCTTTGAACATGCTGAGAAAGCTCTTTGAGATACAAGAAGCCCATACCTGCTTGTTATTTCTCACTTGTTATATCTTCACTGCACAAACATTGGAAGCAATCCTCAGATCTGTTACAACCATTTTTCTTTTTAGATGAGTGGCAAAATTTACACACTGTACACAAAGTATACAACTACAGTTTTATAGAACATATACTTTTTTTTTTTTTTGCTGTCATTTATAATTATTGAGCATATATCTTTTCTATTGTGTAGTCGTCTCCAGCCATGATGCTGAATACAGTGCTGCTGTGTGTGACCATCATCCAGGCAATTCAAGCAATGCTCACCTCCGGCTCTAGCAATGGCCGGTTTGAAGATATTAACTCTGACACGAACAATGGCAGATACAACTACCCAGGTTTACTACGCAAAGTGAGAGAATCTGGATTGGTTGTACCAGGTAAGAGATAGGAACCTTTTTTTTCTAATGGAAACAAGCTTTACCAAAATGTTTACAATTGTAATATTTTTTGCAAGATTTTTATATAGTTAAAGTGACCCTGTCACTACGGTAAATATTTTAAGCCATGGCATACATGTAAAAAGTCTGTAGATACTTGCCTTTCCCGATGCTGCTGGCGCTGAGAAATCTTCTGCTGAAATTCACAGGGAAGGCGACACTTCTGGAAGTGTCAATCTCCAATGCAGCTCTCTACCTACTACAAGATACAGGATAAGCCAGTGAGAGCAGCTGGGAACCCAGGAGATATCAACACTTCATGGAGTGTCAGTTTCCCTTAAAGTTGTAATAAACCCAAAAGCATTATTTATTATACTGCAGCTTACAAATTCTTAGAAGTCATGGCTAAAATTTGTTTTCTTTTCAGGCTTTCATTTTTTCATCTGGTGATTCTGCCAGTAAGTCTTTGTCTTTCAAAAGAACAAGCTCCCCAGCAGAATGTATCAGTTATAGAGACAAACAATTTAACACTGACAAGAGTGCTTACAATGGTCAGCTTTTATTTTTTTCACAGTATGTAAACCATTATCCCATAAGGGAAAAAAAAAAAAAAACGGATTGCTGTAACCGCTTATAAAGAGTGAGCTGGAGTTTGTCTTCAAATTGCCAGAGCCGGTTCACACTGAGGCGACACGACTCCTTACTACTTCGGGGGCGACTTGTGCATTACCAGGTACCACGACTTCAGAGCGACTTGCAGGGACTTTACATAATGGAAGTCTATGCAAGTCGCTCCGAGGTCGCCCCGAAGTAGTACAGGACCCTTTTTCTAAGTCGGAGCGACTTGTGTCGCTCCTATTAGAACGGGTCCTGTAGCAGTCAATGGACCGCGAGGGAGCGCGACTTGTCAGGCTGACAAGTCGCCTGATAAGTCGCGCTAGTGTGAACCGACTCTTAGTGTATCTAAATTTGCTGGTAACACAGTAGTTAAGGTTGAATAAAGACAATAGTCCATCCAGTTCAACCTGTGTAGGTGTGTGTGGACGTATTCATTTCCCATATCCCTAAATGTTTTTATCCTTGAGATGCACGTCCAAAGGTCTTTTAAAAGTAGCTAGTCTCCCCACAGTAACTACCATTTGTGGTAGAGAATTCCACAGTCTTGTAGCCCTTACTGTAAAGAACCCACTGCGTAGTCTGAGGTTAAATCGCTTCTCCTCTAATCGCATTGTATGGCCTCGTGTCTTCATACATTCTTTGCAACTGAATAGTCCTTTTTCTATGTTGAGATTACCATTGAGGTATTTATAAATTGCTATCATGTCCTCTCTCTCAGGCGTCTCTTTTCCAGGGAGAATAAATGAAGCGCTTGTAAGCGCTCTTCATAATTAAGGTCCACCAATCCCCTATTCAGTTTAGTTGCCCTTCTCTGGACTCTTTCCAGCTCCAACACATCCCTTCTGAGGATTGGCAACCAGAACTGAACAGAATACTCCAGGTGCGGTCGGACCAGTGATTTATAAAGTGGCAGGATTATAGTTTTATCTCTGGAATACATCCCTTTCTTTATGCATGCCAATATTCTGCCAGCTTTGGCAGCTGCAGCTTGACATTGCATGCTATTGTTAAGTCTATCTTCTTCTAAGACTCCCAGATCTTTCTCCATTTTTGATTACCCCAGAGGTTCCCCCCTAAAGGTACATCTAACACTCCTCCCCCACTAGACTGACAATTCTGCTGTCCAAAAGGTGCCCCTGTGCTCCTTCATCCAGAGCGAAGGCTGTGTGTTACTGGCCAGATCGCCAGGTGAAAACAGAGGAGGCCTGAAGCCTGAATAAAAAAGAAGAACTAATGCAACCACCACATCTAATGATTGGTAAGCTACAGTACATTAAATATTTTGTTTTGGGTTCAATACCACTTTAAGATTTCAGCAGAGGATTTCACAAAATTATACCAACGTTCAGGGGCATGGGAAAAAGGAAAAGTAAGTATTTACTGACCTTTTTTAAATATATGCCAAAAAAATTAAATAAAAATAATATATATATATATATATATATATATATATATATATATATATATTTCTATGGCTACAGGGTTGCTTTACTCTCCAGAGTTAAACCATTAAACAAGAGATGTTTGGACACGTAGCTACTAACCATGTGCTCCTGGAAATAGTACAATGCTGTTTTAAATGCTGATAAAATGTCATATTTCAGGAAATTTGCAAGGATCAGAGGCTCTCCGAACAGACATAGGAGCAGTTCAGGATGACCTGATAGAGGATTATAGTCTGCTGGACCCAAGGGTAAATTTATATACCTGTACCTTATATTGTCATATACCTCCTGCATTGTTATAAACAGATCTCACAAGTTTCTGATCCTTTTTTTTTTCCAAAAAGTTTCTGATCCTTATGTATAGTGAAATGAAAGGTATTATCTTCCCAAGCAACCTCATCCTGTTTATATTCCACTTGTGGGTGGGGTACGCATGAATTGGATGGTTTACAGCAGTGGCCCTACATATGCTTCAGGTTATATACTTTTTTGGGTAGAAAAGATCATGTTTGTCAACAAGGCACATTTTCAATAGTGATATACCATAAGCACACGGACCACAGAATATCTGAGTAGCACTTCCCCTGGAGGAGGTATTACATTACTGGATCACCCTATGATTCCACGAATCTTTGCACTTATCTGGCTGCCAGTGGGGGACATTTCCAAGAAGTTAGCAAAATCGATAACCTGTAATTGGAAACCTGCTCTTTCCCACCGCTCCTAAAGTGGAACTTTACCCATAACAACTTGATAAAATGAATGTTATTTAGCAAAAAAAACATTCCATATTTAATAATTATGTTACCAAAATTAGTTTGTGCTGTAAATGGCCTCTGGCATTGCTCCCGTTTGCCATTTTGCTGAAGCCCAGAGCCCCCAAACAACAATTAATCTTTAGGCGGTCAGCGGTTCAGCCTTTAAAAAATTCGGCAGTGCCTAAGAAGAGAGCAACTGAGCATGTGCAGAGTAGGGTGAGACAGTGTATTACTGGATTTTAAACAGTAAAGACACTTTATGTTAATGTTTTACATACACTATATTAATACTATAGTATTAATATTGTGAAACCAGTGTTGCAGCGCTGCTTAAAATCATTCAATATCAAAATGTGCAAATATATCAATTAATATGTGAACATGTGCAAACCAGGGATGTGCAAATTTCTCAAGATGCAAGACCACTGATCACAAATTCATATAACTATTAAAATAAATATTTATAAAACATGACCATCAAAGTGCTAGTGAGTTGTGCATAATAAGCATGAAACAGTTCATAAATGTCCATTCAAGTGCTGATAAATGCTAATACTCCGCTGTGTTGATCACTCAGGGTGCTCCCCCCTTTTGGTAATGTACTCATAGAAACATAGAAACATAGAAACATAGAATGTGTCGGCAGATAAGAACCATTTGGCCCATCTAGTCTGCCCAATATATCTGAATCCTCTGAATAATCCCTGGCCCTATCTTATATGAAGGATAGCCTTATGCCTATCCCATGCATGCTTAAACTCCTTCACTGTATTTGCAGCTACCACTTCTGCAGGAAGGTTATTCCATGCATCCACTACTCTCTCAGTAAAGTAATACTTCCTCATATTACTTTTAAACCTTTGCCCCTCTAATTTAAAACTGTGTCCTCTTGTGGTAGTTTTTCTTCTTTTAAATATGCTCTCCTCCTTTACCGAGTTGATTCCCTTTATGTATTTAAAAGTTTCTATCATATCCCCTCTGTCTCTTCTTTCTTCCAAGCTATACATGTTAAGGTCCTTTAACCTTTCCTGGTAAGTTTTTTCCTGCAATCCATGTACTAGTTTAGTAGCTCTTCTCTGAACTCTCTATAGAGTATCTATATCCTTCTGGAGATATGGCCTCCAGTACTGCGCACAATACTCCAAGTGAGGTCTCACCAGTGTTCTGTACAGCGGCATAAGCACTTCTCTCTTTCTACTGCTTATACCTCTCCCTATACATCCAAGCATTCTGCTGGCATTTCGTGCTGCTCTATTACATTGTCTTCCCACCTTTAAGTCTTCTGAAATAATTACTCCTAAATCCCTTTCCTCAGATACTGAGGTCAGGACTGTGTCAAATATTCTATATTCTGCCCTTGGGTTTTTACGTCCCAGGTGCATTATCTTGCATTTATCCACATTAAATTTCAGTTGCCAGAGTTCTGACCATTCTTCTAGTTTTCCTAAATCCTTTTCCATTTGGCGTTTCCCTCCAGGAACATCAACCCTGTTACATATCTTTGTGTCATCAGCAAAAAGACAAACCTTACCATCGAGGCCTTTTGCAATATCACTTATGAAGATATTAAACAAAATTGGTCCCAGCACAGATCCCTGAGGTACCCCACTGGTAACATGACCTTGTTCTGAATGTTCTCCATTGACTACAACCCTCTGTTGTCTGTCACTCAGCCACTGCCTAATCCACTCAACAATATGGGAGTCCATGCTCAATGACTGCAGTTTATTGATAAGTCTTCTATGTGGGACAGTGTCAAAAGCCTTACTAAAATCTAGATATGCAATGTCTACTGCACCTCCACCGTCTATTATTTTAGTCACCCAGTCAAAAAAATCTATAAGATTTGTTTGACATGATCTCCCTGAAGTAAACCCATGTTGTTTTTCATCTTGCAATCCATGGGATTTAAGATGTTCCACAATCCTATCCTTTAATAGGGTTTCCATTAATTTGCCTACTATTGATGTCAGACTCACTGGTCTATAGTTGCTCGATTCCTCCCTACTACCTTTCTTGTGAATGGGCACGACATTTGCCAATTTCCAATCTTCCGGGACGACTCCTGTTACTAATGATTGGTTAAATAAATCTGTTAATGGTTTTGCCAGCTCACCAACTAAGCTCTTTTAATAATTTTGGGTGTATCTCATCAGGACCCTGTGACTTATTTGTCTTCACTTTAGACAGCAATCTTAGAACGTCTTCCTCTGTAAAGACACATGCATCAAACGATTCATTAGTCATCCTTTCAAGTGGAGGTCCTTCTCCTTTTTCTTCTGTAAAAACTGAACAGAAGTATTCATTAAGGCAGTCGGCTAGCCCTTTATTCTCTTCTACATACCTTCCGTCCTTTGTTTTTAATTTAGTTATTCCTTGTTTTAATTTCCTTTTTCATTTATATATCTGAAGAATGTCTTATCCCCCTTTTTCATAGACTGAGCTAGTTTTTCTTCTGCCTGCGCTTTAGAAGTTCTTATAACTTGCTTGGCCTCTTTCTGCCTAATCTTGTAGATTTCCTTATCTTCATTGCTCTGGGTTTTTTTATAATTACAAAATGCTAGCTTTTTATTTTTAATGATTTGGGCCACTTCTGCTGAGTACCACAGTGGTCTCTTCCTTTTTTTGCTTTTACTGACAAGTCTAATGCAATTTTCTGTTGCCTTCAATAATGCACCTTTTAAGTAGTCCCATTTCTCCTGGACTCCATGTAATCCGTACCAGTCTGATAAGGACTCATTTATGACTAATTTCATTTTTGAAAAGTCTGTTTTTCTAAAATCTAAAACTTTTGTTTTTGTGTGGTGTGACTCTTTCACAGTTCTTATATTAAACCACACTGACTGGTGATCACTGGATCCCAAGGTTTCGCCTACAATGACATCATATACCGAATCCCCATTTGTGAATACCAGATCCAAAATGGCCTCCCTCCGGGTTGGCTCCTCAACCACTTGTTGCAGAGACAACCCCAGTAGGGAATTTAGAATATCTGTACTCCTGGTAGAACTTGCTATTTTGGTTTTCCAGTTTATATCTGGAAGATTGAAATCTCCCATAATGATAACTTCTCCTTTCATTGTCATTTTAGCTATTTCTTCAACTAGTAGATCATCTAGTTCTTTGACTTGACCAGGTGGTCTATATATCACACCTACACGAGTTACTGCATGATTAGCAAACTGCAACATAACCCAAACTGACTCTATGTTGGCTTCACCAACTTGTATTAGGTTAGATTTAATGCTATCTTTCACATACAGGGCCACTCCTCCTCCTTTCTTGCCTTCTCTGTCTCTTCTGTATAAAGAGTACCCTGGTATGGTTATGTCCCAGTCATTTCTTTCATTAAACCATGTCTCCGTAACAGCCACTAAATCTACATTCTCAGATGCCATAATTGACCCAAGTTCATTGATTTTTTTACCTAAACTGCGAGCATTTGTAGACAGGACTCTGAGCTTTTCATTTCTTAACCTCTGTGCTTCTGACCTGTTCTGGCATTGTTTCGGGGGGCAATTGGTCTCTTGTAATTCCACTCTTTTGCCCCCCCTTCCTAGTTTAAATACTCTTTCGCAAATTCTTGGAGTTGTTCACTAAGTACATTTGTTCCTTTGAGAGAAAGATGCAAACCATCTTTTTTGTACAGTTCCTTTCTATTCCAAGTAGAGCTATCATGAGAAACAAAGCCAAATCCTTGCTCTTGACACCATACTCACCACAAAACGCTCGGTCAGCAGCAGTTTAGTAATGCATGGCAGCTTGCCTCGCCAATCCTGTTGGAATGGATCCTTTATGTAGTCCTTGTTGCTTCAAATGTCCTCAGATAGAAGAACAGAGGCCAAACATGGTGAAGTACGTTCCACTCAGTTTTATTAAGCATAAAGAATGATACTTACAAACAAACATTAAACAAAAGCGACATGGAAACTCGGCTCGGTGGTTGCTGCTCTCGCAGCGTGCGCCTCACCGGCCGGAAGTGACGTCAGGTCCGCTCAGCCAATCTCTAGACGCGTTTCGCCATCCAATCACGGCGTCTTCTGTAGCTCATAGTATTAATATTAGTTAAATATTAGTATAGTAGTAATATTAATAAGTAATGGGGCACCCGCCTTTACAAGCACATGCATTTAATGGCATTCCACTCTTAGTCCATAGGATTCAATATTGAATTGGCCCACCTTTGCAGCTGTAACAGCTTCAACTGTTCTAGGAAGACTGGATCAGCAATATTACTTTATGGTTCCATGCACACTAGCGTTTTATTTAAACTTCTAGAAGCTGTTATTAGCATTTTCTCTGCTCCTAGAAGCTAAAATAGTGTCCATGCACAATATTGTAGATGATTAGCATTTTTTAAACTTCAGAGTCTAGGAGCAGAAAAAAAAAAAAATAGTTTTTGGAGCATTTTTTTGTACTGTAAAAATGCTAATACAATGCTAATGTTCCTAAAAGCTTCTAAAAGCTTTTAAAACACTACTAAAAGCCTGCACAAAAACATTATCAGCATTTTTTATCCAGCATTTTTTTTCTCACATTTGTTAAGCTTATAAAACATGCTAATGTGCATGGAGCCTATAAAAGGTATTACTTAATAGCAAGTTACATTTTTTTCTACATTTAGAAAATCATCCTGCATTTTTTGAAACAATCTACACAACTGGCTAGAACTAACTCATATAGAAAGTCTATTTCACATTTTTGCAGCTTTTGTGGAGGTTAAACCTTTTTTCCTCCAGAAAATGTCCCCTTTGTCATTTACAAAAGACCTTTAGGCACCTTTCACACGGGGCGGATCCGCTCGGCGGACTCTGCTAGCTCAGTGGGATCCTCCGTTGATCCCCGCTGAGCAGGCGGACAACAGGTCCGTCTCTGCTGACTGTGTAGAGACCAACCTTGCAGAGTCCCGCTCTCCTCTATGGGGAGATCAGATGAAAATGGACAGCATGTCCGTTTTCATCCGATCCGACCGGCTGCACAGATGGCAAACGACGGTCTGTTTTAAGCAGACCTTGTCGAGTCAGATGACAGGCGGATGTCAGTGGACACATCTCCGCTGACATCTGCCTCTCCATAGAGGAGAATGGGTGGCCCGATCAGGCCTGCCTGAAAAATGGATAGGTGGACCTGATCAGTCCCATGATGTGAAAGGGGCCTCAAGTGAACAACTTTGCACCAAGTTTACTCTTTATTTATTTATATATTTATGTATTTATATATGGTAATCAAATCCAACTTTAATGGCCTCCTCAAGGAAAAATACATTTGTTTCAGTTAGTCTTTCATGATAGCTGAGGAACTCTTTGCCATTTATTGAATTGAGCAGTAGAAGAAGAAAGACTGCTTCGGTTTGCACCATCAAAGTATAAAACTTCTTTGCCTCCAATGCTACCACCGATAGTCCTCCCCTGATGGTGTGGGAGGCACATAAGAGCTACATGCGAGGAGTTTTCATTAAACTGGGTTCGCGCCGCAAGAGGGAACGTGCACAGCAGATGAGTGACCTCCTGGTAAAAATTGGCAAACTTGAGTTGGCCCACAAGCGATCTCAGGCACAGGCTGTTCTTCAGGAACTCACTGTTCTCCGGGACCAGCTCCGGTCCCTGGTTCTTTTTCGAGCGAAGGCGGCCTTGGCCAAGTGTCGGAGGACATTTTACGAACACGGAGACAAATGCGGGAAACTGTTGGCACGTGCGCTTCGTAGACAGCGGGCTCACACCTTTATCCCGGAGATCTCAACCTCCGCGGGCCGCAGGGTGCACTCTACGGCAGACGTTGCAGAAGCCTTTCGACAGTACTACTCCGCTCTATATAATTTGTCTCCACCTTCGGCGGTGTCCTCCAGGGCGGCGGGGAGGGAGGCGATCCGA
Source organism: Pelophylax lessonae (assembly GCF_965119305.1). Classification (NCBI taxonomy): domain Eukaryota; kingdom Metazoa; phylum Chordata; class Amphibia; order Anura; family Ranidae; genus Pelophylax; species Pelophylax lessonae. The sequence continues at coordinate 175,500,474 of NC_138777.1, read as the reverse complement.
TCCTATATCTCTGTTTCAGGCCTCCCCTCCCTCCCAGAGGAGGAGGTGGAGAAATTGGACGTACCTCTACGACCTGATGAACTCTCGATGGCTTTGGGGGCGACGCAGCCAGGAAGGGCTCCGGGCCCTGACGGCTACTCCCTCCGCTACTATAAGTGCTTTCATGATCTCCTCTCCCCTCATTTCCTTGCGGCGTACAATGCGACTGGGGAGGGGGCAATGTTCCCGACGGATTCGCTGAGAGCACACATCACGGTCATCGCCAAAGAAGGGAAAGATCCCCTGTTATGTCCGAGCTATAGGCCTATCTCACTTCTGAACATCGATTTAAAGCTCTTTACTAAGATTCTGGCCTCTAGGCTGGCCCCGCTGCTCCCACAGCTGATCCATGACGACCAAGTGGGCTTTATCGCTTCCCGGGAAGCACGGGATAATACCACCAAAGCGCTTGACTTGGTTCACTTTGCATGCTCTCGCCGGATCCCAACCTTGGTTCTCTCGACGGATGCTGAAAAGGCGTTCGATCGGGTGAACTGGGAATTCCTCTTTGCTACGATGGAGCACGTTGGAATGGGGGACCGCCTAATGTCATGGATCCGAGCTATATACTCTGCTCCTTCAGCGAGAGTTAGGGTTAACGGCTCTCTTTCGGAACCCTTGGCGATCTCTAATGGGACTAGACAGGGGTGTCCCCTTTCCCCGTTGATTTTTGTCTTGACCCTGGAGCCTTTCCTGCGCTCGGTGCGAGCCAATAGTGATGTTGCTGGGATGTCGGTCTCTTCGACGGAATGCCCTAAGGTGGCAGCGTATGCGGACGACCTCCTCTTTTTTCTCACTAAACCCATGACCTCCCTTCCCAATTTACTGCGAGAGTTCCGCACATACGAATCTCTTTCGTTCTACAGGATCAATCAAACAAAATCCGAGGCGCTAGCGGTGGCGATCTCGCCAGCTCTTTCTAATCTCCTTAAGGCTGACTTCCCCTTTAAGTGGGGGTCGTCTCATATTCGATACCTGGGGATCTCTCTTCCGAACTGCCCCGAGAAAGTCTTTGAGTGTAACTTTCCTCCCCTGCTGGCCCGTATTAAGAAAGATCTGGACGAATGGCTCGTGGGTAGATTTTCGTGGTTTGGGCGTTGCAATATTATTAAAATGAATGTGATGCCTCGCCTATTGTACGTGTTCCAGGCATTGCCGGTGCTCGTCCCGTCCTCCTTCCTTAAACGGGTGAATCAACTGTTCAGAGAATTTCTCTGGATTAGGGGTCCCCCACGACTAGCCTTACATATACTTCGCATGCCTAAACTGAGCGGCGGCATGGCTCTACCGGATGCTGTGGCCTATTATGAGGCCTGTCACTTGTCCCGCATCCTTGACTGGTATCGCCATGGTCCACTGAAGCAGTGGGTCCGTCTGGAGCGCCACTCGGTCGGGTCTCCCCCTGAGTCTTCTTTATGGACCTCTTCCCCCGTTCCTGGGGAGCTGTCCACCCATCCGACCATTGGTCCTACTTTGAAGGTCGGCAGACGGTTGTGCCACGGGGGCCAACTGGCTTCTCTACTGTCCCCCCTTCTTCAGGTGATCGACAGCCCTGATTTCTCACCGGGGATTGACCGCCCGGGATTTCGGTCTTTGAAGGATGCCGGACTCAGCCAGGCTCGCCATTTTGTGCGGAATAGAGAGTGGGTCGCTAGATCCCTCCTTCATTCCGATGCTACCTTTTCTGCGCTGTCCTTTTGGCAGCAGGTCCAACTTTTCCACTTTTTGCGGTCCCTGCCTTCGGCACATCTGTTCACCAGACGTCTCACCTACTTTGAGGAGCTCTGCTCAGACCCATCTCCTCTGCGACACACTATCTCCATGGTGTACAGAGCTCTGGTAACGCCTGAGGCACCATTCCGTCCTCCGTACATTGCGCGTTGGGAGAGAGATCTCGGCCTGACCTTCACGGATCAACAAGTCGACCGCCTACTGTTCTTCACATACAAAACCTCAATATGCTCTCATTACCAGGAGGTGGGATACAAATGCTTAACCCGGTGGCATTACACCCCGACGCGGCTACGTCGGATGTTCCCGACCTGTACTGGAGTGTGCTGGAGATGCGGTGAGGAGGAGGGGACGTACCTTCACGTCTTTTGGTCCTGTGAACGGCTGCAGCCCTTCTGGACTTCGGTGCTTCGCATCGCTCAAAAATTCACAGATCACCCCCTTGTGATGGACCCGGCCCTCTTCCTTCTTCACCATCACGAGTTTCCGAGGGCGTCTTACCGGAAATCAATCCTGCCGCTTCTGTTTACGGCGGCGAAAAGCTGCATCCCCCCTCTTTGGAAACAGACTCAGCCCCCCACTGTGGCCATGTGGCTCCATAAAGTGAAATGCATTAATGAAATGGAAGACCTGATGGCGACGGAACACGGAGATAGAGAGAAATTTTTGAAGCGCTGGTACTACTGGCATGAATTCACGTTCACGGCGGAATACCGTGATCTATTGATCTGATGGCGTGGGTGGTGTCGGGCTGGGCGATTTCCCCCCCCCCTCCTTCTCCTCCCCTTCTCCGTCCAGTCACCCTTTTGCTCCCCCCCTTTCTGTTCCCCCCTCCCGTTTCTTTCCTCTCTCCCCTCTATTCTACTGATTCTAATCGGTTTTGTCTCTGGATGAAGCAGATTGGACTTTCTCCCTTTGTTTCCTTGCTCACTTCTGGATTTACCTTCTAGGTGTGTTTATTTAGTTCTCTGTTCGCTCCTCTTCCTGAAGAGAATACCTACATAGTTCCCCTCGGAGGCCGCTGAGCAGTCGAGTGACTGTCTGGGCGATGCCCCCCACGCACCTGTATCCGGCCAGGTGATAGATGCCGGTGGGTGCTGGGAGTTGCTTACGGATGGTCCCTACACCAAATGTCATACCTTGCACTATGTTCCTCTCTGTGGCGGGCTCTCAGGGGTTCACTCAGGCATATTAAGTTATTTTTATGATATCCATGCTCGTGTTCCAGTTCCTTATCAGCACGATATCTTATTTCATGCTCTTCAACTGTTGGATATGTACTTTCTATTTTCTCTCGATGTCATTCAATGTATTCCTCTGTGGAATTTGTTACATGCCTTTTCTATTTTCTTCAATAAACGAATTTATAAAAAAAAAAGTATAAAACTTCTTTAAACATGTCAGCAATGGAAAATATATGAAAACCAATTTACATAAGTTTTCATAGTATATGCATAAATACTGTACCCTACGTAAGTTTGAATAAAACAGAAAACTGTCCTTTACAACAAAGCTGTGGGTAAAAAGAATCCTAAGACATGACTGAATTAAATTGGTCTTAAAGGAACAGCTAATGATGCAGAACACAAGTGATCTTGGTGGAACAGCGCAGTCATCCAGTCTATTAATTGCCAACAGATGCCTCAGAGTCCCCTTAGGGAAAGCAGAAAATGATTTGCCTAAAGGTTTGGTCAATAATGTTCAAAGATCAGAACCTCCAATGCATGGCTAATCTAAGATAGTAGTACATATGAGGCCCCACAAATATTCTTCTGCACACAGGTCCTTTCAAAAAAAGGCCAGTGTTATCGGTCAGCTTCCTCTGCTATGCGCCACATCACAACTTTCTTTTTTCTCTCCAGCAGGCAATATCCCTGGAGTTTTCTTCCCGTGAAGAGCGTTCTCCAAGGAGGTGTATCCAGCTTCATGAGTCCTGTGTTGGCCACCTGCCCTGCTGTAGCCCATGTGCAACTTGTTACTGCCGATTCTTCAATGCAATTTGCTATTGCAGGAAAACCAGCACTAATTGCCACCAAGGCAAAAATTAGCATCAACATGTCTAATGGTCCCTAAGGACTATCTACTATGCGATGCTTTGTAATATTTGATTGTATTTTTACCTCTATTTTCTCTATATAAAAATTTCTAACTTGCCTTTATAAAACCTCTTGTAAAGCTAATTAGGGCAAAGTAACAGGTTTGTTGTTGAGCGGGCAGAGTAATGAGCATTTACTTTCAGTGTGGTTCTCTGCTAACCCAAACCCACGGCAGTCTCCTGCAAAATTGCTGTGTAAGACCCAACTCAACATTGGATTTTAACTTTACAGTGCAGAGAATTCCAGTCCTATGTGACAAATGGCAACTCCTTGGTAATATCAATCTTACTCTTCCTGCTCTAAAGCAAACCTGTTACTTTGCTCTAAATGGATAAACTACAGGGTCGCTTAAAACAATATATAATAGTGTGCTTTGCAATGTGTCTATAAAATGCTACTTAACCTATATCCCATGCTTACTAAACAGACACTATATTTATACTACAGAATATGAAGATTTTTTAAAGGGATATTATTATTTTAATGTAACTACAAATTATTTCAGCAAAATTCACTATTAAAATGTGAACAGCTGAATTTATAGAGGCTTTTGTGTTTTATGGATTATTTTAGAATACAGTTTAAATCTATTTGATTTTACAGGTTTCCTTTTTGTCTTTATTTTCTGTTACACATAATTAGGAGGTACATTTTTCTCTGATTCTCCTCGGTCTATTAGCATTAGGGATCGACCGATATCGGTTTTTCGTTGCCGATACCGATACTGATATTTTGGCCATTGCATATCGGTATCGGCCGATATGGGCCGATATTTAGAACATATAAAGTTTTGCAAAATAAAGACAATTTTTGACACAAATCTGGTACTGAACATGTGGGGTAGGTCTTTTAGCTGTAATGTGCGGTCTTCCCTGACCTCCCTGCCTGCCAGGAATCCCGTGTGAACCTAGTTTAGTGTCATTAAAATCCTAGAATCCACTTTATTAGTCTTTTATATAATGTCCAGTGTGTGTTTTTGTAAAAGCATAGTGGAAAATACCTTCATTACATCGCTGCTCCAGGCTCTCCTCACTAATCTCCCACTCTGCTGTTTCCTCCCCCCATAGCTGTCAGAGGAGGATCTCAGCCCCTCCCCTCTGCAGTGTACACAGAAGCGCCAAACATTCGATTAGAATAGTGTGAAATACCTTTGTTACATCTCCCGCTCTGGTGTCCTTCTCTCCTTCCCCACTGACAGCTGGGGGTCACAGAAGGGCGATGTAATGAAGGTATTTCACACTATTAGATTACAAAAATACACACTGGACATTATATAAAACACTAATAAAGTGGATGCTAGGATTTTACATACACTAATATTACATACAGTAATATCGGCAACCTCCGGGGCCGATGCCGATATATCGGGGAAAGTGCATATAGGCCCTCGATATATCGGCCATTCCGATAAATCAGTCGATCCCTAATTAGAATGATTCATATATCTGATCATTTTTGCTGTCTGTGTCCCATTCCTACTGGAGATATTTCCCTTTAAGTTGTGCTCTTCTGTTCTATAGACACAAAAGAAAAATTAAAGAACAGATGCCACGGTTGGAAAATATTCTCTTGCCTCCTATTTAGGTGACAATTGGGAACAGTGAATCTCTGCAGCAGGGACACAGACAGCAAAAAAAACGTATAAGACTTTTTAAATGCTGCCTACTGTATGAATACGCTAGAAAAAATATGTTCTGGCTTTGAATATACCTCAAAAGTGTAAATTTACCTTTTCACAAAAAATGAAAAGGTACTGGCAGATAAGTAGAATTGATCTTAACAACGAGGCTGATTCAAGGCCCGTACACACGATCAGAAAAATCGTACAAAAAAAAAAAAAAATACCCCTCTAGAAGACACTGTCACACTGTGATACATGATAATCTGATCGTTAGTACACAGCTTTCGAAAGCCAATCACGACAATTTATGCAAAATTATATAGTTTGAAAAATTTTATTGTGCGATACCAGATCAAATGATTTCTGTTTAATCAGTACAGTTGTGGTCCAAAAATACAATACATATACAAAACACCACATTACATTTCAAAATGTTATTCTCTCATACTACAATTTTCGTAACTTTAGCTCCCGGTTTATTTTCTTTTTTTTTTTTTTTTCCGGTTAATTTTCAATAATGCTAGCATGCAAAAAAAAAAAAAATAAAATTAATAAAAAAAAGGACAATAATTTTCCCGATAATCTTAGCGTATGTACCAGGCATTAGGCTAGGATCACATGTTTGGGGGTGCGGAATGCACGCAATTTCCCGACCTGCAGAGAAACGTGCTGCATTTTGGCAGCCTTAATTCTTAATGGCACCCCCAAGCATCTGCATACGCAATGTGTTTTCACGTTCACCAGACTGCATGGTTGGGGAAATCCTCCTTGCCTTTTTCAAAGGTAGAGCAGCTCATTGAAATAAATGGACTACCATACTGGCGATGTGCGCGCACAAACACAGTTACACATTACTGAATGGAGCCTTAGGCTTGAAATGCATACAGTGAGCCTACCTACTCAATTTCAATTGATATTTAGGCACAGATTGTCCCCAATACAGACAACACTAAAACCTGGCAGAGGTTCTAACCTTTCCCCTTTCTATCCAAAAGTGAATAAAGATGAGCTTTAAGCCAATAATGCATACAGGAAACAGATCCTATTTCTGAATTAGTTTTTAATTGAGACGCTGCTGTAATGGACCAGTCCAGCCCACTGCCTTGTGCTGGTACTCTGGTGATTAGGGAACCTTTTTGATTACTGGTTTGTAAGAAGGAAAGGTACAGTATATCTAAACACACCACTGTGGACTGCTTGCTGTTTTGCACATATGGAAATCTTAATAAATCAAAGTGTTGAGTTTTGTTCACATTGGGCAATTTGATCCTTGCCCATAGGCGTGCACTCAGGATGTGCCAGGTGTGCCTGGGCACACCCTAATCACCCTATGTGGCATAGATTCGCCCCGTTTAGACCCCTGATATTTCAAAGCCCCCTAATGGGGCTCCTAAAAATATTGTAAAAAAAAAATTCCCTTTCCCTTTAGTAAATCAATCCCTTAGTGTTCTCATTCAGGCTGGAGGTGCTTCTTTGAGAAAGCTGTAATTTTATGCCATAATTTTCATTACAATTCCTTAAAGCGGAATTAAGCCTAAAAAAAAATAAAATATGCTGACAGGTAAGATTTTTTTTATGGTAGAGTCCCTAATGGTCTATTCTGTTATAAACCCCTTGCCCTGCCTGTCAGTGTTAGCATATATTTACAACATGCCCTTGTGCCATGATGATATGATACCTGTGCACATGCACAGGAAGACTCGAAGTAGATTGTGCAGCACTAGAGGGGTAGCACTAAAGGGGATCACTAGCCAGGAAAGATTGCCATACTATGCAAATATGCTGTGCATGCTAGTGCATTATGGCAAAAAATTCCTGGGACCCAGTTTTATTTTTTGTAGAGGTTTAGTTCTGCTTTAACCCCACCTCACCATAACTTCTCTGGTTATACTTGCTCATTAGTCACCAAGTCCTACTCCATAGAAATCAACAGAGTTGTATTTGCCATAGCAGCACTCCTAGGTCAGTACCTTGAGCAGCACAATTAAAACCTTAAAATTTTACTTTTTTCCTATTTCGTTTCCCTCTTCTGTCCACCCATGGACATTTGTAATTAAATTAGGTAAGAAAACTGGAAATAAGGGGATTGCAGGGAGATCTTTCACTACATGCAAGGTCCGTTTTTTAATTGTGGCCTCTTGCCCTTGCTGAAATGCTGAATAGAACAAATAAAAGGACAGCTGCATGAAGAAAATGTTAGACAATATACTTCCCTTTCCCTCGACTTAAGTAGTGTAGGGTGTGATGTCCTCATCCTGCCAATGAAACCCTGGGGAATGCGGACTACTGCAAATCCAAAGACACTGCAGTACAGTGCAGGACTGTCTTGTTAGCAAGGTTTGGGATAATGCCTAACACTTCCAAGGATCTTGCTGAAAGGAAGACGATGTCACTCTCACCTGGGGTGGAAGCCAGGGAAATGTAAAAACATTCTCCAACTCCCCCTCGCGCCATTTTTTTTTTTATTTTAAAGCCTTACCCCAACTTTCTGTCACCAAGCTGGTCCAACAAATTTGCAGCAGTGTTGAATTGTAGGTCTTGTTAACTTGCTACACATTTTCTGTTTCAATGTATTTATTGGTTTTATGACACAACATAAGAATTTAGAAGCAAGCATATAAGTCGCCCGCGCAGGGGCTAGAGAATGATCAGGTATTACAGAGGAATCCAAAAGGAATATGGACAAAACAATCATACTTGACAACCTTTATAGAATTGGGATGAGATTGAAGTATAATTAATGCAAAATGGAAAGAAAGGGACAGAGAAAAAAAAAAAAAAAGGGGGTGGGAGTGGGTGGAGCTCCTGGGACCAACCCCAAATGCATCTGTGAGAACAAGAAAAAAAGAAGAAGAAGAGGGAGAAAAAGGAGGAACCAGAAAGAAAGTAGGAGGGAGTGAGGGAAAGTCAGAGTCTAGAGAAGGAAGGAGAAAAAGAAAAAAAGGAAGGAAAATAAAAGTAAAACTCAGACTCAGAAGCCGTTGGAAGCCATCAGAGAAGGCCCCAACAAGCCAGCTGAAGTGAGGGAAACTCATGGGAAATCCATGGTTCCCAGACTTTGAGAAATATAGGATGTAAGTCGATCACAATGCTAGACATCTGCTCATGCATGGAGCAAAAAGGCAGTCATACGTGACTTCACCCTTTGAAAGGCAGCGTGCAGTGTCTTCCAGGTCTAGGCTATGGTCCGTTTAGCAGAAAAAAAAGATATATGGAAGAGGGTCTGGAGTAGCTCGAAAACCCTGGACCAGAACCCCACCAGTCTTAGGCAGAACCACCAGGTATGCAGGACATCTCCCCTTTGTCCACAGTTACAAATGCATCTGTCACTACTCCGGGGGTGAGCATGGGAGACGTTGCTGCACATTTTCATTGCAGAGCACTTGAAGCACAAGTTCTAGTTGACACTTTTCCAATTTATAGCAAAGTTGCGTGGCATGTCTCTAGCAACAGCAAAGTTGAAGTGGTGGGTCTACAGCATGAACTCTTCAAGTCACAGTGACCCCTGTAGTGGGATGACTATTACACAACATAAGTGAACCAGAATTTGCAGCAGACTTGCAGAATGTTTGCAAAGAAAGTTGATCAGGAGTCATGCAATGCAGACTTGTGAGGCCTCGTAAGTCTAGCAATAGCTTAGCAAGTCATATTCAAACTTGCAGCTCAATTGCTTGCTATCTGGGCAGTGAGACAGGGACTCTGTCCCGCTCCCAGAATAAAATAGAATCGGACTGAATGCTGCACAGCCATTCACAGGAAGCTTTGTATTTTCTTAATGAGTACAAGTCTTCTTTTATTGGCTCAGTTGGAGATTGTGACATCATCTGCCCACCTCAATTTTGTTTTTGGAGCAGGGTGAGAAGTCCCCATTCTGCTGCTGGAACACAGCGCTGTATACTGTATGTAGCTTACATTACATACAGTATATAAATGCTCACAGCAGGCTCATGTGTTGGTGAAGGTAATAGTTCATGTGGACCAGCTTGGTCCAAACAAACTACTTTAAAGTGACAGAAAGCCGGAGTTCAGCTTTGGGTTTTTTATAGTTTTAAGTCAAGAGGGGGTGTCCCCTTTAAAAAGTGGACCTTGCTTTTCAGGTGTAAGGTCTGGTTTAAGAGCAATCAGGCTGTAGTTGAAGCATGAAAGTGGTTCTAAAGATAAAACGTTTTCTTACCTTAATGTATTCTTTGGATTAAAGCAAAAAATGTTTTGCCACTTGCTGTGTTCCCACCCACCCACATACTGGTCCTGTATCGATTCAGTACTGTGCCAGTCTACTGGTCTTCTCCCCTTTCCTACTTCCCTCACAAGCTTGGGTGAGAGCCAATGGCTCCCACTGCTGTCAGTAAAATCCTGTCAGTATTGAGTGGGGGCAGAGTGGAACCATGCTGTGTGTGTCAATGGATGCAAACAGCTCAGCTTGGAATTCAACCCTGCACTTCTGCCCCATAGCAAGCATTTGCTATGGGAGGGGACACAGACGAGGAAAATACCATTGCATAGAGCAGGCGAGTTTAACAAAACAAAACGCCTTTAAAACCGCTTTAAACCATCTCTCCTATCTTGTTTGATGGCCTGTACAATTGAAACGTAGTTCTGTATAAACGTAAAACAGGCCACCTGCTACCTTCAATGGTCCTTTTCAGCAGTTAGTTTTACAAAAGCAATCACATGACACAAGAAGTCATGCAAAAAAAATAAAAAATCAGCAGAAAACCACTGAACAGGGCAGGTGAAGAGTATTCGTTGGGATCAAAAATGTTTTATTGCAAAGGTGATGTTTGGTGTGCATTCAGGAACAGCCACAAACAGGATGATGAATCAGGCAAGACTGGAACAGAGCATATTTGCTGCGTATGTTAACATTATCACTACACAATGTCAATATATGATGAGTTCTTCTACTATTTCCAGTGATAAACAGACATGAACCTGGAGCTGACAATACATTGACACCAGTATTGATAAATGGGATTTATTAAAACTGATCTCTAGATTATAGTGAAGTTTAAATAGTTTGTTTGGACCAAGCTAGTCTAAATGATTTACTTCACGTGCAGTGGCTCTCAGCCTAGTATGAACTGTATGTAGCCTCAGCTTCACACAGTATCAGGGCCAGATTAACGTAGGGGCTATTGGAGCTGCAGCTCCAGGCCCCTACCTTTTATATAAGCCCCGGGTTGGCCATATTCACTGTGACCGCTCTTCTGTCACTTGTAAACACAGAAGTCTGGCTTCTATGCTCGCTTCCCCAGGCAGCACCCTCAGAACCTCCCCACACAGCGCGAAGGCCGGACAAGGAGGGACAGTTGCCGATGCATGGATGTGTTTATGGGCTTCAGAGACAGCATCCCATGTTGAATTAGGCATGCATGGCTGCACCCTTCCTCCTCTGGGTGCATGCCAAGGCACGGCCCTTAAGGCCCTTCAAAATCCTCAGCACCAAGACCATGATGCTCTTAATCCGGCCCTGCACAGTATACAGCACCATGTTCCAGCAATGGGATGCAAAGTTCCTGTCCCACACCCAAGCGCTACTCGGCCATTCACAGGGAGCTTTGTATTTTCTGCATGAATACAAAGCTTCCTCTGACTGGCTGACGTGGGGAGGCAGGCAGATGACATCACACTTTCCACCACAGCCAGTCAGAGGAAGCTTTGCATTTATTCAAAAGATTCAAAACTACTGGCTCAATTTTTTCTAGATGTGGGACAGGAAGTTAGCGCCCCACTGCTGGAACGCTGCATACTGTATGCAGCTGCATGTCTTAGTGAAGTAAGTAGTTTGTTTGGACCAGCATTCTCCAAATGAACTATTTAAACTTCACTAAAAGCTGGAGATCAGCTCCTAGAGAAAATGTTAAATGGGTTAAAGAGGCTTATCAGTAGTGAATGCAATCATTTAAAGGGAGTGGCACAATGCAATGACACAAAGAAAAATAAAGCTGGTGTTCATTCTTATTGCCCATGATGTGCCTTGTCTGAAAAAGCACTGGGCCAATGGAGAGCAACACTGCAGACAGTAGCAATAAACAGAAAACTGTCCAATAAATACAGCATAGAGATATGAGACCAACAATGAGGCCTGACTGAAATTCCCTATACCATATTCCCTATAGGCATGCTCAACCTGTGGCCATCCAGCTGTTGCGAAACTATGAGTCCAATGAGGCCTTGCAAGGCTGACAGTTACAAGTATGACTCCCAAAGGCAGAGGCATGATGGGACTTGCAGGCCGGCAACAGATGGAGGGCCACAGGTTGAGTACCCATGTCCTGGACCCTATCAAACCAATGGCCAATGGGCTAATCTGTCACAGTCTGATGGCAGTTAGGCTTTTTTAACTTGGTGTGGGAGTGCTCAACCTTCAATCCAAGAGAGGAATGGCCCTAACAAGTATCCATGGGTAACTCAAGATGAAGGAATAAAGAAGACTCCTAAGTAAAGTTCAATTGGCAGCCGCAAGGTCCCACAATAATAAACAGGTTAAGGAGGCCAATAACCCCCCACTACTTGGACATCCTCCTGACAGCAGTTTCTAGTCCAAAACAAAAATACTGAACAAACCCTCTGCACACTGCTATACCCTTTCTAGCACACTTTGCATTAAAAAATAGATATATTTAGTTCACACATACTGCAAAACATGTTTAAGCTGGCCAACAGTGTCAAAGTAATCCCCCTTATGGCCAGTCCTAAACTGCTCTCCCACTGCAAATACTACTGTGGACACAAGGCCAACTAGGGCAACCAGACTTACATCTGTTGAAACGTGTGAACTAAATATCCCTATTTTTTATTGCAAAGTTTGCTAGAAAGAGTATAGCAGTGTGGAGAGGGTTCATTCAGTATTTTAGTGTTAACATGTGGACACACCCCCTTAGTACCTGGTAGCACAGGTATATCTTGTTTCTAGTCTAAAACTGCCTCAGCAAACTGGATGGAGATAAATGCAATGCAGACCACAAAGTTCCAAGGCTAGTTAATGATGGCTGCAGAACAGGTCCCGCCATTCCTAGACACCACTGTATCACTGGCCAGTGGCGGCCAGTGCGTTGGGGGCACAGGGGCGCCGCCCCCCCATCCATGCGTCCGGCCCCCTAATCTGCATGCATGCAGGGGCGCCGGACGCATGGAGCTTAATGGGTTTTTTTTATTTTTGGCATCACCTGATTAGAGCCAGAGGCTCTAATAGGGCGATGCAAAGGGTGGACCCGGGGCGCAGAGCAGTTGCGTCCCGAGCCTACCCATTGTGTGACAATAGCGAATGAAAATTCGCTATTGTCACACGGATCCTCCTCCTGGCCAATCAGGGAGCGTGTCCAATACACTGTGTGTTTTAGTGTGTGTTTGTCTTACCACCTCAGACTCATTTCCCTCTGGTGCTCACTCGGCTTCCTCTTCCTCCTGGGCTCCTTCCTTTCTTTTGGACAGGTCCATGTCTGGCTCCCGTGGTGGCCATTCACAACTTTTCATCCTCTCCACACCTCCTAGCAGGCCTGTCCCTGATTAGAAGATAGAGAGGGAGATTACCATGCAGTTTGGTTTCAATGCCAAGACTATGTGGCCGAAAAGGGGTAGTCGACCAGGGCTACACAAACCTTAGACGGCTGTACACATTTAGGAAAAAATGGCTTTAAATTCGACTGTATTTGTTCTGTAAAGCTGAGTTCACACTGGTGCCCTCCAATTCCTTTGCAGGGCAGGTTATACTTTCTTAAAAATGTTCAAGAGGGAAAGATTTAAGGAAAATAACTGTCAGTACTTTAGATACCTGAGTAATACAAAACCTTGAAAAAAGTATTCATACCCCTTGAAATTTTCCACATTTTGTCATGTTACAGCTAAAAACATAAATGTATTTTATTGGGATTTTATGTGATAGACCAACACAAAGTGGCACATAATGTAAAGTGAAAGGAAAATGATTAATGGTTTTCCAGATTTTTTACAAATAAAAATATCTAAAAAAGTATAGCATGCATTTGTATTCAGCCCCCCTTACTCTGATACCCCTAACTAAACTTTAGTGGAACCGATTGCCTTCAGAATTCAACTGTGTGTAATTTAATCTCAGTATAAATACAGCTGTTCTGTGAATCCCTCTGAGGTTTGTTAGTTAGAGAACCTTAGTGAACAAACAGCATCATGAAGGCCAAGGAACACACCAGACAGGTCAGGGATACAGTTGTGGAGAAGTTTAAAGCAGGGTTAGGTTATAAAAAAACTATCCCAAGCTTTGAACATGTAATGGAGCACTGTTCAATCCATCATCTGAAAATAGAAGAATATGGCTCGACTGCAAACCTACCAAGACATGGCCTTCCACCTAAACTGACAGGCTGGGCAAGGGGAGCATTAATCAGAGAAGCAGCCAAGAAGCCCATGGTAACTCTGGAGGAGCTGCAGAGATCCACAGCTCAGGTGGGTGAATCTGTCCACAGGACAACTATCAGTCATGCGCCCCACAAATCTGGCCTTTATGGAAAAGTGGCAAGAAGAAAACCATTGTTGAAAGAAAGCCATAAGAAGTCCGTTTGCAGTTTGCGAGAAGCCATGTGGGGGGACCAGGGCTGCCACTAGAAATCTCAGGGCCCCATACAGCCTACCTGACAGGGCCCCCCCCCACTTCTGGCGAAAATGTCAAAATTATGTTATCACCCCCCCAATCTCTCTTCCTAGCACAAATCCCTCCCAATCACCCCTCCCAGCACAACCCACCAAATCCCTCCACAAATTCACAACCCCATCCCCCCCAGCACAAATTCCCCCCTCCTAGCACAAATCCCCCAGCCCAGCTCCTAGCACAAACTTTCCCCCCAATCCCCCCTTCTGGCTCAAATCCCCCAAACCCTCCTACAAGCACATACCCCCCCCCCCCATTCCTCCTTCTACCAAATCCCCATTACACTTTCTAGCAAAGAGAGTTGCCAATCCCTCAAACATCCCAGGCATAAATTATTTTCCCATTAATATTTCTGTAAGCCCCCCAAACCGACAGGGAGAAACCACTACTAAGCCAGGAGGGGGTGCACTGTGTTGTGCTTTCCCCTCCTGTCTGAACAACACACAGCATAAGAGACAGGATCGCTCTCACATTGCATCGGACTGTACACTCACACACAGTTTGATTATCGCCCCCTACCCACATTTCCTGCTGTCAGGAGGTGAGCAGCCCGTGGAGGAGGAAGGGGTGGTAATCAAACTGTGTGTGCATGTGTGTGTACAGTGCGATGCAATGTAAGAGCGATCCTGTCTCTTATGTGGACGAGTGTTGTTCATACAGGAGGGATGAGCCCACAGAGCACCACACAGCGCACACAGCGATCGGCATGCCTGCTGTCTCACCACTCCACGACACCACCACTTCTCCAGACTGCCGTCCCCGTGTCACAGCTCTGAGTGAGGGCGGGGACAAACAGCTGAAAGCCAGCAAGAGGAAGAGAAACCGGCTTTCAGCCGGTGGAGGAAGAGGCAGACAGTGCATCGCTCTGTCATTGATCCCTCTCCCCACCAATCCTCCTGCTGCCTGGGCCCCCCTATGTGCCCGGGCCCCATACACCAGTACTGGCTGTACCCCCCTGATGGCGGCCCTGGGGGGGGACACAGCAAATATGTGGAAGAAGGTGCTCTGGTCAGATGAGACCAAAACTGAACTTTTTGGCCTATAAGAAAAATGCTATTTATGGCAGAAAACTCACACTGCACATCACCTTGAACACACCAGCCCCACCGTGAAACATGGTGGTGGCAGCATCATGTTTGGGGGATACTTTTCTTCAGCAAGGACAAAGAAGTTGGTCAGAGTTGATGGGAAGATGGATCGAGCCAAATACAGGGCAATCTTAGAAGAAAACCTGTTAAGAGTCTGCAAAAGACTTGAAACTGAGGCGGAGGTTCACCTTCCAGCAGGACAATGATCCTAAACATACAGCCAGAGCTACAATAGAATGGTTTCGATCAAACCATATTCATGTGTTAGAATGGCCCAATCAAAGTCAAAACCTAAATCCAATTGAGAATCTGTGGCAAGACTCTAATATTGCTGTTCACTCTGAAAGAGATTGAGCTATTTTGCAAAGAAGAATGGGAAAAAATGTCAGTCTCTAGATGTGCAAGGCTGGTAGAGACATACCCAAAAAGACTTGCAGCTGTAATTGCAGCGAAAGGTGGTTCTACGCAAGTATTGGCTGAAAACAAATGCACGCATCACCTTCCGATATTTATTTGTAAAACATTTGAAAACTATAACTTTTCTTCCACTTCACAATTATGTGCCACTTTGTGTTGGTCTATCACATAAAATCCCAATAAAATACATTTACATTGTTTGTAACATAACAAAATGTGGAAAATTTCAAGGGCTATGAATACTTTTTCAAGGCACTCTACATACTGTATAGTTTTTTTTTTTTTTAGCGTTACTAATCCCAAAACAGTAAAATCAGTATGTATATGCAGTAAAGCATGCTTGTTATACTCACTGTTGAACCCAAGGGATTAACCCTTTGCTTTGTGTATAAAAGCTGTTTGATCCTGTTTCTCTGATTCTCCTCTTTCACCATCTCCAAAAAAAAAACATGATATTTACAGAACCAGGGGATGGGCTGCACATGCTCAATTTGGTGTGTATTGCTAGAGAGTTTTTTTTTTTTTTGTGGGTGAGTGCATGTGATTAGCACAGGGCCAATCGGCTCTGTCCAGACATGTCCAGACAGGGGATCAGGGGAGAATAAAAACTCCGTCCTTCTACAACCTTTACTAGGAACTGATACAAGTCACAAGGCTGCTATATACTGCTGATAATATCTTTGTGATGTAGGAGCGCTAAACCTTATGCACATGTATTTTGATGGGAGAGGTGGTTTGTGGTTCTAGGGGCTGCTCACTAGCAACTGTGGGGTGTAGCTTTTGAAAGGATGAGAGCGCCACACCAGTTTGTATAAAAACTTTGAAAAGGTTTTTTATTTTGGAACAACCAACATGTTTTGTGGGTGTGGGGGGGGGGGTCTCAGCACTCCCCCCCCCCTCCTTTATCTGGGCTAAAAACTAGACAATAACCGCTTGCCGCATATTTACTTCGGCAGTGTGGCTCTCCCAGGCAAACCGGCATAGGGCTATGCCGGTCGCTTAAAGGCAGCTAGGGGACGAGCGTGTGCCGCCGGCAGCACGCCCCCACCCCCCTTGTCAGCGGGGAAGCCGATGCAGGAGGCAGGCAGCTCTCCACTCCGATGCAGCGGGCAGGGCACTCCACTCCCCCTTTATCAGGGCTAAAAACTAGAAAATAACAGGTTGCCAACCGCTTGCCACATATTTATTGCGGCAGTGTGGCTCTCCCAGGCAAACCGGCGTAGGGCTACGTCAGTCCCTTAAAGGCAGCTAGGGGACAAGCATGTGCCGCCGCCGGTGCACTCCCACCCCCGTTTGTCAGCGGGGAAGCCGATGCAGAGGGCAGACGGCTCTGATTGTCGCCTGACAACCGCGATAGTTCCCCGCTAAGAGAGAAGAACGGTCAGCTGTTTTAAACACAGCTGACCATTCTTCTCCCTGGAATGATTACAGGGCTCCTGTGATCCTTCCATATAGGATCAGATGTCTCTATGGTCATCCCACAAGCCACGCCCCCCACAGTTTGAAACACGCCCCTAGGTACACATTTAACCCCTTGATCACCCACACTGTTAACCCCTTCCCTGCCAGTGTCATTATTACTGTAACAGTGCATATTTTTTTGAGCACTGATTACTGTAGTAATGTCACTGGTCCCCCCAAAAGTGTCAATAATGTCAGTCAGGGGTCCGATCCGTCCGCTCGCAGTCTTGCAAAAAATCGCAGATCACCGCCATTACTAATAAAAAAAAAGCACAATAAAAATGACATAAATCTTTCCCGTAGTTAGTAGACATAATAACATTTGCGCAAACCAATCAAAATACGCTTATTGCAATTTTTTTACCAAAAATATGTAGCAGAGAACAAATTGGTCTAAAATGTTAAAAAATGTTAATTTTTAAATTTTTTTTTTTTTGGAATGTCAGAGCAGAATGGGAAAAATATAGTTTTTTTTCAAAATTGTGTCTCTTTTCTGTTTATAGTGCAAAAAATAAAAATCGCACAGGTGATGAAATACCACCAAAAGAAAGCTATTTGTGGGAAAAAAAGGACATCAATTTTATTTAGGTACAGCGTCGCACGACTGCGTAATTGTCCGTTAAAGTAACACAGTGCCGAATTGCAAAATATGGCCTGGTCATTAGGGGGAAAATCTTCCAGTTCAGAAGTGGATAAAGATTATACAAAGAATATACAAAGGATCCTTAAAATGTGTAAAAAGCTATGGAGATATCTATATATACTGCTGATGAAAAAATAGTATTTATCCTATAAAGACATGTGGCAGTGGAGAACAAACTGGGCTCTCACTCTTAGTGCCGGTTCACACTTGTGCGATGCGGGAACGCTGCGAATATGCAGCGTGTTCCCGCATCGCATTCGCACATCTGGCAGTTCACACTGCCATATGCGATACGCAGGGGGTGTCAATTAAAAGTTAACGACACCCCCAGTTGCGATCGCATATTGCAGTGCGATCTGCAAGTACGCACAGAATCGGATCGCACAAGTGTGAACCACTGTGCGATCTGATTCTACTGCGGCTCAAAAAAAGCCTCATGTGCATGTTTGGTGTGGTTACAGTGCGAATTCAGCCATACAAAGTGTATGGCTGAACTCGCATCCGCACATCAGATCGCATGTAATTAGGAGCAGTGCGCTCCGAATTACATGCGATCTCCGCAAACGCGGAAGTGTGAACCGGCACTTAATATGTGGAAGTCGCTGGTAAATTCTGTAATGCTGTTACATAAAGAAACGTATTTCAATAGAGGATGTCCTCAAAAATTTCGGAACATTTGGTTGGAGACGGATGGCACCACTGCTGAATGAGAGGATCCTGTGAATGCTCCACCCTAGAGTACCCTGTCCTTTATCCTAAAATAGAGGGGGTGACTTGCCACCGACCACCTTTTTCAGACTCATATGGTATCCATGATATGTCTTTATACACCTTGTGGAGCACACAATCGAACTCCTTAACCTTCCTAGCGGTATTCCCGAGTGTGGCTCGGGGTAAGATTTTAGTGCCAAAAGCGGTAACCCCGAGTCACACTCGGGGTAGCGCTAAGAAGATCGCTGGATGCTGGAAGAGGTTTTACTTACCTTTTCTCTGGGATCCAGCGAAGACTGCGAGCGGTATGCGGCGGCGGAGCTCTCTCCCGATCGTCTGCGAGCCCCGGGTTCCGTCTCCGGCGATGTGACGTCTGCCGGGGGGTGGAACCGGCGGCAAATTCAAATGTAAAATGCCCCAAACACACTGATACCATTCAAAATAAAATAAAATCACATTACATTGCCCCCCAGTGCCCTTTCCTGCAGTTTTACTGTACTTTTTATGTAAATATATGTATATATATATATATATATATACATATATACAGTATATATATATATATATATATACACACATATACACATATATATATATATACAGTGGGTACGGAAAGTATTCAGACCCCCTTAAATTTTTCACTCTTTGTTATATTGCAGCCATTTGCTAAAATCATTTAAGTTCATTCTTCTTCCTCATGAATGTACACACAGCTCCCCATATTGACGGAAAAACCCAGAATTGTTGACATTGTTGCAGATTTATTAAAAAAGAAAAACTGAAATATCACATGGTCCTAAGTATTCAGACCCTTTGCTGTGACACTCATATATTTAACTCAGGTGCTTTCCATTTCTTCTGATCATCCTTGAGATGGTTCTACACCTTCATTTGAGTCCAGCTGTGTTTGATTATACTGATTGGACTTGATTAGGAAAGCCACACACCTGTCTATATAAGACCTTCCAGATAACAATGCATGTCAGAGCAAATGAGAATCATGAGGTCAAAGGAACTGCCTGAAGAGCTCAGAGACAGAATTGTGGCAAGGCACAGATCTGGCCAAGGTTACAAAAAGATTTCTGCTGCACTTAAGGTTCCTAAGAGCACAGTGGCCTCAATAATCCTCAAATGGAAGACGTTTGGGACGACCAGAACCCTTCCTAGAGCTGGCCGTCCGGCCAAACTGAGCTATCGGGGGAGAAGAGCCTTGGTGAGAGAGGTAAAGAAGAACCCAAAGATCACTGTGGCTGAGCTCCAGAGATGCAGTCAGGAGATGGGAGAAAGTTGTAGAAAGTCAACCATCACTGCAGCCCTCCACCAGTGGGGGCTTTATGGCAGAGTGGCCCGACGGAAGCCTCTCCTCAGTGTAAGACACATGAAAGCCCGCATGGAGTTTGCTAAAAAACACCTGAAGGACTCCAAGATGGTGAGAAATAAGATTCTCTGGTCTGATGAGACCAAAATAGAACTTTTTGGCCTTAATTCTAAGCGGTATGTGTGGAGAAAACCAGGCACTGCTCATCACCTGTCCAATACAGTCCCAACAGTGAAGCATGGTGGTGGCAGCATCATGCTGTGGGGGTGTTTTTCAGCTGCAGGGACAGGACGACTGTTTGCATTCGAGGGAAAGATGAATGCGGCCAAGTACAGGGATATCCTGGACAAAAAACTTCTCCAGAGTGCTCTGGACCTCAGAATGGGCCAAAGGTTTACCTTCCAACAAGACAATGACCCTAAGCACACAGCTAAAATAACGAAGGAGTGGCTTCACAACAACTCCGTGACTGTTCTTGAATGGCCCAGCCAGAGCCCTGACTTAAACCCAATTGAGCATCTCTGGAGAGACCTAAAAATGGCTGTCCACCAACGTTTACCATCCAACCTGACAGAACTGGAGAGGATCTGCAAGGAGGAATGGCAGAGGATCCCCAAATCCAGGTGTGAAAGACTTGTTGCATCTTTCCCAAAAAGACTCCTGGCTGTATTAGATCAAAAGGGGGCTTCTACTAAATACTGAGCAAAGGGTCTGAATACTTAGGACCATGTGATATTTCAGTTTTTCTTTTTTAATAAATCTGCAACAATGTCAACAATTCTGTGTTTTTCTGTCAGTATGGGGTGCTATGTGTACATTCATGAGGAAGAAGAATGAACCTAAATGATTTTAGCAAATGGCTGCAATATAACAAAGAGTGAAAACTTTAAGGGGGTCTGAATACTTTCCGTACCCACTGTATATATATATATATATATATATATATATATATATATATATACACACACATATATATATATATATATATATACACACGTATATATATATATATACACATAATTCTTGTGAATGAGCAGCCCAAACCAACTGTATATATATATATATATATATATATATATATATATATATATATATATATAATATATATAATAAATGTATACAGTTGGTTTGGGCTGCTCATTCACAAGAATTACATGCAAAATAATGGTACCGCTTTCAGCACCTAAAATCCAAAAGAATCATACCGCCAGGGAGGTTAATGCAGTAAGTTTTTGTTTGGGGTTTGAAGTTATTTCCTTTGGTTGTTATTTTTCTTTTTACTCTTGTACCTTTTCTTTTGAGCCAGGGTATGCCCAGAGGCTCTGTTTCTGTATTTTTTTCTTTATTAAAACAATACAAATAATTTACAAAACAAAAAAAATGCATTATAAACAAAAAATGTTTTTTATTTTTTTACATTTTCGGTCTTTTTTCTCGAATATAATTAAAATTAAAAAAAAACAACCCAGTGATCTAATACCACCAAAAGAAAGCTCCATTTGTGTGGAAAAAAAAAATGTGATAAAATTTCATGCGGGTACAGTGTTGCATGACCGCCCAATTGCCAGTTAAAGTAGAGCAGTGCCAAATAGCAAAAAATTCCCTGGTCATAAAGGGGCTAAAACTTTCTGGAGCTCAAGTGGTTAAAGGATAAGTTCACCTTTTGGACATGTTCCAGCAGCTGCCGCCTCTCCCCCACTGTCCAGCGACAGCCGGCAGGCATCTTCTCTGGGCGCCGGCTGTCACTGCTTAAAAATAACGTGGCCGTGCAGGACTCCACCCGCCTGGCCATGTCATTCACACACTATAAGAAAATCGGGCGAACATTTTCGTCCAAAGAATTTTCGTACAATTTTTATATAGTGTGTACAGAACTTTCTACAAACGATTCAGAATTTTCATACGAAAATTCTCGTAGGGACAAAGTCCAAAATTTTTCTTGTATGGGAAAAAACAAAGGATTTTCGTTTAATGTGTATCGTTTTCATACAATTTTTGTACAAGAAAAATCAGGAAAGAAAGACTGAACATGAGCAGAAACAACAACAAAAAAATCCTTTGTTGTACGGGGAATTTTTGTACGAATTTTTGATCATCGGTTCTGATTTGCTTTAAAAAAACGAGGGAAATTGGACAATCGTTTGCCCAATTTTCTTAAAGTGTGTACCCCACTTTAGTCCTCTATGAATGGGAAATGACAAGTCCCGGCAGCCTTTGCGGCTGTCAGCTTGAAGTTTCAATGAACTACCATGGGGCTTGTGAGCGCTCTGGTAGTTCATTCATTCTTCCTGGCAGTGTGTATCTGCCTGTCTGAACGAGGTACGAGCAGATACCCTGAGAAGTCTGCAGGAGTCCTGCTTTGCCCCCATGATCTGCTGATCGCCGGTGCAATGCTTTCCAGGCTTCAAGTAAAAAAACAAACATTTTTTTAAAAAAATGTGCATTTATTATTTATTTATTTTTTTTTTTAATGTGAACTTATCCTTTAAAAAAAGATTTCCAGGTATGGGTCTTTTATAGTTATATTGATCCAGCTGAACCCATGTAATTATGTATATACAGCACTATGCAACAGTTTTAAGCAGGTGTGAAAAAATGCTGTAAATGAAGAATGCTTTCAGAAATAGAAGTGTTAAATAGTTTATTTCTTATCAATTAACAAATGGAAAGTTCACCTTGTTCTATATTCTGCCAGTAACCAGTTAAAGTTGTAGTTCTGATTAGTGATCGACCAATATCGTTTTTTTGTTGCCAAAACCGATATTTTGGCCATTGAATATCGGTATCGACCTTTATTTTGTTACATTTAAAACATTTTTTTTTATCACTTGACAGGTACTCTTGGGAAGGGATCTGGGGGTCTAAAAGACCCCAAACCCCTCCTCTGCACTTAAAAGCATTCAAAACGCCAAGTTTGGCTGTTTTGAATGCTGTCATTTTTTTTAAACTGGCGCCGCTTACCTGGAAGTGATGTCATTCTGGCACCACTAGAAGCCAAACTGCTGTGTACACAGGAGGCCACCCCTCTGTCTCTCCATAGGACTCACCAAGGTGGCAGCATTGAGAGCCCTGGCAGATGCCCCATAGATCTTGGTGGCCTCGTTGATCAGATAGGGTGCTCTCTCCTGCAGCGGCGTTGCATCGAGGTAGCATCAAATGAGAGCTCCGAAAAGTGCCTCCTGCCCTGCGCGTTAGGATCCCCTGAGTGACGTCACCCAGCGCTGGTCTGGAAGGAGAGAATTAGTTTTTACATGGAGACCCGATCAGGGCCGAATGTGGCTTCGATTGGGTCTTCGGGAGCCGTGCAAACTGGTTGCCCGGGTCTCCTGTTGGGACGGGAGACCCAGGCGAGCCGCGGAAGGTGGCGGGAGGGGAGGGGTACCTCCCATCCCGCTCCTTGTAATGACAGCTGAGCGGCTTCTCAGCCGCATCGGTTTTCATTTCAAGACAGCCGACCCTCGGCTATGGACGCCGGTATCGGGGTGATGCCTCTAGGTGCAGGCATCACTCCGGTACAAGCACTGAAATAGCGGCAACCTCACGGGCCGATTCCGATATATCGGGGAAAGTGCATATTGGCCCTGCCGATAATTCGGTCGATCCTAGTTCTGACCATCATTGGCAGCTCAAGTCTTAAATTGATGGAAGTTTGTCTGATACTCTCTACAATTTCTCCAGTATGATGCTTTTTTTTGTGTGACTCCATACTTGTTAAACTTTTGTACTGCACCTATTATTCTGTTCTTCTGACAAACTTCAATAAAAATTTTGTTAAAAAAACAAAAAAGAAAATGGAAAGTAAATGAACAGAAGAGAAATCCAAATCAAATGAAAATTTGGTGTGATCACTCTTTGCCTTTAAAACAGCATCAATTCTTCTTGGTACACTTCAAACAGTTCTTGAAGGAACTTGGCAAGTAGGCTGTTCAAAAAATCATGGAGACCCAACCACAGACCATCTATGGATGTAGGCTGCCTCAAATCCTTCTGTCTCTTCATGTAATCCCAGATAGACTCAATGCTGTGATCAGGGCACTGTGGGGGTCAAACCATCACTTCCAGGTCTCCTTGTTCTACTTTACTCTGAAGATAGTTCTTAAAGCGGAGTTCCGGCCTCAGAAACGTTTTTTCGATAGAAATACCCCCAGGACAGTCAGGGCTAGTGCATTTCACAATGGATAGCCTCTGAACTGTCCCAGGTTGCACTTACCTTTTAGAAGAAATACTTACCTTGAAAATTTATTGTCCAGCGTTGCCATCTCCGGTGTGTTCAGCTGAAGCCAGGGCGTCCTCTTCAGTCCCAGAATGCCCTGCAGCGGCCCCGCTCGTCACTTCCGGTGCAGGCGTGTAATCCCTGCACAGCTTCTGGGCATGCCCAGAAGCTGTTTAGCAGGGAATGACGCACCTGCACCGGAAGTGATGAGCGGGGCCGATGCAGGCGCATTGACTCCTAGGAGCGATGACTTTCAGCTCCCAGGAGTCAATGCAAGCAGGAAGAGATGGCGCGGGCCGCGGCCACAGAGGGAGGAAGTGGAAGGAAGGTAAGTATATTTTCTTCAAAAACAAGGTAAAAAAAAAAATTGGGATTATCCAATTCTTTTTTAGGTGATTTTCAGCTAGCGGATGGGCCAAAGTTGTTTTTGAGGTTGAAACTCCGCTTTAATGAGATTGGCTGTATATTTGGGGTAACGGTCTTGCTGCAAAATAAATTTGGGGGCAATCACACGCCTCCCTGATGGCTTGGCACGATGGATAAGTACCTGCAATGAGGACACCATTGATCCTGACCAAATCTCCAACTCCATTTGCAGAAGTGCAGCCCCAGACTTGCAAGGAACCTCCACCATGCTTCACTGTTGCCTGCAGACACTCCAGTAGTACAGTGAACATCAGAATTGTGGTATACAAAGTGAGGATAGGCTTTATATTAAATGTGCTTTTTCGTGCGTACATATACAAGTGTAAAAAATCTTTTCGCTCTTCTTGGATTGCATAGTTGCCAACATTTAAAAAAAATTTCCAGGGACACTTTGCAGCATAGCTATCAATTACCACACCCACTTCCCTGAATCTCCGCCCACTCTGCGTAATTAATCTCGCCTATTTATCAGATTATAGAGTCTGCTCAATATAGAGAGAATTACAGGAGATTAAAAAAGGGAATTTCAAATTTAAGGCCACAGTAGAGTTGGAATAAGTCTCCCATTCAGCTGCACTACTTCTGCGTAACATTTATGGGCAGCCTGATTAACAGGCACTTCCAGGGACAATATAAATTACCTGGGACAGGCTCCTATTTGCAGGGACTGTCCCTGGAAAAATGGAAAAAAGGGACAGTTGGCAAGTATGGGATTGGGTCATATGTACAGGTTTGCATGTAAAATACCAGCAACACAGATTTCTTTTTCTTATCTACACACAGCGCAGCTTTATGTGTACACAGGCCTATTAAAAACAATGGGCTGCATTTACATCAGTAAAAGAACACACCTCAATGCCTATAAACCCCCCATTTTTAGGAGTCCGTGCGAAAGAGGCCTAACCCATGATGCATGCATATGTGTTTAGACAGCTTCCTGGACTGAACAAGGCCTATATGTAATATTCTGTGTTCTGACTTCACTGGCTGCATGCTTGCTCCAAGTCACTGATAATGCCAGAGATATTCAAGAAAAACTAGCATTCTCTGGAGGTCTGCTATGGCTGCCTCCCACTTCACTCAGAGAATTCCACCTAATACAGAGATTGCAGACATTACAGGAAGAATGTAGCTCAAGCCATTAGCACGGTGGGCGGAACTCACTGCTACAGCCCTTCCTGCGTTCCAAGCCTCTTTCTGATCTCATGGCGTCAGCAGGAAGCAAATCAATTCATTGGTTCTTCCTTCAACTCTACCTTCCCCCTACATGACAGCAGCAGGCTCGTCATGTGACAGGTGGTGCTGTGTTCACGTGACTCCTCCCGATTCTCCGGGTTCCCCCTGGCCGGTGTAGTGACGTCACTGTTCCTCTTGCGCTCATCCTCTGATACCGACCCGTCCCTGCCGCCGCCACCATGATGTCCTTCTCCGAGCTCTACTTTAATGTGGACAGCGGCTACCTGGAGGGATTAGTCCGGGGCTTCAAGGCCGGGGTCCTCACCCAGGGGGACTACCTGAACCTGGTGCAGTGTGAGACACTGGAGGGTGAGTGATCGGGTCATATGGGGGGAGGGGCTGAAATAAATCCCCCTTCACCATCATTATTACACAATATGGCAGAGGTCACCCACCCATCTCATACAGAGCCATTCAACCCCATACCCCTCATTACTTCCTGCTGACCCCAATACTATCACTGACATTTTATACAGAGCCATTCATTTATGTCAGAGTGACCCCATACCCCTCATTACTTCCTGGTGACCCCAATACTATCACTGACATCTAATACAGAGCCATTCATTTATGTCAGAGTGACCCCATACCTCCTATCCCTCATTACTTCCTGGTGACCCCAATACTATCACCCACATCACATACAGAACCATTCATTTATGTCAGAGTGACCCCATACCTCTCATATCATTCATCACTTCCTAGTGACCCCCAATACTATCACCCACATCTCATACAGAACCATTAATTTATGTCAGAGTGACCCCATATCCCTCATTACTTCCTGGTGACCCCAATACTATCACCCACATCTCATACAGAGCCTTTCATTTATGTCAGAGTGACCCCATACCCCTCATTACTTCCTGGTGACCCCAATACTACCACTGACATCTCATACAGAGCCATTCATTTATGTTAGGGTGACCCCATACCTATCAAATCATTCATCACTTCCTGGTGACCCCAATACTACTACCCACATCTCATACAGAGCCATTCATATATGTCAGGTGACCCCATACCTCTCATATCATTTATCACTTCCTGGTGACCCCCAATACCACCACCCACATCTCATACAGATCATTTATGTCAGCGATTCTGCCACAATCCCAAAACGCCCAGGTATGAAGGAGCCTAAACCTTGGTGAAGACTTGCTGGGTTGACTTGAGGCATCACATGACCTGAATTGTTCCTGGTTTCTGCGCCTTGCCCCGCTGCCGCTAACAGGGGGACGGAAGTTGGAGGGCGCTGGTGTGCATCACAAGCCTTTGTGAAGACTTGCTGAGAGGAGAAGTGCGGTGACCTTACCCGGCCACAAGCCCTTAACATGGAGGGGGTGCTTTGGAGCAGGGGGGGCTCTGCCCCGCCCCAAATCACCTTGTCCCCATGTTGATAGCCTGCTGCCTATCAAAGTGATCCTCTGGGGAATCTGCCATCGGGGCCGATTTATTAGATACAGAATCGCCCGCAGTACAAAAATATACCTGGGTTGTGGCAGCTAGCTGCTCCCGTAACAATGGTATTCAACATCAAAGTAATGACGTAAATGTACTGCAGTTAAGAAACACATACAGAACTTGTTCCTTCCTCAGCCCATGTGATTGGAAAAAGAAAGAAGCAGCAGTAGGACAACCTCCTCTCTCTGGTACTCTGCCCTCTCCTCCTATCAGCATGCCCCTTGTTAGCACATGAGCACTACAGCACCACTGATTGGCTGTCTGTGCTGCTTCTCCCTTTCACCCAGCCTGAGCTATGCTGTACAGGGGCTGCAAGAAGATGATTCAAAATCAGGTACTTACTCTGACTGCATTTAAAAAATACATTTAATAATCTATTAACCACTTAAGCCCCGGAAGATTTTACCCCCTTCCTGACCAGGGCCTATTTTGCGATTCGGCACTGCATGACTTTAATGGACAATTGCGTGGTGGTGCGACGCTGTACCTAAACGAATTTGACGTCCTTTTTTTCCCACAAACAGAGCTTTCTTTTGGTGGTATTTGATCACCTGTGCGATTTTTTTTTTTTTTTTTTTTTTTTTTTGATCATGCGCTATAAACAAAAAAAGAGCGTCAATTTTGCAAAAAACAATATTTTTCAAATTTTTTTATATGAAATTCCCCCCAAAAAAAATTTAAAAATCAAAATTTTCTAACATTTTCGGCCAATTTGTTTTATGCTACCTATGTTTGGTAAAAAAAAATCACAAAAAGCGTATTTTGATTGGTTTGCGCAAAAGTTATTGCGTTTACTAACAAAGGGAAAGATTTTTGTCATTTTTGTTGTTTTTTTTTTTTTTAACGCGTAATGGCGGCGATCTGGGTTTTTTTTTTTTTTATTGCGGTACTGCGACATTGCGGCGGACAGATCGGACCCTTGACTGACATTTTTGACACTTTTGGGGTTACCAGTGACATTACTACAGTAATCAGTGCTATACATATGCAGTGAAGGGGTTAACTTTTTTTGAGAGGGTGGGGTTATGTGTGTCCCTAGGGGCGTGATTCAAACTGTGATTGGCTGTGGCTTGAGGTGTAGGAACAGTGATCAACGGTCCTACATAGTAGAACCGTATGATCATGGTTTCTACACAGGGGAGAATGACAGGCGGCTTGTTTACATTAGCCGCCTGCCTTTCTCCCACTGCACCGACGATCGCAGAGTGACCGGCGGACATCGGGTCTGCCGGTCACACGCGCTCGCTTCCCTAGACCCTCACAGGCTAGCGACGTAGTACTACGTCGCTCTGCCTGTGAGGGGCTGACCGCCGCAGTAAATATTCGTGCGGCAGTCGGCAAGCGGTTAATGAATACAGAGCTGCATTAAAGGTGAACTTCGGGGAAATTAAACTACCCTC
The DNA here is from genome assembly GCF_965119305.1 of Pelophylax lessonae. NCBI lineage: Eukaryota > Metazoa > Chordata > Amphibia > Anura > Ranidae > Pelophylax > Pelophylax lessonae. Next base: position 175,471,984 of record NC_138777.1, on the reverse strand, counting down.
GAAGAGGGGGCTCCCCCTCCCCCCCCCCCCCACACCTCACCCTGAGAGGGTTTAACACTCCATTTTGGATAGTGTAAGCGAGGCTGTGTCCCATTGGGGAGATTTCCCTTCACTTCCTGTCCCATAGTCACAACAGGAAGTGGGAGGAAGTCCCTCTAAAGTGAGGAAATCCCTGGGTGTCCCCATTAGAAAAATGTCCCCCTATTCCTGTTCTGGTTACAACTCAACATTTGGGATTTTCTTTTACTTTCTCTTTAAATGATAATGGTAAACAGGACACCTGCCCAAAACTAGAAAATACATTTTGCCTTTAGCTGTACTTCCAGCTTTTCATTTGTACCTTTTAGCACCCGATATTCAGCTTCTAAACATATATTCTTTTATATGTAATTGTTGTCATTTATTTTATTGGGGATGTGACATTTTTAGGCCATACTGGTGTGAATGGAGGTGGAACTGAAAATACTGATCAGGATGTGACTTTTGTGGTGTTGCAATTGAATTCTTTTTTTTTTCTCAGAAGTCCGAAGTCAGTTGACTTTATGTTGCAACAATGGTGAAACATTGTAAGAGGTTTTTTTTTTTTTGTATGGTAAAATTGGGACACTGATCAGCTGACCTAAGAGCTTCCAGTCACATGTAATGCACATGTGTCAAACACAAGGCCCGTGGGCCGAATCCGGCCCTCCAGATCATTTCATATGGCCCTCGCACCTCTCCTGCAGCTGCGGCACCCTCTTCACCCCCACTTTGTCTAAGCAGTTAGCAGCAGAGAGGAGGACAGAACTCCCCTCTCAGATCCTGCACTTTTCTGTGCAGCCAGGGAGAAGGTCCTCTCTGCCCCCATCTCAGCAGAGAGGAGGACAGAACTCCTCTTACAGATCCTGCCCCTCTCTGTGTAGCCTCAGCACCCCCTTGTCTCAGCCTCCCTTGGTCTCAGAATTCAGCAAACTCAGGCAGCTGACTCCCGCCCTCCACTTTCTGCTTCCCAGCTTCTTCCAGGCAGAGGTAAGTGGGTGCACTGTGATATAGGAGGTTTGGGGACTCTTGACTTCTGATGTAAGGGGGGTGTGGAGCTCTGGACATCTAGTCTTTAAGATACAACCGGCACTTTGAAGACAACTAATATTGCTGATGCAGCCCGCGATTAAATTGAGTTGGACACCCCTGATGTGTCTATAGAAAATCCACAACCTTGGCAAGTACTCCTTGGCTGACCAGTCTTTTGAAGAAGAATAAATCAGTTGGATTTGATGTTTTAAGCCTCTAACGCACTTCTAGATTTTTTTTTTTTTTTTTTGTTAAAAAACAAGTTGCACGATAAATGGACAACTCGGGTTGGAGCCACTGTACTAACAATTCGATGTTAGTACAGCGATCTCCCCTGCTGTGCTATTGTGTTCTGACAGGGAATCCCCCAGAACACTCCAGTCATTGACTTAGAGCAGTGGTCCTCAACTCCGGTCCTCGGGGCCCATTAACAGGACAGGATTGCAAGATAACTAAACTACATCACAGGTGATCTCATTTGCTGCTCAGTGATTGCAGTATTCTAGTCTGCATCTCTCCAAGGTAATACTTAAAATCTGGCCTGTTAGTGGGTCCAGAGGACCGGAGTTGAGGACCACTGGCTTAGAGCACTGATCGGCACACCTATTTCGTTCATGACCCTTCCACAGAAGCCGGCCGCTGTACTCTCGGCCAATGCCGCCGGCCATTCTGCCCCGGTGTGCTAGACTTTAGGGGTCATTTATACCTATCCAGTCCATTGTGGTGTATTAGTGTAGCCTGTTTTTATTTATTTTTCTGGGCTGGCCATGCACCACAACCAACCTAAAATGGACATACTCAATTTTTTTAGTGCACTGCTGGTCATGTGAGTTGGAGGTACGTTGCTTTAGGCTTCATTCACACTAGTGCGACTTGTCATGCAAGTTTGGACTCAAAAAGTCGCATGACAAGTCGCAGCCTGTAGATATCAATGGCACCCCTTCTATCTGTGACTTAGTCACAGTGACTTTCAAAAGGTTCCTGCACTGCTTTGATACAACTTTCTTGGGACTGGAGTGCCAGAGAGTGTAAATTCGCATCAAAGATGCATTAACATGTTGCCCATACTGTTATTTTTTTTTTTTGGGTTTGTTTTGTAAGGTGAGCATTGGTGTCTGTCTCCATATGAGCTACATCCCCTTACTCCCTGTTCGGACGGGCCACACCGGATGTCAGAAACACATACACAGTGGACAAACAGAAATAATATCCTAAGAGATGTTGGAATCATTCAATACTCTACCCAAAAATTAGATTCTGAGAAGAGTTCCCCATAAACACAAAATGTAGTCCAAAACATCCAACCACAATGCTCTGCTTGTGTAAGTGATCATCAGGCCTTAGGATTGTTATATGCCTGAAAATTTCCAATGGCCATTATAACTTGTTGAATACACACAGCCATCAGGTGCAGGGAATTGCTCTAGGCTAGGGTGCCAGGGTAACTATGCTAGGGCACCAGGGTGGTATCAGCTCACCCCCACCAAAGGAGCTCTTAGCTTTCCGTCTATTATCCAATAACCATGGAGAAGTGTTGCGATGTGGTGTCTTCCAGCACAAGCTCCATGGCAAGTACGAGGCTTCAATTTTTTTTGCAGTTGGCAATATTATGGCTGGTTTCCACTGAGCTTTCTGGTACGGTTCGGTTCGGTACGGTACGCTATTTATGCCGTTTCCATTATGAATGGTACCCTAATTCCGAACCGTACCGTACCACTTTTTGGTACCCTTTCGTTGGGGTACCAAGCACATTAGTACCGTACCAACAGGGTGGAGCTACACTCTGCAGAACTTTGATTGGTTGACAGAGAATCGTCTATCACAGCTTTCCTGCTACACCACGCCTATCGTTAAAGGGTACTATTGGCAGTGGAAACGCAATGTGTACCTTACTGAACCGTACCGTACCACTCAGTGGAAACGAGGCATAAGTTATGTTGGTGGTGGATGGCTCCTACCAGTGAGTGAGTGGAGTGCTTTGATTTTGAAAAGATGGCTGTAGTGGGCAGGGGGTGGCAAAGCCTTCCAGAATTCACCTGGTAAGTAAATAATTATGTAGTCTGGGATACTTTATGGGGCTTATAAAAGGAAAAACTCTTCAGATATGTAATACAACTATCCATGTGCTTGATTTCTGTAAACGGATTTTTTTCTTAAAACTTAACAAAGAAGTATACTCTCCATTCTATGCCCCATAAAACTCTGAATTCCTGATTCCAGCCAGTGTGTATTTTTCTTTTTCCCAGTAGGGGATATAGGTTTGCAGAATTTGTGAAGCCATGGTCTGGGTGGTCACAGTATACACCAGCTTTATTTATTCTTCTCATTGGTGTTTCACATACGGCACCGAAGTGTGTCAGTCTACAAAAGTAAAAAATGTACTTGTCAGTCTGTGCCATCCATGTCTTGGATACATCGCGGCTTACTATACTGTATTTTTAAAATTTGAATAGTTAGGTTGAACTCTAGGTATGGGTTTTCTGCAGTTATATTGGTCCAGCTTGGACCAGTTTAAGTTTGCTTACTATATACCTGATAGACTGCTGTGGAAGCAGCACAGGACGCGAAGGATGGCAGCAATCAGTAGTAGGGATCGACCAATCATCGGCACCACCGATATATCGGCGGCCGATATGCACTTTTCCCGATATATCAGAATCGGCCCCTGAGGTTACCGATATTGCCGATATTTAGGGAAAGTGCTGTACCGGAGTGATGCCTGCAGCTAGAGGCATCACTCCGGTACCGGCGTCCATAGCCGACGGTCGGCTTTCTTGTAATGACAACCGATACAGCTGAGAAGCTGCTCGGCTGTCATTACAAGGAGTGAGAGGGGACGTCTCCTCCCCTCCTGCCACCTTCCCGGGTCTCCTACCTCCACGGCCGCCGAAGAGAAGACCCAATCAAAGCCGCATTCGGCTCTGATCGGTTTTACATGTAAAAAACCCGGAAGTGATGTCATGACATCACTTCCGGGTACTCGATGGCAAATTAAAAAAACTGACAGCATTCAAACATTCAAAAATTTGGCGTTTTGAATGCTTTTCAGTGCCGAGGAGGGGTTTGGACACCCAGATCCCTCCACTAGGAGTACCTGTAAAGAAAAAAAAAAACAGTTTTTTTTTTTTTTTTTTTGTACATGTCCGAAAATATCGGCCGATACCGATAGCCGATGACCAAAATATTGGTATCGGCATTAAAAAACCGATATCGGTCGATCACTAATCAGTAGTAGTGGTGACTACTACAGTGATTACTGAGGTCTTCTGGGTCCTGTGCCGAATGGCTGTCCTGCTGCATAGTTACCACAGGGGATCGATCGCTTGCTTGGCACAAGCACCGTTCACAGAAAAACTTGCATTTTAATCGATGAATGTATGACGTTCTCGGATTAGACAACATGGAGAAGCTGGACAGTGATCTCACGATCTCTACAACATTCAATCAGAGAACGCTTTGTATTCATTGAGAATTCAAATTGTGGAGGCTACACACTGCACTCTGCATTTTACAAAGGACTTGTCAAATGTAGGCGCAGTGTAAACTCCCTGTGGTTTCCAGCACATAGTGATATCTGCTTTCTGTTGTATAATAGGACCCTCAATCTGATTGTTTGTGTCCCGTTACCGCTATGATTTTCCTGAAATATGGCAGTTGATATCCTTCTTTTTTTTTTTTTTTGTCTCCCTCCGAAAGGGTAGGGGCAGGGTATGGCTGAAGTGAGGGGCCATCCAGCTGTCATATACTTTTTATTACAAGTGTAGAGGCCAGTGGTTGAAATTAGGTGGAAGGAAATTATCCCTCTATTGGGCCCATGTACAGTGCTCAGTATAAATGAGTACACCTCGTTTGAAAATTAAGATTTTGATCAATTTTCCATCAACACAAGAACAATTTCCAAATTTTTGACAAAACTGAATTTTATATCACATTTGTTTAGCTGATTACATGAAAGTAAGGTTAATAATATAACTTGGATTACAAAATCTTCAGTTTTTCCTCAAATTAGTTGATGCAAAAATGAATACACCCCACAACAAAAACTACTACATCTGGTATTTCATATAACCTCCATGATTTGTAAGGACAGTAACAAGTCTTCTAGGCATGTAATGAACAAGTTGGCTACATACTGTAACATCTATCTTTTTACCATTCTTCAAGAACGATCTCTTTGAGATCCTGGATGCTGGATGGAGAGTAATGCTCAACTTGTCTCCTTAGAATTATCCATGGGTGTTCGATTGGGTTCAGATCAGGAGAGGTTCTTGGCCACTGAATCACTTTCACCCTGTTCTTCTTTAGAAAAGCAACAGTGGTCTTAGATTGTAAGGAAGTAGTCTACTAGTGAGGCTACCTATAGCGCTTGCCCATACAATTAAACCTTAGTATTGAATAAATAAATATGTAAATAAATGTGGGTGGTGGTCAATAAATAAATTAATACTCATCAATTGATAAATAGTAATACAATTAATAATACTAAGCTGTGAATTCAAATAAATAGTGATTTACATAAAAAAGTATGTGATTCATATAATAAAGTCCATAACATGTGACTGTAGTGAAAAAGTTCAAATAGATGGTGAGTCTCTTGTGCAAAATGTATGTTTAACCACAAAAAAGTGCAAGTGGTTTTAGATGTGTCTATATCCAGACCACTGTTCCTGATCTTTGCTGACAGTATTATGACAGGAAATGTACCGGGGGATTGAAGGAAAGCTAACGTGGTACCGATATTCAAAAAAAGGCATGTCCCGGGAAATTATAGGCCGGTCAGCCTGACGTCAATAGTATGTAAACTTCTGGAGGGGATGATAAGGGAGTATATCCAAGAGTTTGCTAAAGACAACAACATCATCAGCAGTAATCAGCACGGGTTTACAAATGGGCGTTCTTGTCAAACCAATCTGTTAACATTCTAGGAGGAGGTGAGCTGTGAGCTAGATAGGAGGAGACCAGTAGATGTGGTGTACCTGGATTTTGCTAAGGCCTTTGATACAGTTCCCCACAAGCACTTAATTTATAAAATAAGGTCTGCAGGCATCGACCACAAGGTTTGCTCTTGGATACGGAACTGGTTAAAAGGGCGTGTCCAAAGGTTGGTAATAAATAGCGCATACTCAGACTGGTAAGTGGGGTCCCCCAAGGCTCAGTCCTGGGACCAACCTTGTTCATATTATTCATAAACAGCATTGAGGACGGGATCAGTAGTTCGATATCAGTTTTTGCAGATGACGCAAAATTGGGCAGGGCAATAACTGCACAGCATGAGGCAGATATCCTACAGAATGACCTGAACAAAATAAGAGTGAGCAGTTACATGGCAAATGAGGTTTAATGTGGAGAAGTGTAAGGTTTTGCACTTGGGGACTAAAAACAATACACTTTAGGGGGGGAACCTTTGGGGGAATCAAAAATGGAGAAAGATCTGGGAGTCTTAGTTGATGATAGACTAAGCAATAGCATGCAATGTCAAGCTGCAGCTGCCAAAGCCGGCAGAATATTAGCATGCATAAAGAAGGGGATGTATGCCAGAGATAAAACTATAATTCTACCACTTTATAAAACTCTGGTCCGACCACATCTGGAGTATTCTGTCCAGCTCTGGTCGCCAGTCCTCAGAAGGGATGTGTTGGAGCTGGATAGAGTCTAGAGACGGGCAACTAAACTAATTAGGGGATTGGGGGTCCTTAATTATGAAGATCGTTTACAATTGCTTGATTTATTCTCCCTGGAGAAGAGACGCCTGAGAGGGGACATGATAGCAATTTACAAATACCTCAGCAATTAGAGGAGAAGCGTTTTAACCTCAGGCAACGCAGGGGTTTCTTTAATGTTAGGACTACAAGATTGTGGAATTCTCTACCACAAGAGGTACTTTCTGTAGGAAGTATGGTGGCTTTCAAAAAACCCTTGGACATACATCTGAAGGATCAGAACATTAAGGGGTATGAGAAATGATTGCGGCCACACACAGGTTGAACTGGATGGACTATTGTCGCTATTCGACCTAAACTACTATGTAACTATGTGTGTTTTGGACCATTATCATGTTGGAAAAGTGCACAATGACCAGGGGCACGGAGTGATGGTAGCATATTCTCTTTCAATATAGAGCAGTACATCTGATAGTTCATGATACCATCAATAAAATGCAGCTCCCCAACACCAGCAACACATCAGCCCCACAAAAGGACACTGTCACCACCATGTTCCACTGTAGGCACCATACATTTTTCTTTGTACTCCTCATCTTTGCGACGCCATACAGATGTGAAACCATCAGTTTCAAACACCTTTATCTTGTTCTCATTACTTCAGAGTCCAGAGCCATAGTAGTCTTCTTTTTCAGCATGGGCCCTGGCAAATTCTAGGCTGGCTTTTTTGTGCATAGGCTTTAGGATAGGCTTCTTTCATGGACGACACCAATGCATGCCATTCCTCTGCAGTATACACCATATTGTATACCCCAGTTTGGCTTTCTACTTCTTTAGCTAACTGCAGTGAACTTGCATTGCAATTTTCTTCAACCCTTCTCATCAGAAGATGCTTTTGTCGAGGTGTTAACTTCCGTGGACGGCCTGGATATCTCTGTGAGATGGTTGCAGTTCCATCTTTGATACATTTTTGTGTTACTTTTGCTACAGTATTCTGATAAGTAAAGCTTTGCTGATCATCTTGTAGCCTTCACCTTACTTGTGTAAAGAAACATTTTCTTTCTTGGGCCTTGTGCCATTGCTGACAGCATTAAACGGGAACGGGTTTTCTTTAAGTAATGCCCTTTTATAATCACCTGTCTGCTGGACAGCTTGTTGTCTAAAATGTTGCTTTGCTCCTAAGACTTTCGTTGGGGTGTATTCATTTTTGCAACATGGTCTTGAACGAATTTGTTAGGAAATACTTTTTTGTGGCTGCAAATTAACAAATCTTGGTTGCAATCAATAGCCTGCATTTGTGTGAGTATTTTGTAGTATAGTGTCCCATAGAAAAGTTGATTCTGAAAGGAAAGTAAAGGTTTCCTGACAAATCTGTGGGGGTGTACTTATTTATTCTGAGCACAGTAGCTTCAAATGTTAACATGCTATTGTTTGGTTTTGACGATCTCTCTTCATTGAGCATGGTCCAAGTGATAGGTCTTTCACTTTATAGAGACTAAGGCTTGGTCACTTCCAAGATATCCTGATCATCTGCTTCACAGCTGTAAGTACCTCTACAGTAAGTCCCCCTACTTTATGAAGGAGTTCTGTTCGGGGAGCTTGTTTTTTAAATCTAACTTGTTTGTAAGTCCAGCAAAGATCAGCGCATGCAGACAGGCTGCGAGCGCTGATCAATGTGTTCTGGTGGGGTGGAGTCCTCCTGTCAGAACACAAAACAAGCCACAGCATGGGAAATTGCTGCACCAACATTGCTTGTGTTGGTATGGCGATCTGTCAGTTTTTTTTTTTTTTCAATCAGCCCCCTTGGTTGAACGAAAAAAAAATAACGAGTGTGTTCTCAGCTTTACGGATTGGACATGTGAACTAGTGATCGACCAATATCAGTTTTTCGTTGCCGATACCGATATTTTGGCCATTGAATATCGATATTGGCCGATATTTTCGTACATTTAAAAAAAAAAGATGTATTTTTTTATTTTTAGCACTTGACAGGTACTGTTGTGGAGGGATCTGGGGTCTAAAAGACCCCAAACCCCTCCCCTGCATTTAAAAGCATTCAAAACGCCAAGTTTGAATGCTGTAATTTTTTAAAATCTGGCGCCAGTACCCGGAAGTGATGTCCTGACATCACTTTTGGGTTTTTACATGGATACCCGATCAGAGCCGAATGCAGCTTTGATCGGGTCTTCAGTGGCCGTGCAGGCTGGTTGCCCGGGTCTCCCGTTGGCACGGGAGACCCAGACGAGCTGCGAAAGGGGGGGGGGTGTCCCCTCCTTCTCCTTGTAATGACAGCCGAGCGGCTTCTCAGCTGCATCGGTTGTCATTACAAGACAGTCGACCGTCGGATATGGACGCCGATACCGGGGTGATGCCTCTAGCTGCAGGCATCACTCCGGTACAGCACTTTCCCAAAATATCGGCAATATCAGTAACCTCCAGGGCCGATTCCGATATATCGGGGAAAGTGCATATCGGCCCCCGATATATCAGCTTTGCCGATAATCGGTTGATCCCTAATGTGAACACGTTTGCATCCTTGAAAGTTTGCAAGTTGCTTGTTTATATGTAGGGGACTTACTGTATAGAAAGTTAATTGAATTGAGGTGGTTTGTTTTTTAAAAAGTGCAGTCGCTGGGTCTTTAGGTAATGGCTTGCAGAGTAGTAGTTGAAATTTCATTTTATGTAATTGAAATATGCTCTTTCATTTTTAACATTCTAGTACATTGCCAATGGGTTTCTATAGCCGCTTCAGAGGTTTCAGCTCTTGTGACTTTGCAGTCATATGATACTACAACAGTATGTTGTATTGTTCTAAAGCAAGTATCGAAGCCTATATATATATATATATATATATATATATATATATATATATATATATATATATATATATATATATATATATATATATATATATATATATATATATATATATGAATACAAAGTCATTGCTTTTCATTTCACCACATATTTCTCTATTTTGCTGTTCCCTGGGTTTTTATCCAATACCTGTTCTATAGAAGAGAAGAGGGAAAAGTTTATAAATGGGCAAAGAACTGTTTTTTAAACAGAAATAATATTGTATATTCTGTGATAATTTTGCGTTATTGCTGTAAAGTTCACACAAAAGTTAATTTATATATACAGTTTCTCACAAAAGTGAGTACACCTCTTACATTTTTGTAAATATTTTATTATATCTTTTCATGTGACAACACTGAAGAAATGACACTTTGCTACAATGTAAAGTAGTGAGTGTACAGCTTGCATAACAGTGTAAATTTGCTGTCCCCTCAAAATAACTCAACACACAGCCATTAATGTCTAAACTGCTGGCAACAAATGTGAGTACACCCCTAAGTGGAAATGTCCAAATTGGGCCCAGTGTCATATTTTGTGTGACCACCATTATTTTCCAGCACTGCCTTAACCCTCTTGGGCATGGAGTTCACCAGAGCTTCACAGGTTGCCACTGGAGTCCTCTTCCACTCCTCCATGATGACATCACGGGGCTGGTGGATGTTGGAGACCTTGTGCTCCTCCACCTTCCATTTCAGGATGCCCCACAGATGGTCAATAGGGTTTAGGTCTGGAGAAATGCTTGGCCAGTCCATCACCTTTACCCTCAGCTTCTTTAGCAAGGCAGTGGTCAACTTGGAGGTGTGTTTGGGGTTGTTGTCATGTTGGAATACTGCCCTGTGGTCCAGTCTCCGGAGAGGGGCTCATGCTCTGCTTCATTATGTCCCAGTACATGCTGGCATTCATGGTTCCCTCAATGAACTGTAGCTCCCCAGTGCCGGCAGAACTCATGCAGTCCCAGAACATGACACTCCCACCACCATGCTTGACTTTAGGCAAGACATACTTGTCTTTGTACTCCTCACCTGGTTGCCGCCACACACGCTTGACACCATCTGAACCAAATAAGTTTTTTTTGGTCTCATCAGACCACAAGACATGGTTCCAGTAATCCATGTCCTTAGTCTGCTTGTCTTCAGCAAACTGTTTGCAGGCTTTATGCATCATCTTTAGAAGAGGCTTCCTTCTGGGACGACAGCCATGCAGACCAATTTGATGCAGTGTGCAGCGTATGGTCTGAGCACTGACAGGCTGACCCCCCCCCCCCCACCCCTTCAACCTCTGCAGCAATGCTGACAGCACTCATACGTCTATTTCCCAAAGACAACCTCTGGATATGACTCTGAGCACGTGCACTCAACTTCTTTAGTCGACCATGGTGAGGCCTGTTCTGAGTGGAACCTGTCCTGTTAAACCGCTGTGCGCTCTTTGCCACGGTGCTGCAGCTCAGTTTCAGGGTCTTGGCAATCATCTTATAGCCTAGGCCATCTTTATGTAGAGCAACAATTCTTTTTTTCAGATCCTCAGAGAGTTCTATTCCACAAGGTGCCATGTTGAACTTCCAGTGACCAGTATGAGAGAGTGAGAGCGATAACACCAAATTTAACATACCTGCTACCCATTCACACCTGAGACCTTGTAACACTGAGTCACATGACACCGGGGAGGGAAAATGGCTAATTGGGCCCAATTTGGACATTTTCACTTAGTGGTTTTAGTCACTTTTGTTGCCAGTGGTTTATACATTAATGGCTGTGTGTTGAGTTATTTTGAGGGGACAGCAAAGTTACACTGTTATACAAGCTGTACACTCACTACTTTACATTGTAGCAAAGTGTAATTCATTTCTTTAGTGTTGTCACATGAAAAGATAGAATAAAATATTTACAAAAATGTGAGGGTGTACTCGCTTTTGTGAGATACTGTGTGTGTATGTATGTGAACCAGAAAAGGTTTCCCCCTAAGAGGTTGGGACTTTTTAGGCACGCAAAAGATTCCAAAAACGTAAGTAATACATTTTATTGATACATGGATTGCATATACAAAAATAACATAAGATAAATAAGCAAACAGTTGACACATAAAAAACACAGCACAGGTGTAAGGTGAGCAAAACAACAGCAAAAGAATACCCAATGCGTTTCAAAGTGAATGTGTGCTTCTTCTTCAGGGGTAAAGAACTGTATGCTGCAGAGCTGATTCTGCAATGGGGTAATATAGAATCACATTAATACAAATAATTTGCAATATATATGATATAAACAGAATCTTTATAAGATTGAGAAACTCACATCATCCGTGATTGTGTTACATTCCCCGTTTGCTGAATATAAAAACAATGACCTTTTCTAATAGAACTAGAGAGAATGGCCAGGATCCTGGATGTAAAGAAGTCCTGAGTGCAAAAAATGCTGTATACAATACACTTACAACTCTGTGAGGAACTTTAAAGCGGAGTTCCAGCCATTTACTCACCTGTCCAACGGTCCAGCGATGCGGCCGCCGGAAGCCTCGATCCTCTCCCTCGGCGCCGGCATCACTGCTGTGGGCACCCGGCTGTTACAGTTTGCGGCTTCACAGTCGGGTACCCACTGCGCATGCGCGAGTCGCGCTGCGCGCCGTGATTGGCCGGCAATCTTCTGGGACCTCTGACGTGTCCCAGAAGATTGCAGGGAGGGAGGGGGAGAGGAGAACTTCCGCTCAGGGCGCCGCGGCGCTCCGAGCGGAAGTGGGAGCGGGTACCTGTCAAAACTAGGTACCCGCTCCCCCCCCCAAAAAATGACATGCCAAATTTGGCATGTCGGGGGGTCAGGACTCCCTAAAGCGGAAGTTCCACTTTTGGGTGGAACTCCGCTTTAAAGTTCTTCATTTAACCTGAAGGGTTTTTTGCACTCAGGACTTACATGTCTTATCCTTCCAACCTGGGTTCCTACAATTGGACTCCAGCCGCATGCAGATGGTGGACTGTAAATCGCAACTGCTGACCTGCTCCTACTACCAGTGAATTACTTCTTTACATCCAGGATCCTGGCCATTCTCTCTTGAGCCCTGCGGGTAGTTCTATTAGAAAAGGTCATTGTTTTTATATTCAGCAAAAGGGGAATGTAACACAATCACGGATGATGTGAGTTTCTCAATCTTATAAAGATTCTGTTTATATCATATATATTGCAAATTATTTGTATTAATGTGATTCTATATTACCCTATTGCAGAATCCGCTCTGCAGCATACAGTTCTTTACCCCTGAAGAAGAAGCACACATTTGCTTCGAAACGCGTTGGGTATTATTTTGCTGCTGTTTTGCTCACCTTCCATCTGTGCTGTGTTTTTTATGTGCCAACTGTTTGCTTATTTATCTTATGTTGTTTTTGTATATGCAATCCATGTATCAATAAAATGTATTACTTTTTTACCTTTTTGGAATCTTTTGCGTGCCTGAAAAGTCCCAACCCCTTAGGGGGAATCCTTTTCTTGTTCTCTGCAATCGGGATGTGGCACCTCCCTTTGGGGCCTTGTTGAGGACCAACCCTGTGTGTGTGTGTATGTATATGTATATGTATATATATATATATATATATATATATATATATATATATATATATATATATATATATATATATATATATATATATATATATATATATATATATATATATATATATATATATATATATATATATATATATATGGGACAATCAGCTCAGCGATAGATGCATTTCTCCAGTGATTCACTGCAGTCAGGTATACATTTTAACCACTTAAGCCCCGGAGGATTTGGCTGCTAAGCGACCAGGGGGTATTTTGCGATTCGGCACTGCGTGACTTTAACGAACAATTGCGCGGTCGTGCGACACTGTACCTAAACGAATTTGACGTCCTTTTTTTCGCACAAACAGAGCTTTCTTTTGGTGGTATTTGATCACCTGTGCGCTTTTTACTTTTTGCGCTATAAACAAAAAAATAACAATATTTTTCACATTTTTTTATATGAAATTCCCCCCAAAAAAAAAAAATCAAAATTTTTTAACATTTTCAGCCAATTTGTTTTATCCTACCTATGTTTGGTAAAAAAAATCGCAAAAAGCGTATTTTTATTGGTTTGCGCAAAAGTTATCGCGTTTACTAACAAAGGGAAAGATTTTTGTCATTTTTGTTGTGGTTTTTTTTTTTAACGCGTAATGGCGGCGATCTGCGATTTATTTTTTTTTGCGGTACTGCGACATTGGGGCGGACAGATCGGACCCTTGACTGATATTTTTAACACTTTTGGGGTTACCAGTGACATTTCTACAGTAATCAGTGCTATATATATGCACTGTTACTGTAAAAATACACTGGTAGTGAAGGGGTTAACTTTATTTGGGAGGGAGGGGCTGTGTGTGTACCTAGGGGCGTGCTTTCTACTGTGATTGGCTGTGGCTTGAGCTGTAAGGACACTGATCAACGGTTCTACATAGTAGATCCGTCTGATCAGTGTTTTTACACCGAGGAGAATGACAGGTGGCTTGTTTACACAAGCCGCCTGACTTTCTCCCTCTCCCCCGACGATCGCCGAGTGACCGGCGGACATCGGGTCCGCCAGTCACACGTGCGGGGGGGCCCGTGACCGTGCGGGAGCGCTCCTTCCCCAGACCCTCCCAGGCTAGTGACGTTAATTAACGTCACTCTGCCTGGCCGGGGCTGACCGCCGCAGTAAATCTACTTGCGGCGGTCGGCAAGCGGTTAAGGGCATGGCAGCCCATTTTTTATTAAAACAATAAGGAAAGTCCATACCATAGTTTCCCACGCAGGGGTTCTTCGCCAGTAATTACAAAACAAAATACTAGCCCACCTGGCTCTCTCGCTCTCGTACAGTTTTTCCTCAGCAGTACCTCTGCACTTTATGCTGGTCCCCAGACCATGGACTGTCTAAAGCTGACAGCTTCACTGTGGCCTTGGTCTTCAGGCCATCTACTGTCTCTCCTGACCCCCACACACACATGTTCTCCGGCTGCCACCTGCAGCCACTGACTCCTGGAGAGTATCGGAGTCCTCCTGACTCCCCACGAACAGACCTCCTGGCTGAAACAGTCTCCAACTGGGAGCCCTAATGTCTTCCTAAACCTTGATTATAAGGGCTGTGTGCACCTGAGCACACACCCTGCTTGTAATCAACAAAACCTGGACACAGAGTTGGAGATTCCGTCCCTCCCAAGACACTTTGAAATCTCCAAACTACAGAGCCCCTTTCAGGTAAACCAAGACCAACCTGGAGAAAGCTGCAAAAGCAGTTTTCTCCACTGCACATCTATGCTCTGTAGTCTTGCACAGAGCCAATGTGCACA